>NC_083344.1:87523143-87843899 GCF_019175385.1 Lycium barbarum
TTCGTACTGATGTCTTTTTGTTTATGGACGTTGCGTCATGCCCGCAGGTGCACAGGGAGACAGACTTGATCCATAGCTGCTTATTCAGAGATTGCATAGCAGAGCTCCATTTCCTTCGGAGCCATAGCTTTTGGGTACTTATTATTTTGTGTATACAATTATGGGCATAGCGGGGTCCTGTCCCGCTTATGTGACATGTTATACTCTTCTTAGAGGCTCGTAGTCACGTGTATGTGGATAGATATGTCTGTCCTTGTCGGCCTATATTTTGTATATCATTTTGTTGGCCTCGTCGGCCCATGTACATTGTTGCGGCACAGATGCCTATGATGATTGAAGATGTTGTCGTCCAATGGGACTAGTATGACTGATGCTTAGAAATGTTTGATTAATGATGTGGCTCACCTAGATGCAAACCCAAGTGTAAGCTAAGGGGTGCCCAGGTGGGATAGCACCGGGTGCTCGTCGCGGCCCCTAGTCGGTTCGTGACACTAAGCATAGGTACGCCAACAATATTATGAAAAGGCTACACAAGCAATATAGAACACTATCCTCGTATCAACGTAAACAAGTAAGCTACTACAATATCATGAAATGGCTACACAAGTCATATAGAACACTATCCTCATATCATATATCAACAAGTAAGATACCACAATATCATGAACAAGATATCAATAGTCTCCAATGTATACTATCTCCACGTGGCATCAAGCCTACAATAATAGAAAAAAGATAAGGCACAACAGAACGAGGTGGCTAACCCCAATAACACAACAGGGCCCAACCTAAGACAATATCCAACCCAAATTGTTACTTGAAGCTTTACATGCTTTCTCCAACAATATCGTCTAAATATATGCTTCACTAAACGATGTCTCAGCATACTTACTTGGAAGGCCGAACAGAAATATCACCAAAAATCACTCTTTAGCCTTTCCTTTCCTTTGAGCCTTGAGATCAAGAAAGTCTAAGCATATTCGAATCAAGAAGAAAACCAAACAAACCCCACTTCTACTCAAGACCCACATCCCCAACCTATGGAATGGGTTTTATGAACTAGAAGGGTGAAATTAGGAATCTAGGTTAAAAATCATGAAGATCGATACCTATATTGCTATCATTCTAAATGGGTAAAAAACCAACCCTAGAATTTAGGGAAACGGGGCCCACAAGGGCAAAACAGGAAATTCTAGGGTAAAGTATCCAATTAAACACTAGGTGATCAAAACCCATCAAATAATTGCTAAATTAACTTAAGGATTCATCCAATTTCGAAATCCAAGCATAACCCCCAATTTTTGGGTATAAACCCTAACTCTTAAATTCAAGAATTCATCACTAATAATGAAAGGTATATGTTTAACAACGTTAGATACTTCATAATCTAGCATAAACCCAATCAATTTCATCATTTAAAGCAACATAGGAAGTCCAACCTATTTTATGAACTTCTCAAGAAATACCCATTGAACACTCGTTCATGAAAAACTCAAATTTCCAACTTTAGAAATCATGAATTAAAGTTTAATCCAAGGGAATGAATCAAAGGGAATTACTTGGATTATGGTTTAGCTTACCCCATGGATGAATCTTGAAGAACATCCATGAATTTTCCCGAACCCAAACTTTCAAGATGAGAGAAACCCTAAGCAACATATCACGACCCAATTTGGCTAAATCGTGCAGGCACTTACCTTTCCCACCTCGGTAAGCGAATCATCAACATAATAGAAATAAAGACATAAATAAATCAATCAATCAAACGGAAGAGATTAATCAAGTAAGTCTTACAATAATATATTATAGAAATAGTGAAAATACCCCAGGGTCTGGTCTAAGCCATACAAGAGCATCTAAGTGAAAATATACAAGTTTGGAATATAAATATGTCATGACCCAACCGGAGGGCCGCGACGGGCACCCGGTGCTAACCCACCCGGGCACCTCTTATCATAATTTCACATTTACATCTAGGTGAGCCACATAGCTAATTCATACTTTCTATCCATTATTCATACTAATCCCATTGGGAAACGATCATATATATATATCACCATCAATAACAATGCCCATATCAACGTACATAGCCGACGAAGCTAACAAAATGATACCCAAAACATAGGCCGACAAGGCCAAATACATCTAACCATATACACATGTCTACGAGCCTCTAAGGAGAGTATGTCATATCATATAGGCGGGACAGGACCCCACTATGCCTATAAATATGTACACAAAAGAATAAATACCAAAAGCTATAACTCTGAATGAAATAGAGCTCCGCTATGTAGTCCCTGAGTAATAAAGCTATGGATCAAGTCTGTCTCGCTGGCCACCTGCGGGCATGACGCGGCGTCCACAAACAAAAGGATGTCAGTACGAAGAATGTACTGAGTATGTAAAGAATGATCAACATCATTAGAGAAGCAAATAAGCAACATAAGAAATAGCATAAGATGGGAGATAGTCGTATCATCGTCACAAACACTTACTTGCTTTTCATAGGGACTTTCCATTTCCAATGCGTGATTGTGTACATACATTCGTATCCGTTTTCATACTCATTTACATTTCGTATCCATTTTCGTATTCACATACATATCATTTACATAGCATACCCGACCATGAAAGTTCGATGTTTCACATATCTAGCCCTACCAAGGCTCAGGGTCATACATACCTGGCCCTACCAAGGCTCAGGGTTGTCCGTACCCAACTGCAGTGGTACGCGCGCAATATATATATATATATATATATATATATATATATATATATATATATATATATTCTACCCGGCCATATAAGCTCGGGGTTTCATAATAGTCATACATAGACACATATACATAAAACCCCATAAGCATCTTTAGCATCATTCCTATCGTCGTTCATTACATCTATCCCAAGAGGATTACTCATCCTAGGAGGAATTTAGTACAATCGTAACATATTGAGAATCATGAGCTTAGTAGCTTTTAAATATAGAATCATTTGGAGGACATCATAGGCTTATACAAGATTAGATATTTGGCCAAGGAACCATGCCTTATGAAAGAAGGGTTAGCCTTACACACCTTTCCGTTCAACCATTCTATCACTTGCACATTCTTCTTCAATGCTCACGTTTCTACCTTCATTAGAGTTATACTATCATTAGAAAATCGATAGCTTAGCATACAAGACTAAAGCTTAGAGAAAATTGGACAGCATCTCCTTTATTTATGCGACTTCCTCCATATCATATATCAACTCCCAAACATCAATAATAACATTCACAAAATCATAACAATGGTTTTTATTCACCTACACTATCCATATTCCTCAATTCACTTCGAGTCATCCATATCCATGGTCATAGCACACTATTACATTCACTAATATACAATATTTATCCCATGTTCTTAATATCATTTATAATGTGATCATAATCATAAAATATCAAGAATCATGACTCAATCCAACCTACTACTCAAAAATGACACTATTCCGACATTCATGACCCATTTTCTATCTCTTTCTACAATCCAAGTCTTTCATCCTCTCAATATCTTAAATAACATGGAAAGACGATAAAAATTACCTTATATAGTGTAGGAATAAGCCTTGGGTTGAAATACTTCACTTGAGAAAAAACCCTAGTTCACCTCCAATGAAATTTCTTGACTTGGATGATCTCTAATGAGTTTCTTACACTTGGTTTTTTCAGTTTGATGAAGTTGATCATAAATTTCTCGTGAGTTCTTATGGATGAAGAGTGGAGAGGGTTCTAGAGAGTTCTTGAAGTGTTGGGTGAAAATGAAATGAAATAATGAACTTGGTCCCCTTTTTAAAAACTTACAAATCTGATCCGTCGGGAAAATATACAAACACTTATACGGTCCGTATAAACTTATACAGTCCATATAAGTGACCGTGAAATCGCCCCTTCAACATCTCGCTTCTGTGACCATTATACGGCACATTATATGGTCCGTATAATTTTATACGGTCCATATAAGTGACCGTATAATCTCATCAGTGAGGGACCTTCACTGTGACGATTCTGCAAACCATTATACGGACCGTATAATCGGCCGTGTAACCCATCTTTTCTCTGATCTTGTTCTCGTCACTTCGTTTGATCTCCAATTCTTATGGAACCTTCTTGATACTTGTTTAACACCTCATTAACGATCTAAGGGATGTTATAATTCTTCTCCAAGACACTATTAAATCATCATTAACTTGTTACTCGTAAATCCTTTCCGATACACATCGTATGGCTTGCCCTCTCTTGGCAAACTTTATCCTCTTACTCCGAATGTCTTTACAAATATCAATTAGGGTCATCAAATGTCATTTCTCGCTTATTGCAATACCGTATACCTCGTTCCCTTCGTTAGTCTATTCACTATGCATCAACGGGGAATTTTCCGAGGTGTAACATTCTTCCCCCCTTAAGAACATTGGTCCTCGAATGTTAAGATCTCGGGGGTTCTATAACAATTACGCCAGAGTTTCCCCTGTAATAGGGCACTACCATCTTGTCACGACAACCCATAATAACAATGCCTCACAGGCCACAACATAATAGCAATAGATTTTGGCCACACACGGCCCAAATGCATAAAAAAGAAAACATACATACCTCATGATCTTGATGTCTCATCTTGGATCTCTCCCGGGAGTTGGAATAAGTGCGGGTACTTGGATTTCATATTTTCTTCCGCTTCCCATGTCATTTCTTCTAGGTTATTGTTTTTTCATAAAACCTTAACTGAGGCCACTTCTTTGTTTCTAGGCCTCCGTACTTGCCTATCTAATATGGCAATGGGTACCTCTTCACAAGTAAACTTTTCTGTCACTTGAACATCATTTACTGGCACGATCCTAGTAGGATCTCCAACACATTTACGAAGCATCGAGACATGGAAAACTGGATGAACTGACTCCAAATCAGGAGGTAGATCTAATTCGTAAGCCACTTTGCCTACCTTGCGCACAATCTCATAAGGCCTAATGTACCGTGGACTAAGCTTCCCCTTTTTGCCAAATCTCATTACACCCTTCATTGGTGACACTTTTAAGAATACCCAATCTTTTACTTGGAACTCTAAGTCCCTTCGACGATTATCCGCATAGGACTTTTGACGACTTTGGGCTACTAATAGCCGATCTTGTATGAGCTTAACTTCCTCTATGGCTTGTTGGACTAAGTCTGGCCCTATCAATTTAGTCTCTCCTACCTCGAACCACCCAATTGAGGATCTACACTTTCGCCCATATAAAGCCTCATACGGTGCTATTTGGATGCTAGAATGATAACAATTGTTATAAGCAAATTCAATGAGTGGTAAGTGATCATCCCAATTACCTCAAAAATCTATCATACATGCCCGTAACATATCCTCAAGTGTCTGAATGGTACGTTCAGCTTGTCCATCAGTCTATGGGTGAAATGCCGTGCTAAGGCTCACTTGAATCCCCAAACCCTCTGGGAAGGACTTCCAAAAACTAGCTGTAAACTGAGTCCCTCTATCGGAGATAATAGATACCGAAACACCGTGTAGCCGCACTATCTCTTTAACGTAAAGCTTTGCATAATCTTCTGCCACATCTGTAGTTCTGACTGGTAAGAAATGAGCTGACTTCGTGAGTCTATCCACAATCACCCATATAGAATCATACTTACGTCGAGATCGGGGTAAGCCTGTAATGAAGTCCATGTTAACTACTTCCCACTTCCAAGTTGGAATTTCTATAGGTTACAACAATCCGCCCAGCTTTTGGTGCTCGATTTTCACTTGTTGACAGTTGGGTCATTGAGCTATGAATTCCGCTACATCTTTCTTCATCCCATTCCACCAATATAATGATTTAAGATCATGGTACATTTTCGTTGCTCCGGGGTGGACAGAATAACAGGAGCAATGAGCTTCTCTTAATATTTGGTGGCGTAATCCTGCCACATCAGGAACACATAATCTTCCTCGACATCGGAGAACTCCGTCTCCTGCAATCTCAAATGATGACTTCTCCTTCTGAGGGAGTGTATCTCTGTAATGCATTAGCATGGGATCTTCGTATTGTCGCTCTTTCACTTCCACTGCTAGCGACGAGACTGTTGAATTCTGAATGGTAGTTCCCCTGCTACCTGAGTCCACTACTCAAACTCCTAGGCTAGCTAACTGCTGGAGCTCACGATCCATTTCTCTATTCTCTGGTCATACATCACACAAACTTCCCATGAATCTACGGCTAAGAGCATCAGCCACAACATTTGCCTTTTCGGGATGATATAGGATATCAACATCGTAATCTTTTAGCAATTCCAACCATCTTCGTTGCCGAAAATTTAACTCTTTTTGCTTGAAGATATACTGAAGGCTCTTATGATCTATGTAAATATCCACATGAACACCATACAAGTAATGTCTCCACATCTTTAAGGCATGAATCACTGCAGCCAATTCAAGGTCATGGGTTGGATAATTTTTCTCATGTTTTCGTAATTTCCTTGAAGCATACTCAATCATCTTACCATGTTGCATCAACACACAGCCTAGCCCGATGCCTGAAGCATCGTAATAAACAACATAACCTTCCAATCCCTCTGGAAGTGTCAGGACTGGGGCAGAAGTCAATCTATCTTTTAGCTCTTAGAAACTACGTTCACAAATATCTGTCCATTGAAACTTTGCTGATTTCTGGGTCAGCTTTTTGAGTGGTGCAGAAATAGAAGAAAAGCCTTCTACAAATCTCCTGTAATAACCTGCTAAGCCCAGGAAGCTACGAACTTCCGTAGGAGTTGTGGGCCTTGGCCAAGTCTTCACGGCCTCAATCTTTTGGCTATCTACCCGAATACCATCGGCTAAAACAATGTGCCCCAGAAATGTCACTGAGTTCAACCAAAACTCACACTTAGAAAATTTTACAAACAACTCTCGAGTTTGAAGAACTCTAAGGGCGGTATGCAAATGATCCGCATGCTCTGCCTCGGATCTAGAATATACCAAGATATCGTCGATGAATACAATCATAAATAGATCTAGGAAAGGCCTGAACACATCGTTCAGCAAATCCATAAATACTGTCGATGCATTAGTTAGCCCAAATGACATTACGCGAAAATCAAAATGGCCATATCTTGTTCTGAAGGCTGTCTTAGGGATATCTTTCTCCCTAACTCTCACTTGATGATACCCGGACCTCAAATCTAGCTTTGAAAACCATTTAGCGCCTTGTAATTGGTAAAATAAGTCATCAATCCTCGGGAGAGGACATTTGTTCTTAATCGTCACCTTATTCATTTGCTGATAGTCAATGCACATTCGTACGGAGCCATCTTTCTTTCGGACAAACAATACGGGTGCTCCCCACGGGAATGAACTAGGCCTAATAAAGCCTTTCTCAAGCAAGTCTTTCAATTGGTCCTTCAACTCTTTCAATTCTTCGGGAGCCATTCTATAAGGATGAATAGATATAGGCTTGGTGTCTGACAACACATCAATAGAAATATCAATATCCCGCTCAGGAGGGAGGCCTGGAAGCTCTTCCGGGAATACATCCGAAAACTCATTCACTACGGGAACTGAATTGAGTCGGCGGTTCAGCTTCTACATCTTGAACCCAAACTAGATAATAAATGCAACCTTTTGTGATCATTTTCCTTGCCTTTAGATAGGAAATAAACCTACCTTTTGGTGACGCAGTATTCCCTTTCCATTTTAAAACTCTCCCGACAATTGGAAATGAACCATTTTCATTCTACAATCAACATTGGCATAGCAAGAAGCCAACCAATCCATGCCCATAATAACATCAAAATCCACCATTTTTAACTTATGTAAGTCAACCATAGTATGATGGTCACAAATCACAACTATATAATTTCTATACACTCGGCTGGCTATTACCAATTCACCAACGGTGTAGACATTTCAAAAGGTTTGATCGACTCTAGTTTGACTCTAAATCGTCCCGCAATATACGAAGTAACATATGACAATGTGGAGCCCGAATCTATCAAAGCATATACATCATTAGAAAATACCGATAATATACCTGCGACAACATCAGGAGAAGACTCAAGATCTTGACATCCAACCAAAGCATAAATACGGTGCAGAGGACCGCTAGAACTGGGGACTCTCCCTTTGCCTCTACCATGGCCGATCGGCGCATGTGAACCTGGCCCCATAGGGCGTACAGATGATGAAGATCCGGCTATCGACCCTGAAGGCTGGGTCCTACTTCTACCACCAACTGAGGGGAAATCACGCATAATATAGCCTGCCCGACCACATGAATAGCAAACCTCTGAACATAATCGGCACTGACCCCAATATAACTTCCCACACTGGGAACATCGTGGCATGGGTGGCCTCACCTGACCTGAATTTCCTCTAAACTGAGAACCGAAAAAACTCTGACTCAGCCCGAAATGAGTAGATCTATCAAATCTCTGGCCTGAAAATCATGGAGGCGCACTAGTCATAGAATGGTCGTAATGCCTAGAAAACTGCTATCTGTGCCCACCTCTAATCTCACCCATTGGACCCGAAGATCTAGCCCTCTTACTATATCCCTTATCATGCTCACGCTCACTCTTTTGTTGTTGTAGGATTTTTTCTAAATTTTGAGCGTGGGCTTGAATGCGTGAAATATCCATATTGTCTTGAAGGGACGCAGTCAAGCACTTATCCATCAAATGTGGCCCTAGGCCTTTCACAAATCGGTGCACTCGGTCACCCATCCCGCTACCATGGCCGAAGAATACCTAGCCAAAGAATTGAAGTGGAGACTATACTCTAAAGTACTCATGCTTCCTTGCCTAAAATTCAAGAACTTATCTGCTCGAGCTCGCCGAACTTCTAGAGGAAAATAATGTCAGAGGAAGGCATCTACAAATTCTTGCCATACCGGAGGAGGCGTATTGGCTCCCCGTGAAGCCATCCAAACAGTGTACCAATGAACCGCAACATCCCTCAACCTATAGGATGATAACTCCACAGATTCGGTGTCCGAAGCATGTATCAACCGAAGTGTCCTCAATATTCCATCAATAAAATTCTGAGGGTCCTCATCCGGCTTTGATCCAAAGAATTCCGGAGGGTTTAAGTTGATAAAATCACGGGCCCTTGCACTAACAGCCCTATCACCTTGCCCTGTACTTTGCCGCTGAGTCTGGGCAGCAACCAAATTAGTAAGCAAATTAATGGCCTCTTTTAGATCTTGGCCTGAAGCATCCGGTGGAGGAGCCGGAGGTGCTGGAGCTGGGGCTGAGGCTCCCTCACGCTCCTCAGAAATAGGCACTGAATGGGAGGACTGAGATTAAGCTGCACGTTGGGACTCACTTTCCTCTACAACTATTGGCGGTGCTCTTTCAGCCCGCTTTCCTGCCGCTGCCTTGCCCTTTACAACAACAACAACAACAACAACAGCAAGCCCAGTATAATCCCACTATGTGGGGAGCCTTTCTCTTTACAAGCATCTCTGAAATACATAACACACGGTTAAGGAAAAAGAAGTTCTTATGTCATAGCTCTATCGCACGATCTTATGAAGAAAGAAGGTCATTCATTCCTAAAATGCCCGCAGCCGCTTGTTTATAAACGTGGCGTGCAACACACCCATAACCAAGACTCTACTAGACACGGTTCGTAGATTCACCCTAGGACAGAACTGCTCTGATACCACTTTTGTCACGAACCAACCGGAGGGCCGCGACGGGCACCCGATGCTAACCCACCCGGGCACCTCTTATCATACTTTCACATTTAAATCTAGGTGAGCCACATAGCTAATTCATACTTTCCATCCATTATTCAGACTAATCCAATTGGGCAATATATATATATATATATATATATATATATATATATATAACCATCAATAACAATGCCCATATCAACGTACATAGCCGACGAGGCTAACAAAATGATACCCAAAACATAGGCTGACAAGGCCAAATACATCTAACCATATACACATGTCTACGAGCATCTAAGGAGAGTATGTCATCTCATATAGGCGGGACAGGACCCCGCTTTGCCCATAAATATGTACACAAAAGAAGAAATACCAAAAGTTTTAACTCCGAATGAAATGGAGCTCCGCTATGTAGTCACTGAGTAATAAAGCTATGGATCAAGTCTCTCTCCCTGGCCACCTGCGGGCATGACGCGGCGTCCACAAACAAAAGGATGTCAGTACGAAGAATGTACTGAGTATGTAAAGCATGATCAATATCATTATAGAAGCATAATAAGCAAAATAAGAAATAGCATAAGATGGGAGATAGTAGAATCATCGTCACAAACACTTACTTGCTTTTCATAGGGACTCTCCATTTCTAATGCGTAATTGTGTACATACATCCGTATCCGTTTCCGTACTCATTTACATTTTGTATCCATTTTCGTATTCATATACATATCATTTACATAGTATACCCGACCAAGAAAGCTCGGTGTTTCACATACCTGGCCCTACCAAGGCTCAGGGTCATACATACCTGGCCTACCAAGGCTCAGGGTTGTCCGTACCCAACTACAGCGGTCCGCGCGCAATATATATATATTCTACCCAGCCATATAAACTCAGCGTTTCATAATAGTCATAAAGACACATATACATAAAAGCCCATAAGCGTCTTTAGCATCATTACTATCGTCGTTCATTACATCTATCCCTAGAGGATTACTCATCATAGGAGGAATTTAGTACAATCGTAACATATCGAGAATCATGAGCTTAGTAGCTTTTAAAGATAGAATCATTTGGAAGACATCATAGGCTTATAGAAGATTAGATATTTGGCCAAGGAACCATGCCTTATGAAAGAAGGGTTAGCCTTACATACCTTTCCGTTCAACTATTCTATCACTGGCACGTTATCCTTCAATGCTCATGTTTCTACATTCATTACAGTTATACTATCATTAGAAAATCGATAGCTTAGCATACAAGACTAAAGCTTAGAGAAAATTGGACAGCATCTCCTTTATTTATACGACTTCCTCCATATCATATATCAACTCCCAAACATCAATAATAACATTCACAACATCATAACAATGGTCTTTATTCACCTACACTATCCATATTCCTCAATTCACTTCGAGTCATCCATATCCATGGTCATAGCACACTATTAAATTCACTCATATACAATGTTTATCCCATGTTCTTAATATCATTTATAACGTGATCATAATCATAAAATATCAAGAATCATGACTCAATCCAACCTACTACTCAAAAATGACACTATTCCCACATTCATGACCCATTTTCTATCTCCTTCTACAATCCAAGTCTTTCAACCTCTCAGTACCTTAAATAACATGGAAAGTCCCAAAAACTTACCTTAGATGGTGTAGGAATAAGCCTTGGGTGGAAATACTTCACTTCAGCCAAAACCCTAGTTCACCTCCAATGAAATTTCTTGACTTGGATGATCTCTAATGAGTTTCTTACACTTGGTTTTCTCAGTTTGATGAAGTTGATCATAAATTTCTTTTGAGTTCTTATGGATGAATAGTGGAGAGGGTTCTAGAGAGTTCTTGAAGTGTTGGGTGAAAATGAAATGAAATAATGAACTTGGTCCCTTTTTTAATAACTTCAAAATCTGATCCGTCGGGAAAATATACGGACATTTATATGGTCCGTATAAACTTATACGGTCCGTATAAGTGACCGTGAAATCGCCCCTTCAACATCTCGCTTATGTGACCATTATACGGCACATTATATGATCCGTATAAGTGACTGTATAATCCCATCAGCGAGGGACCTTCACCGTGACGATTCTACGGACCATTGTACGGACCGTATAATCGGTCGTGTAACCCATCTTTTCTCTGATCTTGTTCTCGTCACTTCGTTTGATCTCCAATCCTTATGGAACCTTCGTGATACTTGTTTAATACCTCATTAACGATCTGAGGGACGTTATAATTCTTCTCCAAGACACTATTAAATCATCATTAACTTGTTACTCGTAAATCCTTTCCGATACACATCGTATACCTTGCCCTCTCTCGGCAAACTTTCTCCTCTTACTCCGAATGTCTTTTCAAAACTCAATTAGGGTCATCAAATGTCATTTCTCACTTATTGCAATGTTGTATACTTCGTGTCATTCGTTAGTCTATTCACTGTGCATCAACGGGGAATTTTCCAAGGTGTAACAAAATATACATCAAATCTGTGTATGTCTCAAAATAGAAACTAAGACATAATACGAGGAGTCTTCAAGGCAGCGAACGTCACGTGCTCACCCTGTAGACTTGAAGCAGCTCTGATAGAGACTATCAGCCACGGGAGACGGAAGAAGGCCCAACTTGGTACTCTGCATTCATAAAAGAATGCAGATCAGTACAAAACCACCGTACTAGTAGGTACTATGGGCCGACTAAGTATAGCTAACATAATCCAGACAGAAAAGCAAGATATGCAGATAAATCAACAAGTATAAGTCAAACATAATCGGAACTAAGCACACGTCATCGCCTAAGTAGAGAAGCTAAACCCAAATATGCCAAGTCTCAATATGGCCAATCCAATTTGAAACCAACAACACAAGTAAAGCACCAAACCATCTCAATTTAAGCCATGATGACATGCAATGCAATAATGTATTAATAAAAATGCAATGCTGTGTACACATATACTCCGGACGGAATACCTCCACGTCTCGGTAGCACAACCCAAGGTGACTCGCGAAGTCTAAGTGCCACTCGTCCCGGATCTTTGCATGGAGGGTTCTCACTGGCACTATCCTGGGAGACGCGCAGAGTCTATGCATTCACTCAATTCATGATTCAAGGACTAACATCGGATATCAGACTCTCACATCACTCTCATTTAAAAACCGAGCCCAGCTCATCACAGTGTTTGATCAAGTACCAACAGTGTATCAACAATATATCACGAAGGATGAGCATGCGTCCAATGTATGTGCCAACATCAATAATCAAATCAATATCACAAGTACCAACATGGGTACGCCAACAATATCATGAAAGACTACACAGGTCATAGGGAACTCTATCCTCATATCAACATCAACAAGTATGGTGCTACCATATCGCAATCAAGCTGTAACAACATTTCCCAGTATCTACTATCATCACGTGGCATAGAGCTAACCACAGAAGAACCATCAAGTCACAACACAACGGGATGGCTAACCCCAAACACACAACAAGGTCAAACCTAAGACAATATCCAACCCAACTTCATACCCGAAAGGTTTACATGCTTTTTTCGATAATATAATCTAAATATATGCTTCGCTACACGAAGTCTCACCAAGGGTAAACCATAACCTACCTAGATGGCCAAACAACAATACACCAACAATCTCTCTTTAGCCTTACCCTCCGCAGAGCCTCAAGATCAAAGAAGTCTAGGTATGTTTGAAATCTAGATTAGAAATCATGAAGATTGATACTTATATTTCTATCATTCAAATTAAATCAAAACCAAATCCTAGAATTTGGGGAAATGGGGCCCACATGGGCAAAACAAAAATTCGGGAGTAAAATATCAAATTAAGCACTAGGTGATAAAAACCCAACAACTAATTGCTAAATAACTCAAGGATTCACCTAATTCTGAATTTCAAGTAAAACCCCCAATTTTGGGTATAACCTTAACTCCTAGATTCAAGGATTCAACACTAATAATGGATGATATTTGATTAATAACCTTAGATACATCATAACCTAGCATAAACCCAATCAATTTTATCATTTAAAAGCCTAAGTAGAATATCCATTAAATTCACTTTTTATCTTCCATTACTAAGGAATTAACTAGGAGAGATGAATTCTAAGATGATTAGGAGTAATGAATTAGTAAGGAGCTTAGCAAGACTTACCACCAAGATTTCCCCCAAGAATCTTCTAGCACAGTCCCAAAGAGCTCAATTTTCGTAATGGTGATAAATGATATTATAAGGCTTTTTAATACACACTTAATGAAATAAGTCACAGACCGTTGGGACGGTTTAGGGAAAACACGCTTGGGCGGCTATCCCCCCGCCACGGCAGTGCAGCTAAGACGGCACTAGTGCCGCTCTGGCGGAAACCAGATTCCAGAATCCCAATCATTTTTCTAAGTCTCAACCGAAATCCCGAACCACTCCCGAGGCCATCTGCTCACCAGCCACATACACAGACCCACATAAAAACACGCTACGAACGCACTCGTGATCTCGAAATTTCAAACGGAGGTCTCATTGACTGAGTCAACCCTCGATACCTCATTTTCAATACCCAACCCAAGTCCCACAATGCATTCAAGTGTATTGGGAACCAAACCAGATATACACACAAGTTCTAAATGACCATCCGGACTTCTCAAAATTGACAGATTTTTTGAAAAGGCTCGTTTACCCAAAATTCACCTTTGAGTCAACTCTTTTTCGCTTAAAGCCTAAATTTCACAAAAAGTCACCCGAATCAAATCTTGACACCTCGAGAAGTATGTCAACGGTCCCCTCAGGTAAAAAGTGAGCTAACCAAGCTTGAAAAGGGGGTGAAATTGTCGAAAAGACTATAACGACCCGATTGGTCGTTACATCAGCAACCAATTGAACCATCGCTCATCCTCGAGCGAAGAAGGGAACGCAGTAGGGAAATACCTGAATCAGTGAACAATTGGGGATATCGGCTACGTATGTCAGACTCGGTCTCTCAAGTAGCCACCTCAACAGGACGGTGCTTCCATTGCACCTTCACAGAAGTAATGTCTTTCGACCTCAACTTTCGAACCTGCCTATCCAAGATCGCAATAGGCTCTGCCTCATAGGTCAAATTCTCATCAAGTAATATTGAATCCCCACGAACAATGTTGGTACCGTTGGCGTGGTACTTTTTTCAGCATAGAAACATGAAAAATTGGATGAACTCCCGCCAAGCCTGGCGGCAAGGCTAACTCATAAGCAACATCGTCCACGCGGTCAACAATCTCAAATGGCCCAATATACCTGGGCCTTAACTTGCCCCTCTTCCCGAACCTCATAGCACCCTTTATGGGTGAAACCTTTAATAGAACCTGGTCACTAACAGCAACCTCTAAATCTCAGACCTTCAGGTCCGCATACATCTTCTGTCGACTCTGAGCTGCCAAAAGCTTGGCCTGAATAACTCTCACTCTATCAAAGGACTCTCTTAACAGATCCGTACTCTAAGGTCAAGTCTCAAACCCATCAAACCACCCAGCTGAAGATCTACATCTTCTACCATATAAAGCCTCAAAAGGCGCCATGCCAATACTCGAATGATAATTGTTATTGTACGCAAACTCTACCAATGGTAAGTGTTGATCCCAATGACCACCAAAATCTATAACACACGCTCTCAACATGTCCTTGAGCACCTGGGTGGTCCGTTTGGACTGGCTATTGGTCTGGGGATGAAAAGTTGTACTGAGATCCAATCAGGTACCCAATTTCTCATGGAAAGCCCTCCAGAATGAGGAAGTGAAGATAGTACCCCGATTAGATACGACAGAAATAGGAAACCAATGTAATCTCATAATATCCCGAATGTACAACTTGGCTAACTTCTCGGCGGTATAAGAAACCTGAACTGTAACAAAGTAAGCAGACTTAGTCAAGCGATCAAGTATCACCCAAACAGAATTAAACTTGAGACCCACAACAAAATTCATGGTAATCCTCTCCCACTTCTATTTGGGAATGGGCATCCTCTGAAGCATATTGTCGGGTCGCTGGTGCTCATACTTTACCTGCTGACAATTCTCACACTTAGCCACAAAATTAGCTATATCCCTCTTCATCCGACGCCATCAATAGGGCTGCCTCAGATCACGAAGCATCTTAGTCGCCCCCGGATGAATGGAATATCGAGAGCTATGAGCCTTAGACATGATCAAATGAATCAAATCACCAACACGAGAAACACACACGCGTCCCTTAATCCACAAAATGCCCTCAGAATCAATCACGACCTCTTTAGCCTGACCTCTCAAAACTCTATCTCAAATCTTGCTCAATTGTGCATCATCAAACTGATGAGTCTTGATCCGATCCAATAAAGATAACCTTGCCTCTACACAAGCCAAAATCCTTCCTGGGGCAGAAATATCAAGGCGAAGGAAACTGTTGGCCAGAGTCTGAACCTCCATGGCCAACGAACGCTAAAAGACAATCAAACGAGTTGAACTCCCCATACTCACTACCTTGCGACTCAAGGCATTAGCCACCACATTGGCTTTCCCGAGATGATAAACAATCAAGATGTCATAGTCCTTCAGGAGCTCCATCCATCGGCGCTGTCTGCAATTAAGATCTCTTTGGGTAGACACGTGCAGAAGATTATGATGATCGGAGAAAACCTCACAACGGACACCGTAAAAATAGTGCCTCCAAATCTTCAAAGCAAAGACCACAGCCAATAACTCCAAATCATGGGTAGGGTAATTATTCTCATGAATCTTACACTAATAAGAGGCATAAGCTATCACTCTACCCTCTTGCATCAACACAGAACCTACACCCACACGAGAGGCATCACAATAGACCGCGAAATCCATACCCTCCACGGGTAATGCTAAGATCGGGGCAGAAGTCAAAAGAAGCTTGAGCATTTGAAAGCTCTCCTCACAATCATCTGACCACTGGAAGGGAACATCTTTTTGTGCCTATCAGGTCAAAGATGAAGTAATAGCTGCAAAACCCTTAACGAAGTGATGGTAATAAATTGCCAAACCCACAAAACTACGAACCTCAGTGATAGTAGTGAGCCTCGCCTAACCCATCACAACCTCAATCTTCTGTGGGTCAACCATAATCCCATCCTTAGACACTACGTGGCCCAAGAATGCCACAGACTCTAACAGAACTCACACTTAGAAAACTTGGCAAATAGGCTATGCTTCTTCAACAACCCAAGAACAGTAAGAAGATGGCTCTCATGCTCCTCTCTACTCTTGAAATACACCAAGACATCATCAATAAACACAATCACGAAGGAATCAAGGAATGGCCTAAAGATGTCATTCATCCAAGTAATAAATGCAATCGGGGCATTGGTAAGCCCAAAAGACATCACCAGAAACTCATAGTGTCCATATCCCGTCTGAAAGGCTGTCTTCGGAA
Source organism: Lycium barbarum (assembly GCF_019175385.1). NCBI lineage: Eukaryota > Viridiplantae > Streptophyta > Magnoliopsida > Solanales > Solanaceae > Lycium > Lycium barbarum. Next base: position 87,540,257 of record NC_083344.1, read on the forward strand.
TATCCACCGCCCTGATCTTCAACTGGTGGTAGCCTGACTGCAAATCAATCTTCGAAAATACTGAAGCGCCCTGAAACTGGTCAAATAGATCATCAATACGAGGCATAGGGCACTTGTTCCGAATGGTAACCTTATTCAGCTGGGGATAATTAATGCATATCCTCGTGCTCCCATCTTTCTTCTTCACAAATAACCCAGGAGCACCCCAAGGGGAGACACTTGGTCTAGTGAACCCGTTGATCAATAAATCCTGTAACTGCTCCTTAAGCTCTCTCAACTCGGAAGGTACCATCCGATATGGTGGAATAAAGATAGGGCGAGTGCCCGGATCTAAGTCAATACAGAAATTAATATTACGATCAGGTGGTATACCCGGCAGCTCAAACAGGAATACCTCCTCAAACTCGCTCAAAATAGGAATCGACTCAAGTGGTGGAGATGCAACAGTCGTGTCTCGCACATGAGGCAAATAGGCTAAATACCCCTTATTGACTAACTTCTTCGCCTGAAGGAAGGAAATGATCTTCTTCGGAACGGGACTAGGAGTAGCCCTCCACTCAAGCCTAGAAATGCCTGGCATGGCTAAAGTGACTATCTTGGCGTGACAGTCCAATATCGTGTGAAAAGAAGAAATCCAGGACATCCCCAATATAATATGAAAGTCCACCATATAGAGAATCATCAAATCTACCCAAGCGTCATACCCCATAAAAGTAACCAAATAAGACCGGTAAAACTCGATCAACAATCATAGAATCTCCAACCGGAGTAGATATATGAACAGGTATATCTATGCTATCACAAGGCACATCCCAACCAACGGCATGATATGCAGATACATACGAATAGGTGGATCCAGGATCAGATAACACAAATGCTGCTCTATGACGGACAAAAATAATATCTGCAATAACAGCATCTCAGGCCTCTACCTCGGGCCTACTCGAAAATGAGTAACAATGGGACCCACCATATCCACTATGAGATCCCCTTCTTGCACTTTGGGGCCCACCTCTAGCTGCCTAGGATCCACCTTTGGAACCCAGAGAACCACCACGGCCTGACTGAGCGTCGCCCCACTTAGAAGCACCACCTCGACCACCTGACGATGTCGGAGTCCTATGTGGCTGATAATATCGTCTGGGTCAGGAACACCTCCTAGCAATATGTCCAACCTCTCCACAAGAAAAATAGATCAGAAGGGACGAAGGCTGATAAACTGACGCTGAGGACCCAGATGAAACAACCCTGTCTACTAGTCTAGAAAATGAACTCTCAGGAGCTCTCTATCTGGGTGGCTCACTAGGGGTAGCCTGCAAAATTGAGTGCATAAGGCAGCCAGAATATGGTTGATACGGCCTAAAAGACTGACCAGCGCCCCTCAAACTAGAACCACCATAACTCCCAGTCTGACGTGGTCTCTTGTCACCACCACTCTAAATGCACGGGCCTTAGTGGCCTCAACCAAAGAAGCATGCTGGATGATGGACTGGAAGGAAGTTCCCAAGGCCTCCATTTGAAGGCAAGAAATATGAAGAGGACCTACTAACCCACTAACAAAACGCCTAATCCTGTCAGGCTCAGTAGGGATCAAATGGGTGGAATAACGGGCCAGATACAGATAACGAGTCACATAGGCCTCTACAGTCATACCCCTCTGCTATAGATGTAAAAACTCCTCCGTACACGCCTTTCTCAAAGACCGAGGCACACATTTCTCAAGGAAGGCCCGGTAGAACTGAGTCCAAGTCAACGGAGGGGAACCCTCAGATCTACACACCACAAAATACCTCCACCAAGTCTTCGCATCACCGCGAAACTGGTAGGACACATAGTCAACTCCATGGGTCTCCACGATCCCTATCCTCTGCAGCAGCTCATGCATATTCAGGATGAACTTATAATCATCCTCAGAAGAAGTACCCGAAAACCTCGGCGAATCTAACTTCCTGAACCTCCCAATGAGATCCTGATCAGACACAGTCAAAACAGCACCCTACATGGGCCTAAGATCCTCACCAGGAGTTGGTACCGCATCAATACGAAGAGCCATAGCTGTGGCGGGGTGTGCTACCCGAGTAAGTCCCTGCTCAGGGGTCTGCGCCCCAACTCTGGTCAGTGAACCTCCGCTAGGAGCATCTAGATGAAGTAAGACATTGGCCATAGTATCATGCATAGCTTGATCAGAAGTAACCTCGGGCTGTGTCCGTGCTGGGGCCACATCCTTTGTGGCCGGGTCTCGATCCCGATAATCCTCAGGCTCTGGAGACGGAGATCTCTCACGCTGCTGTCCTACCACAAGAGCCCTGCCCCTGGCTAGGGCAGCCCCACGGCCTCTTGTTCTGCCGCGTCCTTGGGCTGTCGCTCGCCCTCGTGTACCAGACGTAGATGCGGGCTCTGGCACCTGAACTCAGGGTATAGTATCTCTAGTCCTCACCATCTGTGAGAGAAGAGATAAGAGTCAGATACCAATTTGATCTTTCCAGATGCTAATTAGAATAAAGTAGCATGAAAGAATGAAAAAAGGTGAGATTTCCTAAATGTCCTATAGCCTCTCGTATATAAATACGGAGCTCATCGTACCGATCCACGAGACTCGACTAGACATGCTTTTGTATTATAGACGGGGTAACCTAGGGCTCTGATACCAACTTGTCACTACCCAATTTGGCTAAGTCGTGTGGGCACTTACCTTTCCCACCACGGTAAGTGAAACCTCAACCCAACGGAAATAAAGACATAAATAAATAAATCAGTCAAGCGGAAGAGAATAATCACGAACGTCTTACAATAATATATAATAGGAATAGTGCGAAAATAAGAACATACCCCCAGGGTCTGGTCTAAGCCATACAAGAGCATCTAAGTGAAAATATACAAGACTGGAATATAAATATACATCAAATCCGTCTATGTCTCAAAATATAAAAGTAAGACATAATAAGAGGAGACTTGAAGGCAACGAACATCTCGTGCTCACCCTGTAGACTCGTAGTAGTCCTAATAGCAACTATCAGCCACGGGAGAGGGAAGAAGACCTAACCTGATACTCTACATTCATAAAAGAATACAGCAAGTGCAGATCAGTACAAAACTATAGTACAGGTAGGTATCATAAGCCGACTAAGTATAGCTAACCTAATCCAGACAATAAAGCAGGATAGACAGATAAATCAACAGGTATAAGTCAAACATAATCGGAACCAAGTACATGCCATCGCCTAAGTAGAGCATCTAAACCCAAATGTGCCAAGTCTCAATATGTCCAATCCGACACTAACATCACAAGTAAAGCACCAAACCATCTCAATATAAGCCATGATGCAATGCAATGCGATAATGTATGAATGCAAATGCAATGTTGTGTATACATGTACTCCAGACGGAATACCTCCATGTCTCGGTAGCACAACCCAAGGTGACTCGCGAAGTCTAAGTGCCACTCGTCCCGGATCTTTGCCCAGCAGACAGACGAGACTCCGGATCTTTGCCCACGGAGGGTTCTCACCGCCTGGGGGACCTCGTAGTCCATGCGTTCACTCAATCCATGATTCCGGGACTAATACCAAATATCGTACTCTCACATAACTCTAATTTAATAATCGAGCCCAGCTCATCACAGTGGTTCATCAAGTACCAACAGTGTATCAATAATATATCATGAGAGATGAGCATGCCTGCAATGTATGTGTCAACATCAATAATCAAATCAATATCACAAGTACCAACATAGGTACGCCAGCAATATGATGAAAGACTACACAGATCATACGGTACTACCATGTAACAATCAAGATGTAACAACCGTTCCCAATATCTACTATCATCACGTGGCATCAAGCCAACCACAGAAGAACCATCAAGTCACAACACAACGGGGTAGCTAACCCCAAACACACAACAGGGCCCAACCTAGGACAATGCCCAACCCAACTTCATACCCGAAGTTTTACATGCTTTCTCCGACAATATAATCTAAATACATGCTTCGGTACCCGAAGTCTCACCAAGGGTAAGCCATAACCTACCTTGATGGCCGAACAGCAATACACCAACAATCACTCTTTAGTTTTGCCCTTCCACTGAGCCTCCAGATCAAAGAGGTCTAGGCATATTCGAAATCTAGATTAGAAATCATGAAGATTGATACTTATATTGCTATTCAAATTAGGTTAAAACCAACCCTAGAATTTGGGGAAACATGGCCCAGAGGGTCAAAACTGGAAATTTGGTTGTAAAATATAAAATGAAGCACTGGGTGATCAAAACCCAACAACTTGTTGCTAAATAACTCAAGAATACACCTAATTCCAAATTTCAAGTAAAACCCCCAATTTTGGGTATAAACCCTAACTCTTAGATTCAAGGATTCAACAGTAATTGGAAGATATATGATTAATAACCTTAGAAACACCATAATCTAGCATAAATCCAATCAATTTCATCATTTAAAAGCAAATATCCACTAAATCTACTTTCTATCTTCCGTTACTAAGGAACTAATAAGAAGAGATGAATTCTAAGATGATTAGGAGTAATAAATTAGTAAGGAGATTAGCAAGACTTACCACCAAGATTTTCCCTCAAGAATCTTCTAGCACAGTCCCCAAGAGCTCAATTTTCATAATAGTAATAAAAGAAGGCTTTTTAATTACACACTTAATGAGAAAACAGGCCCGATCTCGCCACGGCGGCATCGGGGCCACCACGGCTTCACCGCCCCAACGTCTTCATAGACCGTCGGGACAGTCTAAGCAAAACACACTTGGCCGCCCCAGCGGCCATCCTACCACCACAGCAGTGCCGCTAAGACGACACTGGTGCCGCTCTTGCGGACACTAGCTATAAGGATCCCAATCATTTTTCTAAGTCTCAACCGAAAATCCGAACCACTCCCGAGGCCATCTGGTTAAAAACCACATGCACAGACCCACATAAAAACACGCTACGAACACACTCGTGGACTCAAAATTTTCAACGAAGGTCTCGTTAACCGATTCAACCATCGATACCTCATTTCCAATTCCTAACCCAAGTCCCAAAATGCATCCAAGTGCATTGAGAACCGAAGCAGATATACACGTAAGTTCTAAACGACCATCCGAACCTCTCGGAATCGACAGATTTTCGAAAAAGGTCCGTTTTCCCAAAAGTCAACTTTGAGTCAACTCTTTTTCGCTTAAAGCCCAAATTTCACAAAAAGTCGCCCGAATCAAATTTAGACACCTCGGGAAGCGTTTCAATGGTCCCCTCGAGTCAAAAGTGAGCTAACCAAGCTTGGAAAAGGAACGAAATTTTCGAAAAGACTATAACGACCAAACTCCAAACTGGTCGTTACACAACATTAATAGCAAAAATGCCCAGCTGTTCCGCCTAGTTTCTGGTGCCAAAAGATCCCAAAACTCTCTTTTGGTGCCTCGAATGGATTCCTTGTGAAATTTCACTCAAGCTAGGCTTTTGTATTACTCCATTTGACCTTATAATGAATGAGATATGGTGGTTTCAATATTTGAAAAAATGCAGATTTTTAAATACGAATTCAATGACAATTTCATAATTAATCTGAAAAACGTGTCAACCCAATTCATAGTAAAATGACCATAATTCCCTTATACGATGTTGAAACTCAATGATTTCATTTGCTACGGTTACGAAATTACGATACGCATATAATAGTTCATTCAAAACACTAATCAAAGGCTGTTTGCTCAATATGGTACCCTTTATGCTCAAATTGACATCGAAATAGAAAACAATCACCATACAACCCAAACTTATCCAAAACTCATCGGAATCTAACCAAACTTTGTTTACATGTCCAAAATCATCATACAAACTTATTGGAACTTTCAAAACATAGACACGGGATCATCTTGACCTGATGTTGACTGTGGTCAACTCCAATTCTAACTTGACCAGTTTCTCAACTAATGACCCAAATGACACCCGAACCGATCGGGAACCAAACCAATGACACCACTAAGTCATAAATCACCCTCCAAACCAAATGGAACTATCGGAATTCAATTACGAGCATGTTTATCCAAAAGTCAATTTCGAGTTAAACCGTTTTCTCTTTAAGACCAAATTTTTTAAAAGTCATTCCAAAAGCCAAAATGATGCCTAGAGAACTGTACCACTGGTCCTCGCGGGTCTAAATAGTACTAACAAGCCTCTGGGACAGGTCAATGGTGGCAAAAATGGTAAAAATACAATAACGACCAAACGGGTCATTACATCATATACCAATTAAACAATCGCTCGTTCTCGAGCGATAAGGGAATGAAACGGGGGAAGGGTACCTGACTCAGCAAATAACTGGGGATATCTCTCACGTCCCTCTGACTCAGTCTCCCAAGTATCCTCCTCAATCAGACGATGCTTCCACTAACTTTCACTGACGCAATCTCCTTAGATCTCAATTTTCTAACCTTCCTATCCAAGATGGCTATAGGCTCCTCCTCACAAGACAAGTTCTCATCAAACAATATTGAATCCCAAAGAATAATGTAAGACCCATTGGAATGGTGCTTCCTCAACATAGGCGCATGGAAAACCGGATGAACACTCAACATCTCTAACTCTACGAAGAAACTCAAATGCATCAAACCAACCCCACGGGAGAACGACACCTCCTACCATATAAAGCTTCAAATAGCGCCCCTTAAGTACTGGAATGGAAAGTCGTGCTCAAGTCCAACTGAGTACCCAACATCTTATGCATGTCCTCCGAAAATGAGAAGTAAACACTATACCCCGATACGAGATGATAGAAATAGGAATCCCGTGCGACCGCACAATATCACGAATCAAATCCTTGTCATCTTCTTCGCAGTATAAGTAACCTGAACTGGAATAAGACGAGCGAACTTAGTCAATCGATCAACAATAACCCAGACCGAATCGTACTTGCTCAAAGTCTTTGGAAGACCCATAATGAAATCCAAAGCAATCCTCTCCTAATTACACTTAGAAATTAAGATCCACTGAAATACTCCACCAGGTCTCTTATGCTCATACTTAACTTGCTGACAATAACCACGGAATCCTTATCATAAACAATTCGACGGCAGAAAGCAAACCCAAAATCGCAACTCGCTCACCTTATCAGTCAACACTTTTTCGTACCTAGTCAAGGACCCAATTTACGTATAACTATACTTGAAATGCTCTCACGACTGATTCCTGAACAAAAGAGCCGCTATTACTGGAACTTTCTTATTCGACATAACCAAGCCTCTGAAATGATCAATATGAATCACACATTCCTCGAAATAGTACAAACCCCTAAACATAAACACAATCATAGCCCACTCTATATCGGTAACTTACTCTGATTCTGCTAACCTTTCCTTCACCCTTCTAAATTCATTCTTCATGCCACGCCTTCTTAGAAACACACGAGGAAAATTTCGAAACCATAACTTACTCTTACAAGGGAAGAATTCTTGCTTTTTTGAAGCAACCCTAAGCAATCTCATCAACAGACCTTACTCATAGCCACCTGCTAGTTCCAAGTCTTCTTAATCTTTCGAATCACTTCCAGGAAACATACCACTAAATACCTCGTCAAACCAAGTTCGTCGAAAATCATCAGGCACTCTAAGACCTACCGCAAACACGGTACCTCCTCACATCATTACCAAATACCAACACATACCATCATAACCATATGAATAACTGGCCCTGGTAAAATGTCATCAAGTCTACTCGTAACAAACTACAAAACTAAACTGAAATTCATCGAATCCACGAGGTGATCCACCGGGAACCCATAAGTTCTCCCGGAGATATGAAAATAACTTATCAAGTTCTACTCAAAAACACTGACCCGAAATGGATGCCCAACTCTCTGAATTTCATCAATAAACACTCAAACTGACTCCAACATCCGAAACCAATCATAGCTTTACCATGCATAAGAAATCATATCTGTTATCCTCATCTCCAAAAGCTAAAACATATCTAAGCTGTCATCTGAGTACCAAGGAACTAAACTTTGTGAATGTAACTTCGAGTTTCTTATCATTACCTAATACGCACATCTGGTACAACCCGAACTTTCCGACGCTAAGAACCTGTTATCTCATATAACAACCCTTTAACCATCGAACTTCCATCGTAATACCTTGATAACCCATAACATTTTTTAGAGCATCAATTCTCGTAACATTTTATGCCATCCTAGCACAACCATCTCAAGGTCCTCAATATCTAAAGGTATTTCTCCAAATATCCAGTCGATATTACTCATAGCATCAAAACACTCACCATGAATACGGTCCCATACCAAGACTAAAACGCTAGCCCTCACACAAAAGGAACTTCCATAATTCCTGTCTCTTAAAACCATAATTCCTGTCTCTTAAAACCATACTAACTCATCCACTGAAAAGTGTTACAAAACTGTCCTATCGTGTACCCCACAAGACACTTTCTATAAAACTTAACATATCGATTCACAGAATTATGCTTATCACTAGTTGCCAAACACAAATCTCATGGAATTTTTCCTCATATCACTTAGTCTATTTCTGTAGATTTCCATCTTAAGCTCATGCAACAATTACATCTCAACTGGAATGTGCAAGAAAATGACACTACAATCCATACTGACCCAATAAACTCCCACGATATACCTTTTTCTTATCGATTCACAATCAACTATACCTTTCTCGACTCGTCAATTTCCCAATTTCTAGTCACTTCACGATTATCGATACCATAATCAATCCTCGAATCCACTCCATCAAATACCATATAATCATAAATCTTACAAACTAGCCGAATTAATCTTAGAGGTAGTATTGTACCACACACTCTGCACACTGGTGTTTCCTTAACGCTTACCACTTTGAACTGAACACTCTTTAAGTCCGGCGCGTATCACACAACAATATTACTAATATCCTCATGTATCTCACTGAAGCGTCCTTGCCCGAATTTCCTTACTCAATTTTCGAAATGTATACCTAACTTAACTAAGTTAACCCATCATCGATCTACCATGTCAAGTATCCATGCATACTAATTCCTTTACTCAAATCCTTAACGTTACTAGTCCTCGAAGAATCACCTGTTACCTCACTTATTGAATCTGAATACTTCTAAAAACTCGCACGTTAATCCCCTTTCAGTACGTCATGATATAATATCCTCGCAGTACAAACACGACTCAAGTACCCATATGTCATTTCAAATCATGTCTATCACCATCAACCAACAACCACTAAAATCTACTCGATCCATCTAAGCCAAATGAACCACAAAATGATATTATCGAGCAACCCATTATTGCTAAGCCGTCAATGCACTTATCACTTTCGAGCAACCCAACGCTGAAACACGGAGACCATGTAACCCTCTGAACTATCTTTCTTATTTCTCATGAAATCCCATAATAAACGAGTCTAATCGCGACTCCGCACAACAATTGAGTCCAATCGCGACTCCACACAATTGAAACCTCAGGCCATAACTAGAGACTGAACTGGATCACGCGTCTGAATCAGAATAACACATCTCGTACCCTACCGTGACACGTCATAGATCGACCATTCGCGCAAGAATTTAAGGACTGATTTTCATCTTCTGAGGATGATCAAGATAAGAAGGTTCAGATATCAATTAAAATTGACTAGATACAAATTTGAATAAAGTCGCACAAGAAAATGAAAGAATTTGAAGTTTCTTAAATGTATTATAGCCTCTCGCAGATAAGTACGGAGCTCATCGTACCGATCCACAAGACTCTACTACACACGCTCTTGTAATATAGACCGAGTAACCTGGGGCTCTGATACCAACTTATCACTACCCAATTTAGGTAAGTCGTATAGGCACCTACCTTTCCTACATCAATAGGCGAAGCCCTATTCGACAATCTCAAATACATGAAATAATAAATAAATAAGCGGAAGAGATAGAAATACGTAAGTTTGACATAATAATTAATAGAATAGTGCGGAAATACATCAACCACCCTATAAATCTGTCTAATCATACAAGAGCAACTAACTAACATCTACGAGTCTGGAAATATCAAAAATACATCAAAAGTCTGAATATGTCTCGGAATATCAAGTAAGACATAAAATAACGGAAGAATCTCCAAGGTGGCGAACGTCTCCGTGCTCACCCTGTAAGACTCTCAACCGCAACTCTCACACCACAATTAGCCACCAAAAGCAGAGGTCTATCCTACCTGGAACTCTGCATTCATAAAAGAATACAGCAAGTGTAGGTCAGTACAAACAACAAGTACTGGTAGGTATCATAAGCCGACTAAGTTTAGCTATCATATATCAAGTCAATAAAGAAAGATAAATTGGTATTCAATCAAGGTATAAGTCAAACACAAGCCAAATCCAAATACACGCCATCGCCTATGTTTAGCATCTAAACATAATTGTGCCAAGTCTCCAATTACTCAGTCTGAATCCGTATATCATAAGTACATTACAAGAATATCACAACATAGGCCAAAGTGCAATGATGTATGAAATGTAGATGCAATGCAATACTGTGTACACATGTACTCCGAATGAAAATATCGACGTCTCGGTAGCACAACCCATGGGGGATCCGTGAAGTCCATGTACCTCACGGCTCCGGCACAAACCTCGACAACTGCTACCTCACGATTTCGATGAAAACCTCAACAATCGCTATGCACAACCTCGATTCTGGGACAACCATCGAATATCGGTCCTCACGTCACTCTCATCCAACTGAGCCCAGCTCGTCAAAGTGTTTCCTTAAGTATCATCAGTGTGTCAACAGTATATCATCAAGGATGAAAATGCGTGCAATGTATGAATTGACTATCAATAATCAGATCAATATCACAAGTACCAAGCATGGGTATGCCAACAATATCATGAAAAGGCTACACAAGCCATATAGAACACTATCCTCGTATCAACGTCAACAAGTAAGATACTACAATATCATGAAAAGGCTACACAATCCATATAGAACACTATCCTCGTATCAAACATCAACAAGTAAGATAACACAATATCATGAACAAGATATATCAATAGTCTCCAATATCTATTATCTCCACGCGGCATCAAGACCACAACAATTAAACAAGATAAGGCACAACATAATGGGGTGGCTAACACCAATCACACAATAGGGCCCAAACTAAGACAATATCCAACCCAACTTCATACCTGAAGGTTTACATGCTTTCTCCGACAATATCGTCTAAATATATGCTTCACTAAACGAAGTCTCACTATAGGGTAAACCGTAACCTACTTGGTAGGCCGAACAATAATATCACAAACAATCACTCCTTAGCCTTTCCTTTCCTTTGATCCTCAAGATCAAGAAAGTCTAAGCATATTAGAATCATATAATTAGAATCAAGAAGAACAACAAACAAACCAAACTTCCATTCAAGACCAAAATCCCCAACCTATGGAATGAGTTTTATGAAATAGAAGGATGAAATTAGGAATCTAGGTTAGAAATCATGAAGATCGATACCTATATTGCTATCATTCTAATTGGGTAAAAAACCAACCCTAGAATTTGGGAAAACGGGACCCACAGGGGAAAAACAGGAAATTCGGGGGTAAATTATCCAATTAAACACTAGGTGATCAAAACCCATCAACTAATTGCCAAATTAACTCAAGGACTCATCCAATTTTGAAATCCACGAAAAACCCCCAATGTTTGGATATAAACCCTAACTCTTAAATTCAAGAATTCATCACTAATAATGAAAGGTATATGATTAACCACCTTAGATACAACATAATCTAGCATAAACCCAGTCAATTTCATCATTTAAAGAAACTTAGGAAGTCTAATCTATTTTATGAACTTCTCAAAAAATACCCATTAAACCCTCTTTCATGAAAAACTCCAATTTTCTACTTTAAAAATCATGAATTAAAGCTTAAACCAAGGGAATGAATCAAAGGGAATTACTTAGATTATTGTTTAGACCTTACCCCATAAAAGGATCTTGAAGAACATCCTTGAATTCTCCCAAACCCAAGCTTTCAAGATGAGGCAAACCCCAAGCAACATTAATTGCAAAATTTCCTAGCTGTTTCGCCTCGTTTCTGGTTCCAAACGATCCCTAAACTCGCTTTTGATGCCTCCAATGGATTCCTTGTGACATTTCACTCAAGTTTGGCTTTTGAATCACTTCATTTGACCTTATAATGAATGGGATATGGTGGTTTCAATATTTAGAAGAATGCAGATTTTTAAATATGAATTCAGTGATAATTTCGTAATTAATCTCAACAATCTGTCAACCAAATTCTTAGTAAAATGACCATAATTCCTCATACGATGTCGAAACTAGATGATTTCAGTCGCTATGGTTTTGAAATTACGATACGGACATAATGGTTCAATTGAAACACGAATCAAAGTTCGTTTGCTCAATATGGTACCCTTTATGCTCAAATCGATGTCGAAATGGAAAACAATCACCATACAACCCAAACTTATCCAAAACTCATCGGAATCTAACTAAACTTTATGGACATGTCCAAAATCATCATACAAACTTATTGGAACTTTCAAAACATCGACACGGAATCATCTTGACCCAATGTTGACCATGGTCAACTCCAATTCTAACTTGACCAGTTTCTCAACCAATGACCCAAATCACACCCGAACCCTTCGGGAACCAAACTAATGACACCACTAAGTCATAAATCACCCCCTGGACCTAATGGAACTATCAGAACTTGATTACAGGCACGTTTACCCAAAAGTTAATTTTGAGTCAAATGGTTTACGCTTTAAGGCCAAATTTTCTAAAAGTCATTCCAAAACGATGCCTAGGGAACTATGCCACCGGTTCCCGTGGGTCAAAATAGTACTAACAAGGCTCCGGACATGTCAACAGGGGCAAAAATGGTAAAAATGCAATAACCACCAAACAGGTCGTTACAAAACGACCCCTAAAAGTTGTACAACCACTAACAATTCCTTGACGTTTCCAGCCTAACAGTGAATAAAAAGGGTAAAATAGGTATGAAATGGTAATTATCTCTTAGTTTTAGAAACTAGGACATGTAAAAATAGTATATCCCCATGACATAAACCTCAACACAACTAGCAAAGGCTTTGTTCGATCTAACTAAAACAAAACTCACACAATAAGAATGTCAAGAGACTTAGAGCCTGTTTGGATGGGCTTAAAAAAAGCAGCTTATAAGCTATTTTCAGCTTATAAGCTGCTTTAGATAAGCTAAGCCAAACGGGTCCAATTAATTTTTTGAGCTTATTTTAAGCATAAAATGGCTTTAAGCTGGTCAGCCAAACACTGAAAAAAGCTGAAAACAGCTTATAAGCAACTTATAAGCCAATCCAAACGGGCTCTTACTGCACTACAAGAAAAACCCGAATTGCCAACGGATTTTACCAACAACCCAAATTCGTTAGCAAATTAGCAACAAATTACTAACAAATTAGTAACCAAATTGGTTTTTAGAATTTAGCAAGGGATTTCTAATGGATTACCAACCAAAATTTTACTAACTAAATACTTTAGTTGGTAAATATGGCGGGAAAAAATGGCGCCTAATTTAGCAACTTCCTACAAACGGTTTACCAACCGAAACATTACCAACAAACATCTTTCATTGGTAATATTACCAACGGAGTATATATCGGTTGGTAAATATGATAGTAAAAAATAGAGTATAGTTTATTAACAGATTACCAACAAATTACCAACCAACCATTTACCAACTACGGAATTTTGTTGCTAATTTTACCAACCAATTAAAAATACGTTGGTAAATTACCAACGGATTGTTATTTGTTGGTAAAGTTGCTAACTAATACTCAATTGGTTAGAAATTCTTACCAACAGATTAAGATTGTGGTTTGTAAATTACTAACATATGAGAATTAGTTGGTAATATACCAACCGATAACAAATCCATTGGCAAAATTTACTAACCGATACATCTTTAGTTGGTAGTATTACATACAAATGCTAAATTTGTTAGTAATTGCTACCAACTGAGATCAAATTCATTAGTAAATTACCAACTGATATTGAAACAATTCGTAAATTTACCAAATGGGAAGTTAAATTGGTTGGTAAATCACCAATTGCTGGTGAAACGGTTGGTAAATATAAGGATGGTGCTAAATCAATTGATATTTTTCGACGAATTTAACATTAAATAATAAATTTAGTGATGGATTCTACATCAATTGATATTGTTTTATGAATCTAGCATTTAGTCGTAAATTTATCTTTCTTTATATATTTAACGGCAAAGGGTCAAAAATACCCCTGAATTATTCGAAATAGGTCACCTATACCCTCCGTTAGTTTTTCATGTCAAAAGGGGCCTTTTGACATGAAAAATTAACGGGGGGTATAGGTGACCTATTTCGAATAGTTCAGAGGTATTTTGACCCTTTACTGTATATTTAATTGTTTAATATTACGTTCACGGAAAATATTACTAGTTTTGTCAGCTCGAATGGTTACCATGATTCTTTCTTAATTGTTTTTTGACATAAAAAAAATAATACTTACAGTAGAAAGACTAGTAGAATTATTTGTTTTATTGCTCCAATTATGCCAATATTGGCACTAATAGTACGTAAATGTCGAAACTCGTTGTTCAAACAACTATTCAGATCCAGAGTTCCTATAGTTTCTATTAAGGCTTGTTTGGAAGCTCGTTCTCGGACTTGATTAAATGTCCTTTGTTGTTCAAACTGAATCATTTCATTTTTTTGGTTTTCTAATTGTTTCAAAGTCTTACAAACTGAATTAATCAAATTCGTTTTTTTTCAATCTATCTCATAATAGCCATTCACTAGCTCAAGACTGCTAAACTTTTGTATCTCCTTTTTGTAAGCGAGAACGAGTTTCTTATAACTTAACATCTTTGGCTAGATGCGTCTCATCCGCAATTGCATAGTTGTAGAGAAGAATAAATTGGTGCCTCCACTTCCATTCCACGAGTACAGAGAGACTGTTTGGAGCATCCCCTCCTTAAGCTGGCAGATTTGGCAAAAGATTCCCTCTTGTAGTTTGTGGCTTCTGTGAATGATCACTTTATTCATTTACCCTGAAGATTTTGCATATGTATTTTTCACAAACTTCCTTCCCCCGTAAAAATAATAGGGGTCATCGTAAGGCCAAAAGAGGGACATCATAAGAAGAGGATAGAAAAATTACATATTCTATCAAGAAGCCTTCATTGTTGGCGGTGATCTGAAAGTCTTTCGCATATCGAGAGATCTTTTTCCTGGGTGAGGATCCATAAGTCTTCCCTATATCAAGAAGCCTTCCCCTCAAGTGGTGATCAAGAAGTCTTCCATATATTAATAGAAGTCTTCATCTCTGTCAGTGATCCAAAAGTTTTCCGTATATCAAGAAATCTTCCTCTCCGGTGGTGATTCATTAGTCTTCTATATATCAAGAAGCCTTCCTCTCAAGTGGTGATAAAAAGTCTTCATAAATCAAGAAGCTTTTCTCTCAAGTGGTGAGTCACAAGTGTTCCTTACTCCACGTTCGTGATCAAAGTCTAACTCCACATTCATGGTCAAATTCAAGAAACAATTGTTTAGTCCATCAATTCAAGAATTGAGTTGACGGTCATGAGGAGAAGAATCAGAGGACTACTTCTTTTGATTTAAGGAAGTCTAAATATTGTTATCCGCATAATTTATTGAAATACAAATATTATTGTTTGCTATAACCCCTGCATCTCAATTTATGTGATATAGTTTGACTCGATACAGAGTTTAAGAAAAAGACTTCTCAAACTTGTGGTCTAACAAGCCATAGATATCAAAAGGGGAAGTTTTAAGTTAAATTATTTCTAAATATAGAAATGTATCATCATTTTTAGGAAAAACTAAATAGAAAACTGTATCATGCATACTTTTATAGGATTTTGACAAAAATTCTATACATTTTTACTTTTTAAAAGGTGATGAATCAAGAAAACATGAAAGACGACAAGAATAAATTGATCCCATTATTTTACGATAGTGTAAAACATTGTTAAGTAAAGACAAAAAGTACATTATTGCACGAGGGGCAAAAATCAATCAAGTTGGGACTTAAGAATTGAGACTACTAAGATTAAGTATCCAATAAGAGAAATTTAAAATCATATAAGAGGAAAAATATCTAATACTTTGTAGCTTTCTATTCAGGATCATTGGAATACCTTGTAGCTTACACGCTAGTTACTACTCGAGACAATAAAACTAATTTAATTCAATTGGAGTAGTATAATAGGTTTCAGAGTTGAAAATTTAGGTGTTAATTATTTCGTCATCCCGAACCCAAGATGAAAATTTTAATATTTTATTATATTTAAATATAATATATTGAATATATTTTACCCATATAAATTTATTCGGTACGGTTCGGTATTTTTTTGATTTATTTCTATAAAATTAAGAACCAACACAATTATTCGGTATGGTTATAAATTTTTATAAAAACCGTCGGTTTTCTTAAAGGAAACCTAAAAAATTGGTTCGGTACGATACGGTTCGGTCGGTTAAGTCGATTTTTTGAAAACCATTGACACCCTTAATGTGGATGCTTCCCTTTCGGTTGATCTTTGTTTGGTGGTTGCACTGTGAATTCAAAAACTTCATAGTGATTTTGTTTTGAGTATATGCAAATGCTCTTAAAATGACATTTTCCAACTTGCGTATCAAACATCTCAGATATCCCCAAAAAAAAACCTTTTCTTAATAAGAAAAGCTCTGTTGGGTTAACCGACCGAACCGATTTTTTAGGTTTCTTTTAACAAAACCGACGGTTTTTATAATAATTTGTAACCGTACCGAATAATTGGGTTGGTTTTTAATTTTAAAGAAATATACCAAACAGTACCGAGTAAATTTATATGGGTAAAATATATTCTATATATTATATTTAAATATAGTAAAATATTAAAATTTTCGTCTTGGGTTCGGGATGATAAAATAATTAACACCTAAAGTTTCAACTCTGAAACCTATTATACCACTTGGGTAAAATATATTCTATATATTATATTTAAATATAGTAAAATATTAAAATTTTCGTCTTGGGTTCGGGATGATAAAATAATTAACACCTAAAGTTTCAACTCTGAAACCTATTATACCACTCCTATTGAATTAAATTAGTTGTATTGTCTCGAGTAGTAATTAGCGTGTAAGCTACAAGGTATTCCAACGATCCTGGATAGAAAGCTACAAAGATATTTTTCCTCTTATATGATTTTAAATTTCTCTTATTGGATACTTAATCTTAGTAGTTCCAGTTTTTGAGTCTCATCTTGATTGATTTTGCCCCCTTGTGCGATATAAATTATACTTTTTGTCTTTACATAACATTGTTTTACACACTACCGTAAAATAGTGGGATCAATCTTTAATCTTGTCATTTCTCATGTTTTCTTGATTCATCACCTTTTAAAAAGTAAAAATGTATAGAATTTTTGTCAAAGTCCTATAAAAGTATGCATTATATCGTGTCTTTAACTTTTACTGTGACTATGATATGATGTTGTTTTGTTAAAAAAATCGAAAATTCACCGAACCGTACCGATACTAAAGAGAAACCGAGATGATGGGACAGTTTCAGAAAGTCTAATTTTGGTTCTACAAAATAAAATAATCGAAAAACTGGTGCGGTATAAATTTTTTAAAATAACCATCCGAACCGTACCATTGATTTTCCTATGATTAGTTACTAGTAATATAAAATAATAATTTAAAAAAAATTTGCAAAAATACTACAAATCAAAAATGGAAGAAGTCATTTAAATTTGAAAGTGGCCAAAGAAAAAAGGAAAAAAGAAATGAAAGATGAAAGCGTTAAAACTATGCCAAAAACCCTCAGCCCCAATTAGATAGGCTCTGCGCCATTATTTCAGTTTCAACCCACGATCAGAGTTCACAGTTCCATTACTTTTATGTAAATCCTTTCCATGGTTTTCTCAATTAAAACATAATCTCAAGCTACGGTCTCCCCAAATTCATCTGTGCTCTTGGATTCTCAATTGCACAATCTATTTGGCTAAGTGGTAAGTATTCTTTATCAATCTTACTTTTCCCTTGTTTGTTTGATTCGATCAATCCTCTGCTGATATGCTACATTTGTTTGGCTAATTATATAGGTTGTAGTTTATGGGTTAGGTTGTGTTTTCAAATCCCCTTGATAAAGGTGAATTATCTAAGATAGTTGTGAAGTGGGCTCAAGAGTTCTTTTAGGTCTACTGTTTTCAAACCCCCTGATTCATAACACTTCATTTTGAAGCTTGTGCTCATAATAAATAGATTTGTTGTTTTCTGGTTTATAATGTGCTGGAACATTTACTCTGATCTTTGGTACCAAATCAAAATAGGTTCTACACTAACTTACTTATTTAGATACATTATATATATATATATATATATATATATATATATATATATATGTATGTATGTATGTATATATATATATATGTATGTATGTATGTATGTATGTATATATATATATATATATGTATGTATGTATATATATGTATGTATGTATCTATATATATGTATGTATGTATCTATATATATATATCATCGTAGAATAAGACTTTTGAATCATAGTATGTTCCAATAGTAGTTATTTTATGAAGTTTTGATTAAACTAAGCTACATAAACAAAAAGAAAAGAATCAAGATACTTCTGCAACTAAAATTGAGCGGAAACATTTCTGTTGATACTTAGTTGTAAATTGCACTTGTTTTACCATCCGCAGATTGTATAAATTATAATACTCTTTACTCTTCCCATATTTACAGAAAAAGGGCTTGTAAGGAAAATGAGTTCAAATCGTCAATGAATGTACAAAAGGTTATCTGGAGGTCTGTATCATCCAGAATTTGTAAGGGGTGTACAGCAATTTATTGAGTTTTCCATGAATCATCCGGAAGGGAGGAGAAAAGAAAAATTCACATCAAATTGGCGGGAACTCCTTTAACTCTCATGCCATCTAATGAAGTGCCCGGAGAAAATGGGATGGTTAGTTTTGTGTGTTTAACTTGCCAATGTGCTTTGTTGTTACATGATTGTCAGGTGGTTTCACATTAGAAAGGCTTCTAATGGCAGTCAGAGTTGTAGTTAGTTCTCTTATACGTAGTTGATTATATATTATCGAACACATGTTCTACCTGTGTAGAGTACGTTTAAATTTCTTTACAATGTTTGTGCCTACATATATTCACAGAGATATCACACGAAAATATTATGAGGTGGACGCACAAATACAATCTATTTGGTAAATGTAAACCTCATATGTGTTTTTGTTGTTTATAGAACATTTTGACTTTTCACTGATATTTTTGTGTTGGCGCTCCTTGGCTATATTAGCGACAGTACTATCCATGTACTGTTACTGTCTTACAATCGTTTATTTATTAGACACATCTTGACAGAGAACGAAGGGTGCAGCTAAGAACATTGGTGTATGGTTTAAGTAATAAGTAATATTGATAAACTTTCTTGACGGTAGCGTTCATTGGAAGTGTTCCGAACCAAATTTTGTCTTTGGGTTTTACTAAAACTGGGAAGCCACTTCAAATAGTGTGAAGACTATATATATATAGGTAAAACCAGATGCCCTAAAGTATTTCTTTTAAGTGCTGAGCAAAGATGTGTAGAAGTGTTTTTTGACAATTGATGCCATTCATAATGGGATATGAAATTAGGGGAATCTTCATATCTACTTTGATTTATGATGGATCTGACGTTACTTTGTAACTTAAAAACATGATATGTATACATATCTACATTCAGATTCACAGACACCAGTCACCTTTGGAGGTTAATATCATTTTAAAGCTCAACTTCAAATAGATTAACCATCATGGTATCTCTTTTTTGGTAAATAAAGAATTTTATTACCAAAGTAGGGTATGTACAGCTCAACAAAAGGAAAAAAAAAAGATAGGAAAAATAAGCCAACCAGCAAGAGGACTGGACTACCTGCTCTAGATCCTCAAACACTTCCACTGCCTAACATCATCAGATCCCTCTTCACTACCATCGCTAAGTAGGATAACTATTGAACTGTGCTACATAACAAGCTAATTTAGGTACAAGGCTAGCTCTATAATAGACTTCTTGAATATTTCTCCTCAAGATGGTCGCTTCAGGTCTTCTTTTGCTCCGAAAGATCCTGTAATTCCTCTCTTGCCACACCTAATGTACTGCAGTAGCTATGGATATTCTGTACATTTCAGCTCCTCTACTTCTCCCTCTACAGAACCTCGTTGCCCACTGAAGTTCCTCTGTCCAGTTCATTGATCTGTGCACTCCTTGCCATGCCAATAACTTCCTCCATATATTTCCTGCAGTCATACAATCAAAAAACAAATGATGAATGGATTCCTGGTCCTGCTCACATAGAGGACAATCAAGGCTTGTCTGTATGCCCCACTTAGAAATCCTATCTTTTGTTAAGAGTCGACCATGAGCTGCTATTTGCAGAGTGAATTTCCATTTTCCAGCCCCTTGATTATTGGACACCAGCTTCCTCCATGCTACTTTAGGGAATATCCCGTGAAGTTTTTGGTACACCTTCTTGATGGAGAAGTTTAGAGAGTATCCTGTCTCTTCCAAGTACGCTTTGGCTTTGAAAATCTGCTGCATTACCTATGAAACAGTTTTGGGATTAGTATCCCATATGCTTGCAGTCTTTATGTAATAAGTATGTGCCCAGATCACCCATAGCTTTCTATATGATATTTGATAAGTTTCTTACTTTATCTTCCTATATATGCTATGTTGGGCCCGTGCTTAACCCGGGCATTCTCTTTCTAGTAGTCACACATATAAGCAAATATTGTACTGTTGTTACTGTAGGAGGATGTAGTGTTGGTTGTGATCAGATTTCTATTGTATCAGCTATTCCATTGGTGCCATATAGGAGGCTCCAGAATCACCAAGATCATGAAAGACAACTGGTATAATTATTTTTATTTAGCCAAGTTATAATTTCTTCAAAGCTACTCCTTATTTATTAATGTGGTAAATGCAATTTCAATTTAGGTTATAGAACTGGGAAGATCACCTCATCCACCTGAGCTTCTGAGGAAGACACGACTCAAGGCGAATAATGAGTTTGTGGATCAAAATCAAAACCACATATGTAAGTGACGTAACTCTTGCTACTTTTATATGGATGTAAGCATTGCTATTTATTTTCTAGATCTGTGTTGAGTTTTTGGCTTAAATCATCCCTCGTGTTTACCCCAAATCTGATCAAGAAAATAAACCATTAAAAATGGGAGCTTTTGACAAATTCATGATCTGAGTTTATTTAATATGCTTCAGTTACATAATTGCTCGTCTAAGCTATAGAATATGTTCGGGAAAGACTTCTTAATAAAAATGCCTAAAGTATTCCCGAAAAAGGGAAGAAAATACTTATAAAGATGGTCAGCCTTCCATTTACTGCTTCTTTTTACCTTTCTGGAAGTTTATTAAATAGTGCTTCTCTGAACAAGGTTATCTTTTTGGTTTAGTTTTGAACATGTTGTACTGTATTGTTGCTTTAACTGGCACTGACAATCCACTATCTCATGTAAAAAATTTGTCTAAATTTATCATATTATAATAATTAAATTAGTCTACGATGCTACAAAGCATGTCCGAAACGAATGCACAGTGAGTAACTAAAAATCTTTTGCACTATCAGTTATCACGTTTCTTTGTTTTCAATGGACTAACCATAAAGAACTATCTATTATTGTACATGATGTTTACTTAAATTTTTTTAGCACTACAAGTTTTTTGTTTTTCATTTACTTACATACCTTGTTCTGTGCAATGTCTTATATTAGACTTTGATCACTATTGGCAAATTATTTGTTTATTGACATCTCTTTCTTAATAGATGTCTCTTAATGATGTAAAAATCAGAAAGACATGGTAAACTGTTACTTGTTTTTTTCTGAAGAGAAACTGTACCATTCTTTCTATACCATCTTTCAGTTACATAATTGTTTATCCAAGCTATGGTACATGTATTGAAAAATATTAGTAGTATTCTTTTTCTGAAAAGTGTGACAAGTTGATGCCAAACAGGTAATGCATTTCGTATGGAAAAAAAAAGTTTTGTTACGTCAAATAATTGTTTATTTAAGGTATTATTTTTAACAGTTAAGTTTTCTATGATACCTCCCCGAATATTTCTTGATGGTTTTTCTTTCAAGAATATAATTATAACATTTATCAATTTTGTTGCTTTTAGGATGCCGTCATATCTAAGATTACATCGGTGTCTCAGCCTGAAGATTGATCAAGTGAACCTCCTACAATTGACTTTTCAAAAATTTATTTGGATGAGTGGGTGGGATTAAGAAGACGCACCTTTATGGTGTTGGTCTTCAAGCACCTTTCTATGGGCATGTTGGTGAATCCTCCGCTTCGACGTCTCGACTTCAACATCTAGACTTTGATGCTCGAGTGCAATAATCTGTTGGACATCTTTTTCAAGAAATGAAGCATGAGATGAGAGGAGATCAGACAAGAAATAAGGGAAGAAATGCGACAAGTATTGCGTGAAGAATGGACATGAAGGGCAACAAGAGGTGCAAGAGCAAGTTAATCAGATACTTCAAGCACATTGTTTGGGCATCATAGCTCGCTTAACTTCACCTCCTTCTGGTAGACCTGACATGTCCTTGAATAATGAAACAGGTCATATTTAGATCAATTTTAGATTGTTTTATGTTAGACACACTTTGGATCGTTTCTTCGACTCTATGATAGATGAAATTATTTATGAAATAGGTAATGTTTTTTGGATTTATTTTACTGCTTTCAGATTTTTCAAAGCTTTATATTAATATAAATATTAATCATTTGGTTAGTAATATTTACCAACAAAATAACAATCAGTTAATAAATTTCCTAGCGGTTGCTAACAAAAAATATGTTGTTACTAATATTACTAACCAATTACTAACGTAATTTAGAAAACTAAATAACCGTTCTTGCTAACCTTTCGAAAATTCGTTGGTAAATTACCAACAAATTACCAACATAACATTTCTGTAACTAAAATTGCTAACCAATTACCAATGTATCTTGAAAATTTACTATCGGACTTGCCAATCATATTATTATCCATTAGTACAGTTGCTAATGAAATACCAACGACATTTCTTTTTCTTTACTATAGTTACCAACAAATTACCTACACAATGGAATAATGAAGAACCAAATGTACTAACTCCTTTTCTATTAGTTAGTAAATGTACTAACGATATACCAACCGAAAATTGGTTAGTGAATTTACCCACCAAAATTTCAAGGCCAAGCTTAAAAAATTACCAACAACATCTTCGGGTGTTTACCAACCAATTTGTAGTTGGTAATTTTACTAACAAATTCAAATTGGTTGGCAAAATTTACCATCGAGCCTTTTAGCAACGGAACAATATTAGTTGGTATTCGGTTGGTAACTCAATTTGCCTACCGATTTGATCAATTTACCAACGGAATTTTTTGTTGGTAATTGGGGTTTTTTTTGTAGTGCTGAAGCCATAATCGACGAGTTAATTGAAGGTATGTCCATCACAATTATAAGTAAACTTGTAATTTGAATTTGGAGCAGGAAGTTTCTGTAAGCACTGAAATGCTATTGAATTAAAATTGGCACTAAAAGCTATATGTTCAGCCAATATTACATTTCCACGTGCCACAAATGCGTAGATCAACGCCTTCTGCTGCCCCATCAATAATGCTTTTCCGATTTGATTTTTGTGATCTGAGTTTTTAGGGTTCTTTTTTGTTATAGTGGTTTTCTTTTTTCCTTTGCTTGGGAACTATACAAAGTTGAATTCAAAAGGAATAGTGTAAGACTATATGTAGAGAGAGAAAGTAGGAAAAAAATACATTTGGTTTGAATGTATTGACAAAAGGATGACTGACACTTCTTTTATCTTCTTCTTTCTCCGCCTTTTTCCCCCTCATACGTCTATAATTCATGTGATACTGCTCCACTAAATATAATAATTAGAAGGAATAATACATAAATAGACACTTTAATTTGATTTTAAGGGATAATTAAATATTCTAACTTTGGGAATGCATATTTAGACACCTCAACTCTTCTCATTGTGTCATGTGGACATTCAACATTGACGGGCAACATAAATTTTGAAAGTGTCTAGATGATCATTTTATAAGTTGGAGTGTTCAACTGACACAATGGAGACAAGTTGCAGTGTTTAGATGATATTATAAGTTGGAGTGTTAAATTGACAATAGAGGTCAAGTTTAAGTGTCTATGTATATATATTCGCTTAATTAAAATATCAACTTTAGTTATGTATTATATCTTCCTTCGGTTCAATTTAAAATTTTAATTTATTTTTAGTTAGTTTGTTTAAAAAAGAACAGTTGTTTTTCATATTTAATAACTTTATAATTTTAGCATTCTAAATAATGTTTAAGGTCAAGATTCGAAAAAAGAAAAACATTACAATCTTTAATTAGAGATCATAAAAGTCTCCTTTATTTTTTAAAATTAAATTTGTATCTAGTCGATTAAGATATTTATATTAAACAAAGGAAGTAGTAATGAGCGAAATGTCAAGTTGATTTAAAAAATATCCCATCAAAGTTCAAACTTTAATAGTGTGAGAATTTGAATTCTTCAAAATTTCTGAAATTTGGATAAACATGGAATGAAAAAATAGAGACAAAAACCCCTAAAGTTTGACATACGAACTTTAGTGAAACAAAGCAGCAACAAAGATTAACTAGCTAAAAGAAGCATCTTCTTTGCACCTCACTACAACTATCTACGTATGCTCTAAGGGTACAAATCCAGCTTCTGCAATTGTTTGGCTAACTTTGGCTTCCAACTCCCTTTACAATATATATTTTGAATTATCACCTTTAATATGTGTAGCAACCTCTAACCTCTTCTTGTTCTGAAAAATCTATTGATTCCTCTCTTGCCATAAGTAGTATAAAGATCCCATCAATGACATCTTGCATATTTCAGCTAGAGAACTTCTACCATAAGCATGTGACTTTAAACCATTCTAGCTCCTTTGTCCAACTGATTGCAACTCTCTATTTATTTCTTATTATTGGAGTATCTTCTGTCATAGTTGAAACTAGCATTTGAAGAACAAGTATTGAACATTTTCATCTTCCAACTCAAATAGTAGACAAATTGAGCTAACATCCAGACCCCATTTATTCATTATGTCCTTGTATATAACTTGCCTTGAACTGTCAAGTATATGATAAAGATCCAATTTGTACTACTTTAATTATTGCATATATTTTTCTTTGGGTTGCTTTAGAATAATCTCCTCCCAACATGTTATAGATCTTCTTTATGGAGAATTGGCTGATGTTCACTAAATCCTCATTAGATAACCTAGTGCCATTCAATTACTTCTTTACATTTAGTATTTTTTGGATAATTAATTATGCTTGTTTTATGTTCACTTCCTATACTGCTCTTATATATATATATATATATATATATATATATGCATTTATTGTCTCGGTGGTTTATCCTTTTTAGAATATATTCCAAACAAGTATATCAGTAATATCCTATCCACAACTGATTTGGATAGGCATACCTTGTCCCTGGCCACTAGAGCCTTCTTTGAGATGTAGGTGGTACCAGTACATAAGAATTAGCTGGGGGTGGGCATTATTCGGTTAAAACCGAAACAATCAAACTGAAGTTTTTGATTTTTTTGGTTTCAAATTTTTGGTTTTTTGGTCAGTTTCAATTTAAAAGTTTCAAAATTTGATTTTCGGTTCAGTTTTCGATTTTCTGGAAAAATAATCGATTAAAACGAATAATCGAACTTATAAATGTATATGCTATTTTTCATATGTTTTGCCACTCATATTGGATGGTGAATTACTTTTGCTAAATGCAGCAAGATTAACAGTATTTAATTACATGCCTAATGTTTGTCTCCTTACTAGCTTTCATATATTTTTAGTGATTCGTTAATCTGCAATATTGCCTCATAAAAATTATGAATTTTGTTTTGTATTTGAAAATATTTCTTTTCGGGTGCTTCTATTAATTTAGAGATTCTGTCTTACTGCATTCTACTTCAGAAATTATATAAGAAAATGATTATTCAGTTAAGTATCTTATAATAGCCAAGCATTGGCCCCTCTTATCATTATTTGAAGTTTGAATTTCTTGATAACAAAGTAGTAGTTCTTTAATTAAATATAATTTCCAATGAATTCTTCAGTAAGTTTTATTTGGCGGAGAATGTTTTAATTTTTTTTTTCAAAGTAATGCTCATCTTTCGATTTTTTCATGACTCAAATTTTGAAAGTCGTGATGGCATCTAAACCCACTCGGTAGGCGAACCAACCACAACTGACTAAACCAATTTATTAAGTTATCTAAGCAGAAAAGTAAAGTAATGACATGATAATAACTAAAGTCAAGTCTTTTATGAATAAAAGTGTGGAAAGTAACAAAATAACACCAAGACTGATGTCATGTGTACAAGAGACACTAAGAGTAATAATACAAGTCTGAAACGATCAATACACTATTTGGGAAAGGACGAAAAAACATAAATACAAAAAAGGCATAGAGGGAGACTGACATTGCGAATCACTAAGGCAACTCACCACAGATCTCCGTAATCAATGGTCTCGGACTCTGAAAGCTCCACAGAATCTACTCGTGCTCGGTGTCACGACCCAACTATTAGGCCATGACGGGTACCCGGAGCTGAATATCGAGCACCACTCATCATGCTGTCTATCATACTTACCCTAGACATACATCATTCTCAACGCAATACTTGTCATGAACAAATTTCCAATTCTCCCAAAACATGTATATGTGCATAAGCCCAAGAAGCTACAAAAATGATGTGCAGAATATACAATGAAGGGGTCACATAGCATCTACAACCCACACATAAGCATCTACGAGTTTCTAATCGTAGTGCGGAAATCATAAGGACGGGACAGGACCCCGTCATGCTCCAAATATGCACACAAAAGAATATACCAACAAATGAAAACTCCGGAGTAGTGGAGCGCTCCTGTAAATCTACTGAGTAAGCTCCTAAGTGTCTGTGTCGTCTCCCTGTCTACCTGTAGGCATGAGCACAGCGTCCATAAAAGAAAGGACGTTAGTACGAACAATGTACTGAGTATGTAAGACATGTATATCAACATAATAAAGAAGCAAGAGAACATGGGATGAAGAGATATCCTGTAACTGATTGCCTTTTAAGGCGGAATCATGCATGCTAACTTTCATAATAAATAACATCATATCATGCATACATATATAAATTTCCCGTCCATATAGGTACGGTGTGATCATCATTAGCCTGCGTCCAGGCCTCCTGCTTCGGGTGTAAACATCTCAAGCCGCCCACTAGTGGTGTCTACCCGGCCAATTAGGCACAGTGTAATCATCATCGTAGCTGCCCACTACACCTATCGTAGTGGTGACTGCCCGGCCAATTAGGCACGGTGTAATCTTACATATACGTAGTATGAAATATGCATGCGAGCTCAAGCAAAAACGGTAACCCTATCGGAGTGACGCATGGTCGGGAACCTTCGATTACATTATGGAATGTCATCATCGATGTGTCTCACCTTGAAGGAATTAATATTATGAGGTGAGATAGCAACAAGAAGTAACATCAATGAAATCATAAAGATAAGATTATCAAGCTCATCATAGCATCATTATCATGGAACATATCTCGTTAGTATCTCATAAGAAGCTCTTAAGAATCTTTACCTTTCATCTTTTGAGATGTAAGAAGGTCATGGAAATATCGAAAAGAAATCATAACATAGGAGTCATGCCTTTGAAAGAAGGGGACTAGCCTTACATACCTTTATGTCTTCTTAATGACTAGACGTTCTCCTTTCATGCTCGCAACTCTACATTCAAGAGGATTCACACTAAGTTAAATCATTAAAACATGCTTAAGTCTAATCTAAAGCGACTAAGAGCTAACGAAAATTGAGAAACGTTTCCTTTGTTTCGACAACTTCCTCCACATAATAAACAACTCCCACATAGCAATAGCAACACCCATAATATCATAATCAATAGATTTTTAAAGTTAAACATTGTTCACTTCTCAAATTCACTTTCAAAGTCATCCATAACCATGACTACAATACAACACCGTACTCATTCTCCACATAATCCTTCCTCAATGACATTAGCATCATTCATAACAAGATTATACTCATTTCATACTAAGAATCATGACTCATTAACTTACTACTCAAAATACCACTATTTCCATATTTGAGCTCATATTCTACTTCCTTCTCTAATCCAAGCCTTTCAACCACTCAATACTTTTAATAACATGAAATAGATGTAAACATCACCATTAATTGTATAAAAATGATCTTTGGATTAAGATACTTCACTTGAGGGAAGCCCTAACTCAAATACCAATGGAATTCTTAACTTTTATCAACCATAGAAGCAACTTTCCCTTTACAAGCTCAAGTCTTGCTAAATCTTCACTATGGTGATGAAAATATTTAGAGGAATATTCTAGGAGTTTCTGATTTGGAGAAGTGAAATTAATGAAATAAAGTCGTGGGTATCAACTTATATTGATGGTCCAAGAAAGTTCCAGAGGTGCGGTTGAACGTGCGTGTCGACCGACCGTCGATTTGCTCCGTCGACCTGCGCCTGCAGATCCAAGGTCGCAGAAGCATGTTGACGATCTGCCTTGACGGCCCGTCAACCCTGTCTGATATCAGCAGGTTTCGCTGATTCAGTTCAGATTTCGTCGATTCGATCCGTTCAACTTATAATCTTGTAAATTACCAGGAATACCTGCTGATGCATTTGTGTATGGAGTAAGACACTTTCTGCCTTAACTCTCTCCAATGAGCTTTCTTCTCTTGCCTTAAATGTCTTTGGAATATTAATTAGAATCATTAAGTACTCCTTCTTACTTGTAGGGACATCATATACCCCTTAACTTGGGTTAGTCTATTCACCGCACAACAACCCGAAATTCCGAGGTGTAACACTCCCCCCCCCCCCCCCCCCCCCCCTCCCTTAGGAACATTCGTCCTCGAATGTTAAATTCTCGAGAATTCTACGAACATTTTGCCAGAGTTTCCCCTGTAATATGGCACTACCATCCTGTCAAAAAAACTCAAAATAACATCGCCTCAAAGGGCTAAAATGATAACAACAAAAGCATGGCCACACACGGCCAAGAAAGCATCAAAAGAAACATTACACACCTTACGACAATGGCGTCTCATCGCGAACCTCTTCTGGGGGTGGAAACAATTGCGGATATCTAGACTTCATACCTTTTTCTGCTTCCCAAGTCATCTCTTCTCTATTCTTGTTTCTCCACAGGACCTTAACTGAGGCTACATCTTTGGTTCTGAGTTTCCATACTTGCCTATCTAATTTGGCAATGGGTACTTTTTCATAAGCCAATTTCTTAGTAATTTGAACGTCATCTACCGGCATGATTATGGAAGGATCTCCAAAACATTTATGGATCATGTCACGACCCAGATAGGGGCCGCGACGGGTACCCGGGGGCTAACCACTGAGCACCGCTCGTACTATTACTTCTTAGACTCATTCAACAATCATTTATCGGTTTCATGCTCATTTTACAAAGAAATTGCTTTTCATTACAAAACATAATGCTTTTATACAATAACATATATCAATATATTTACATAATATCCACGTCGTGAAACCACATAACCCATATTGAGTATCTACGAGCCTATATTGGATTACACATACAACTGTACACAAAAGATTTATCATAGGCACCTCCGGAACAAGGGAGTGCTTTCAGTCAGCTAACAACTTCTAAGAGTCTGTAGCAAGATCTCCTCCCTGTTTACCTGTGGGCATGAACACAGCGTCCAAAGAAAACGGACGTCAGTACGAACATTGTACTAAGTATGTAAGGCAGGAATGAAATGAACAATGTTATAGAAGCATCATGAATCATAAGAAAAGATATAACCTGCTTGAGTGTTATAAGCAACATACTTTTTACATATATCATATTTTACATCATCATAGTGTATGTTTTGTAATATCCCATATATCATCACATTCATCATCACATACATCATCACATACTTCATCACGTACTTCGTCACATCGTACTCCGCATCATTACCCGCGTTCGGGTAATCCTCATATGCCGCCCACTAGTGGTGATCATGCCCGGCCCTCTAGGCTCGGTGTAAACATAGTAGCCCGTATTAGCGGTGACATGCCCGGCCATACAGGCGCAGTGGAATCATATGCAGCCCGCATTCGCGGTGACATGCCCGGCCCAATAGGCACGGTGGCATCTTGTCATCACAAAATCAACCATAACACATCACTATTACACATCTCATAACATAGCATCATCTTATCATTTCTTGGTATTTTATACATATCATCATCGTATTACAAACTAGCATTGTTAATCATTTTATAGACATATCATATATTAGCATTAAGAGCATACGTTAAGCTTTAAGGGCAACCACACTATGTCAGGGTGACGTAAGGTCGTGAACCCCCGATTATATTATGAACGTTTATGAGTATCGTGCCTCACCTTGAAGGAAATAGAGCATGAGGCGAGTGTTAACAAATATAACATCATTAGCCTTATAGGAACATCATGCCACAATTTCTTGAATCGCTATACTCTAGCTCATTATCATCACCATTATATTCATATGTAATTCAATATATTGAAAGACTCATAGGCTTCGTTTTGTAGAAGGATTATATAAGACTTAAAGGATTCATGCCTTTTGAAAGAAAAGATAAGCCTCACATACCTTTGTCGTTTAACTATGCTATCATTTGCTTGATTTCCTTTGATGTCACGTCTCTACCTTCAAGAGAGAATTCGTACTGTTGTTAGTCAATCGACGAGAAGAAGGCACTACTATTTCTAGGGAAAATTGGGCAGCATTTCCTTTGTTTCTACTACTTTTCCCAAGATTCATTTCAGCTACCAAACATTCACAACAACACCCACAATATCGTATTAACAATCGTCATTTATCTACGTTTATCACATTCCACCACTTTCCCCCAATTTCTCCACATTTATGGGTTTTAGCTCATCATCACATTTTCTCATACATCACACCTATTTCATGGTCTACACGTCATCTATAACATATTTAAACTCCCAACTCATCAACATTCATAATTCAATCCAACTATCATCCAACTATGGCACTATTCACCTTTTATGACCCATTTACTACACTCTTCTATAATCCAAGTGTTTCAACGTATAAATACTTCAATCATCATGAGAAAGTCATAAAACTTACCTTAGATGTGGTAGAAACGAGTCTTGAGTAGCAATACTCTTCTATTCCAAAAACCTTACTTCATTTCCTTTGCAATTTCTTGGTGTAGGTGAACTTTGATGAGTTTCACACTCTTGGTTTCATGGATTTAGTGTTGTTGATCTTGATTTTCCTTTGATTCTCTTGTGGATCAATATTAGAGAGTATTCTAGATGTTTCTTGAAGTGTGGAGTGAAAACGAAATGAATGGAATGAAAAATGGTCCCTTATACTTAACTTAAAATCTGATTTTTATGAACAGTAGTCGAAGTGCACAGTGGCCGTAAACCCAGTTTACGGGCCGTATTCCGGTATACGGTCCGTCTTTCATGACCGTATTTAAGCATAACAAAACCAGGAAGGTTTGCTGGAGTCATGGTGGTTTACGGTCACAGTTTACGGGCCGTATTTCTATTTACGGTCCGTATTCTGAGTCGTATTTAACCATTTAGACATTTGGCAGAAAGTTGAAGTTTTGGAATGTTGAAAGACGATAGCAGTTTATGGTCCGTAAACCACTTTACGGGCCGTATTCTATTTTACGACCAACTGGGCCGAAGTGCAAATATGCGACTTTCGCATTTTCAAAACTCATAAGTAGTCATTCCCTTCTTAATAAGACATCGTACACTCATACTCTTCGTTGGTCTATTCATTGTACGTTCACGGAGAAATTTCCGAGGTGTAACATTCTTCCTCCCTTTTGGAACATTCGTCCTCGAATGTTAAGTCAGTGAGGATTCTAGAAAATTTTGCTAGAGTTTCATTTATAATATGTCACTACCATCCTGTCACAACAACCCATAATATCGCATCACTGCCTCACAGGGCCATAACACAATAAAATTCTGGGAAATGATGGGAGTAGGGGTGTTCAGATACTTTAATTATTACACTTCATTTAATGCATGCATACCTTATGTTGTGGGCGTTTCACTTTGAATTTCTCCTGGGTGTTGGAATAAATACGGGTATTTGAATTTCATCTTTTCTTCCGCTTCCCAAGTCATTTCTTCCCTATTGTTATTTCGCCACAGCACTTTGACTGAAGCTACTTCTTTATTTCGAAGTCTTCGCACTTGCCTGTCTAGAATGGCCATAGGCACTTCTTCGTAGGTTAGCTTTTCTGTCACTTGAACGTCGTCAATTGGAACAATCTTCGTAGGATCTCCATATCTTCAACGCATGAATCACTGCAGCCAATTCAAGATCATGAGTCGGATAATTCTTTTCATGTTTCCGCAGTTGTCTCGAAGAATATGCAATAACTCTCCCATATTGCATCAATACGAATCCTAATCCCACTCCGGAAGCATCACAATACACAACATAGCCATCCGACCCTTCTTGAAGTGTTAAAACTGGAGCTGAGGTCAATCGGTCTTTCAACTCTTGGAAACCACACTCACAAGCATCGTTCCACTGAAATTTTGCTGACTTCTGGGTTAGCTTCGTCAATGGGGCTGAAATAGATGAGAAACCCTCTACGAACCTTCTGTAATAACCTGCAAACCCCAGAAAACTACGGACATCTGTAGGTGTTGTAGGCCTTGGCCAAGTCTTCACATCCTCAATTTTCTGAGTATCGACTCGAATACCATCATTTGAAATGACATGGCCCAGAAATGTTACAGAATTCAGCCAGAACTCACACTTTGAAAATTTCGCATATAATTCCCGGGCTCGAAGAGTGCCAAGAACAATTCATAAATGATCTGCATGTTCTGATTCAGTGTGAGAATATACCAGAATATCATCAATAAATACTATTACAAATAAATCCAAGAGTGGCCTGAACACATTATTCATCAAGTTCATAAGCACGGCCGGAGCATTAGTCAACCCAAATGACATTACTCGAAACTTATAGTGGCCATATCTTGTCCTGAAAGCAGTCTTGGGAATATCCGCTTCTCTAACTCTTAATTGATGATAACCCGACCTCAAGTCGATTTTTGAAAACCACTTGGCACCCTGCAGCTGATCAAACAAGTCATCAATCCTCGAAAGAGGATATTTGTTCTTCATCGTCACCTTGTTCAGCTGTCTGTAATCAATGCACATTCGTAGGGAACCGTCCTTCTTTATTACGAAAAAGACTGGTGCTCCCTACGGCGATGAACTGGGTCTAATAAACCCCTTGTCAAGAAAGTCTTTCAGCTGTGCCTTTAGCTCTTTCAATTCTGCCGGAGCCATTCGATAAGGAGGAATAGAAATGGGCTCGGTGTCCGGCAACACATCAATGGCGAAATCAATTTCTCTTTCTGGGGAAAGACTTGGGAGTTCATCTGGAAATACATTCGGAAATTCATTCACCACCGTAACAGATTGAAATGTTGGCAACTTTGCTTCTGTGTCATGCACCCGAACTAGACGATAAATATAGCCTTTCGCTATTATCTTCCTCGCCTTAAGGTAGGAAATAAACCGACCTTTTGGGGATGCCATGTTACCCTTCCATTCAAGTACGGGCTCTCCCGGGAATTGAAATCAAACCACTTTTGCGCGGCAATAAACATTTGCATAACAAGAGGCCAACCAATCCATACCCATGATTACATCGAAATCTATCATTTTTAGCTCAATCAAATCAGCTTTGTTCTGACGATCACACATCACAATGACACAATTTTTGTACACTTTCCTTACTATCACGGGATCACCAACCGGAGTGAGTACCTCAAAAGGTTTAATTGACTCTGGTTTCACCCCAATACAACCAGCAACATATGGAGTAATATAAGAGAAAGTAGAACCGGGATCTATCAATGCGTACACATCACGGGAGAATATCGACAATATACCTGTAATCACATCCGGGGAGGTCTCGAGATCTTATCGTCCAGCTAAAGCATATACGCGGGGCTGAGTGGCACCGGAAGTAGATGCTGCCCCTCTGCCTCTACCTCGGCCTGCTGACATCTGGGGAGCCTGCCCTACTGGGGGTGCTGACGAGGAACCAGCTGCTGAGCCTGTGGGCTGAACCACACCTCTACCATACCGTGAGGGATAATCTCGCATCATATGCCCAGTCTGCCCACAAACATAACAGGCATCTGTGTCCTGGCGACATGGCCCTAAGTGTAATTTGCGACACCGACTACATCGTGGAACTTGGGGTCTCCCTTGACTATAATCACCCTCAAACTGGGAACCTGAAGCCCTCGAGCTCTGACCCTTTCCCGAGCGAAAGGAGCGGTCAAATCTTCTATCTGGAAATCTGGGAGGTGCGCTAGTCGCCGTCTGGCCTGACTGCCTAGAATAATTCTGCCTCGATCCCCCGCTGTACTCACTGCTCGCTCCCATCGATCTAGCCCTCTTGCTGTGCCTCCTGTCCATATCACGATCACTCCTCGATGATTGCTGTCGCCCCTCTAAGTTCTGGGCATGGGCCTGTATACGGGAAATGTCCATCCCATCTTGCAATGAAGCCGTCAAACAATATTTGAATAAATGTGGTCCCAAACCACTCACAAATCTGTGAACACGATCTCCCATGTCAGCCACCATAGCCGGGGCGTACGTACTTGGCCAAAGAATTAAATTGCATACTATACTCCCGGGCACTCATACTTCCTTGCTTCAAATTTAGAAATCTATTCTCCCTAGCTCGGCGAATCTCAGGTGGTAAATAGTGACGAATAAAAGCATCCACAAATTCCTGCCATACGGGTGGAGGCGCATTCTCTCCTCTTGATAATACCCAATTATTATACCATAAGAGTGCCACATCCCGGAGTCTATAAGAGGCCAACTCCACGGATTCAGTCTCGGAGGCATGAATAATCTTTAAAGTCCTCAACATCTCATCGATAAAGCCTTTCGGATCCTCATCCGGCTTTGACCCAAAGATCTCCAGAGGGTTTAAAGTCATGAAGTCACGGGCTCTAGTACTGGCTGATCGATCACTCGGGCCCGTATTTTGCCGTTGTGCCTGGGTGGCAACCAACTATGTCAATAACTGAATGGCCTCGGTCATTTGTTGACCCAAAGCAACCGGCGGAGGAATTGGAGTTGGAGCTCCTCCTTGCTCTTCCACATTAGGCGGGGTAGAGGATGTATTAGATAAGGCCTCATTATGCGATTCACCTTCTTTTATATTCATCGGAGGCTCTCTTTCTACCCACCTCATTGTCGTAGTCTTGCCCTTCTGGGCGGCTGTAGTCATTCCGTTTGGCGGCATTCTGAAATCATAACGCACTATTAGGGAAGATTAAATCTTATACACGGCTCTATCACACGATGTCATGAGAAGAAAGATGGTCATTTTTCTTAAATTCCCTGTAGCCTCTTGTTTATTGATGTGGCACGCAACAAACCATAAACAAGACTCTAATAGACACGGCTCGTAGACACTTCGTAGGATGAACTACTCTGATACCACTTCTGTCACAACCCAGCTAGGGGCCGCGACGGGTACCCGGGGCTAACCACCGAGCACCGCTCGTACTATTACTTCTTAGACTCATTCAACAATCATTTATCGGTTTCATGCTCATTTTACAAAGAAATTGCTTTTCATTACAAAACATAATGCTTTTATACAATAACATATATCAATATATTTACACAATATCCACGTCGTGAAACCACATAACCCACATTGAGTATCTACGAGCTTCTATTGGATTACACATACAACTGTACACAAAAGATTCATCATAAGCACCTCCGGAACAAGGGAGTGCTTTCAGTCAGCTAACAACTTCTAAGAGTCCGGAGCAAGATCTCCTCCCTGTCTACCTGTGGGCATGAACACAGCGTCTAAAGAAAACGGACGTCAGTACGAACATTTTACTGAGTATGTAAGGCAGGGATGAAATGAGCAATGTCATAGAAGCATCATGAATCATAAGAAAAGATATAACCTTCTTGAGTGTTATAAGCAACATACTTTTTACATATATCATATATTACATCATCATAGTGTATGTTTTGTCATATCCCATATATCATCACATTTATCATCACATACTTCATCACGTACTTCGTCACATCGTACTCCGCATCATTACCCGCGTCCGAGTAATCCTCATATGCCGCCCACTAGTGGTGATCATGCCCGGCCCTCTAGGCTCGGTGTAAACATAGCAGCCTGCATTAGCGGTGACATGCCCGGACTTATAGGCGCGGTGGAATCATATGCAGCCCGCATTCGCGGTGACATGCCCGGCCCAATAGGCACGGTGGAATTTTGTAATCACAAAATCAGTCATAACACATCACTATTACACATCTCATAACATAGCATCATCTTATCATTTCTTGGTATCTTATACATATCATCATCGTATTACAAACTAGCATTGTTAATCATTTTATAGACATATCATATATTAGCATTAAGAGCATACGTTAAGCTTTAAGGGCAACCACACTATGTCAGGGTGACGTAAGGTCGTGAACCCCCGATTATATTATGAACGTTTATGAGTATCGTGCCTCGCCTTGAAGGAAATAGAGCATGAGGCGAGTGTTAACAAAGATAACATCATTAGCCTTATAGGAACATCATGCCACAATTAACGGGGGGTATAGGTGACCTATTTCGAATAGTTCAGAGGTATTTTGACCCTTTACTGTATATTTAATTGTTTAATATTACGTTCACGGAAAATATTACTAGTTTTGTCAGCTCGAATGGTTACCATGATTCTTTCTTAATTGTTTTTTGACATAAAAAAAATAATACTTACAGTAGAAAGACTAGTAGAATTATTTGTTTTATTGCTCCAATTATGCCAATATTGGCACTAATAGTACGTAAATGTCGAAACTCGTTGTTCAAACAACTATTCAGATCCAGAGTTCCTATAGTTTCTATTAAGGCTTGTTTGGAAGCTCGTTCTCGGACTTGATTAAATGTCCTTTGTTGTTCAAACTGAATCATTTCATTTTTTTGGTTTTCTAATTGTTTCAAAGTCTTACAAACTGAATTAATCAAATTCGTTTTTTTTCAATCTATCTCATAATAGCCATTCACTAGCTCAAGACTGCTAAACTTTTGTATCTCCTTTTTGTAAGCGAGAACGAGTTTCTTATAACTTAACATCTTTGGCTAGATGCGTCTCATCCGCAATTGCATAGTTGTAGAGAAGAATAAATTGGTGCCTCCACTTCCATTCCACGAGTACAGAGAGACTGTTTGGAGCATCCCCTCCTTAAGCTGGCAGATTTGGCAAAAGATTCCCTCTTGTAGTTTGTGGCTTCTGTGAATGATCACTTTATTCATTTACCCTGAAGATTTTGCATATGTATTTTTCACAAACTTCCTTCCCCCGTAAAAATAATAGGGGTCATCGTAAGGCCAAAAGAGGGACATCATAAGAAGAGGATAGAAAAATTACATATTCTATCAAGAAGCCTTCATTGTTGGCGGTGATCTGAAAGTCTTTCGCATATCGAGAGATCTTTTTCCTGGGTGACGATCCATAAGTCTTCCCTATATCAAGAAGCCTTCCCCTCAAGTGGTGATCAAGAAGTCTTCCATATATTAATAGAAGTCTTCATCTCTGTCAGTGATCCAAAAGTTTTCCGTATATCAAGAAATCTTCCTCTCCGGTGGTGATTCATTAGTCTTCTATATATCAAGAAGCCTTCCTCTCAAGTGGTGATAAAAAGTCTTCATAAATCAAGAAGCTTTTCTCTCAAGTGGTGAGTCACAAGTGTTCCTTACTCCACGTTCGTGATCAAAGTCTAACTCCACATTCATGGTCAAATTCAAGAAACAATTGTTTAGTCCATCAATTCAAGAATTGAGTTGACGGTCATGAGGAGAAGAATCAGAGGACTACTTCTTTTGATTTAAGGAAGTCTAAATATTGTTATCCGCATAATTTATTGAAATACAAATATTATTGTTTGCTATAACCCCTGCATCTCAATTTATGTGATATAGTTTGACTCGATACAGAGTTTAAGAAAAAGACTTCTCAAACTTGTGGTCTAACAAGCCATAGATATCAAAAGGGGAAGTTTTAAGTTAAATTATTTCTAAATATAGAAATGTATCATCATTTTTAGGAAAAACTAAATAGAAAACTGTATCATTCATACTTTTATAGGATTTTGACAAAAATTCTATACATTTTTACTTTTTAAAAGGTGATGAATCAAGAAAACATGAAAGACGACAAGAATAAATTGATCCCATTATTTTACGATAGTGTAAAACATTGTTAAGTAAAGACAAAAAGTACATTATTGCACGAGGGGCAAAAATCAATCAAGTTGGGACTTAAGAATTGAGACTACTAAGATTAAGTATCCAATAAGAGAAATTTAAAATCATATAAGAGGAAAAATATCTAATACTTTGTAGCTTTCTATTCAGGATCATTGGAATACCTTGTAGCTTACACGCTAGTTACTACTCGAGACAATAAAACTAATTTAATTCAATTGGAGTAGTATAATAGGTTTCAGAGTTGAAAATTTAGGTGTTAATTATTTCGTCATCCCGAACCCAAGATGAAAATTTTAATATTTTATTATATTTAAATATAATATATTGAATATATTTTACCCATATAAATTTATTCGGTACGGTTCGGTATTTTTTTGATTTATTTCTATAAAATTAAGAACCAACACAATTATTCGGTATGGTTATAAATTTTTATAAAAACCGTCGGTTTTCTTAAAGGAAACCTAAAAAATTGGTTCGGTACGATACGGTTCGGTCGGTTAAGTCGATTTTTTGAAAACCATTGACACCCTTAATGTGGATGCTTCCCTTTCGGTTGATCTTTGTTTGGTGGTTGCACTGTGAATTCAAAAACTTCATAGTGATTTTGTTTTGAGTAATGACATTACTTGAAATTCGTAATGACCGTATCTTGTCCTGAAAGTCGTCTTCGGAATGTCTCGTTCTCTAACTCTCACTTGATGATATCCTGACCTCAGATTTATTTTTCAAACCACTTAGCACCCTGAAATTGGTTAAACAAATCATCGATTCACGAAAGTGGATACTTATTCTTTATCGTCACCTTGTTCAATTGTCTATAGTCAATGCACATTCTCAAGGAACCATCGTTTTTCCTTACGACCAAACAGGTGCCCCTCAAGGCGATGAACTGGGTCTAATAAATCCTTTCTCGAGCAAACCTTCAATTGTGCCTTTTTTTGTCTTAATTCTGCAAGATCCATTCTGTATGAAGGAATTGATATAGGTTCGGTGTCCGGCAGCACAACAATAGAAAAATCAATCTCCCTTTCTGGTGGAAGACCTGGAAGTTCATCTGGGAATATATCCGGGAACTCACTTATTACCGGAACAGATTGAAGAGTTGGCGGCTTTGCTTCAGTGTCATAACCCGGACCAAATGGTAAATATAACCTTTTGCAATCATCTGTGTAAGCTCAACCACAGGTGCAAACAGTGCAACAAGCCAACATATTTTGTGAAGTCAGTGTAGAAGGGCACACGAGCGATACGTGTCCTGCGACTCCAGCATCCATATACTTTGTGTGTAACGCAGGAAGGGTGCAAGGTAATAATAATCAGTATGGTAATATGTGCAACTCTAACTTGAGAAATCATCCAAACATAGGTTGGGGAGGTAACCAAGGTAATCAGAAACAGAATTATCAGCCACCACAAGTACCTCAGGCCCCAACACCTGTTACTCAAGCTCCCACAAATAGTATGGAAGAGATGATGAAAATGATGATGGTTGATATGCAAAAGATCATGGTAGACCAGTAAAAGATGAAAGAAGATAATCAGAACCACAACTTGGTTGTGTGAAACTTAGGGAGACAGATGCGTCAGACAGCTGATGTTCAGAACACCAGACCACAAGGAGGACTTCCAAGTGACACTGATCCAAATCTGAAACTATGTGCAGCAGTCTCTCTCAGAAATAGGAGGTAACTAGAGGAATTGGTCCAGAAGAAACTGATTCCGGTAGAAGCAACTGTTGAAGATTAGGTGATTAAGATAGAGAGAGTGGCGAAGACACCGGTGGTAAAGCAGCCACAGCCAGTCGTTGCCAAACCACCACCTCTGTTCCCTCAGAGGTTGGTAAAACAGAAGGAAGAGGCCATATACAAAAAGTTTCTTGATTTACTGAAGCAGGTACATGTGAATGTTCCTTTAGTGGACATGCTGCAAGGGATCCCGAAATATGCCAAGTACATCAAGGACATCATGGCAAACAAGAGCAGTTTCACAGAGTATGATACAGCTGCACTTACATAGGAGTGCACTTGTCATGACCCAACCCCGTAGGCCGTGACTAGTGCCCGAGCTGGACACTCGTATACGTACCTGTTAGATATAGTCGAATTGAAACTGTGAACAATATGGAAACTTGCAACAGAACTCCAAAGGTTCATAACGTCATCATATATATACATCCAGATAAACTGTCTCCTGAGGAGTCCACTAATCAAATCATAAAATGATACGCAAGCCGACGAAGCTGCCACTACATATCAATGTCATATGCAAGCCGACGAGGCTGCCACTACATATCAATGTCATATGCAAGCCGACAAGGCTGCCACTACATACGAACATATCCACAGCACATCGTATAGACACAGCTGAACAAACTTATACACAACCCACACATATGTCTACAGACCTCTAAGAGTATTAACAGTGACATATGATGGGACAAGGCCCCGCCGTACCCCTGGATAAACATGTATATACATCAAAGACCTGTACCAAAAGTCTAGGCTCCGGAACAATGGAGCACTCCAAGACAGCTGAGTAGAAATCCTAAGGTGGAGGCTCGCCAAATCGGATATCTGTACCTGCGGGCATGAAACGCAGCCCCCGAAGAAAGGGGGTTAGTACGAGATATGTACTGAGTATATAAAGCATGAAATACAATAAGGAAGATCATAACTGAAGTAGAGATTCCAGGAGACGAGTATGATAATCAAGAAATCACTGTACCTATGCCTTACGAAACAAAATCATGCATATCATTATCATAAACCATACCCGGCCCATTATGGGACTCGGTGAATAAAGTCGTGTATACGTATACCATACCCGGCCCATCATGGGACTCGGTGCCATAATCATATCATCATATTATCATATACCGTACCGGGCCCTTTAGTGATGGACTCGGTGAACAATGCAGTGAAACTGTGCACGCAAACATACCTGACCTGGGACTCGGTGAACGATATATTGAGGCATGCACGAGCAGAGTAGTGAGCAATCATATGCAAACTAAGTCATATCTGAGACTCGATATAATAATCAAAATGAATTATCATTTGAAAATCAAGACGATAATCATATCAAGTATCCTTCAAATGTCACAATCGATTATATCAAAATAGGACGCCTGAAATCATATACACGTATCGAGAAATAACAAAATAAGTTCTGGGAATCAAGAATATTAACCATCCTAGTGTCTCTAAGAATAGGAGCTTCTTTGGAGTCATATATACGTCGTCTGTTTGTTTCATAAAAAGAAGGAAGAGTTAGCTTTACATACCTTAAGTCGCCAATATAAACCCAAAACGAACTCGTCTTATTGTTGATGCTAATCCTATAACAAGGAAATACATGTACGACTTTAGATGGCTTTCGTATATCGTGTATATCAATTGATAATTTGATCCTAAAACGAAACAGGTAGCATTTCCTCAATTCCATATATCACAATAACAACCAAAATGACAAAAATGGATCTCAACAACACAACATATATATCCATAATGACCTCATAATACTTTATAATGATCATCAAGCTTGAAGTAGGATCTGTACAACCCATGTCACCTTTTGTATGCTTCTTTCTTAACTTAATAACATTCTCAATAAGATAAGGAAGTCATTTACTACAAATTCTATCCTTATATCATATGATTGTAACGAGAAAACAACCCATAAATTCAACTCTTTCCAAGTGACGATTTTATTCTCAAGTTCGGGTTTATTTCATCAATTCCCACAATATAGCAAAAATATCAATCACAATACCAACAACAATATCAATAAATACATATCCAAATAGAATCAAATCCATTCTTAGATTGCCTCCAAAACAATCCAATATACATTCCTATACCGATACTTGTATACACTTCTTTATTTTCGTATATACATAGTGTAACAACAAACATAACAAGAGTGACTACAGCCAATCCCAAGGTATTCCAGCCCACAAAACAATTCATAACAACCACCAAACAGCCCACATGATAACAATAACAATTTATCCGGTTTCCGATGTAGTTTTCATAATTCTTTCATCTAGCAACGTAGATACGATTCGGATAACTCAAATATATCTAGGAGAGAGGATTTCATACCTTATATACCAAGAACTCTTCTTCTTCCACCTTACTTGACTTTGAAGAAAGTTTGGGTCCAACAACACGATAAAACGGAACAACGAAACCGAAGCGGTGTACAAAATCCGTATGTTATTCTTGAGAAAAAAGATACTTTACTTGCCTCTTTAATATTGTAGCTCACGTTGCT
Organism: Lycium barbarum; assembly: GCF_019175385.1. Lineage (NCBI taxonomy): Eukaryota > Viridiplantae > Streptophyta > Magnoliopsida > Solanales > Solanaceae > Lycium > Lycium barbarum. Next base: position 87,583,093 of record NC_083344.1, read on the forward strand.
GTTTTGGATGTTGAAAGATAGAAGTGTTGTTGTTACTTCTTAACCATCACTTAACAAAGGAAAGAAGAAGAGACATGTATATATGTAATTTCTTCACCTAGCTGAAACGTTAGAGAGAGATATATGATATATGTATGTACACTTTTTGATGTAGCACTTATATTTACTTCTCAAGAGATAGACTTAAACAAAAATCAGATTTCAAATAGGTAGTGTAAAGTAGGGTCCACTCTAGAATGACTCATAATCATGGACTTGCCACCTAATCCTTATATTTGCTTAGCCATCAACCACTTGTCCCCACGGTTACACATGGCACCCATCAAATGAAAATTATCCATGTATTAAAAATTAATGCCATAATTAATACTTTACTCTCCCACTTATCCCAACATTTAACTAATTACCCACATAATTAATTTCTTGATCTCAATTCACTTAAATGGTGATCATTTTCGACACACATTATATACTCATTACCATGACCATGTAATATAACACTAGTCCATAACCTCATTTTCCATACATAAAATATTATTTCCAATCATCGTCGTCACATTTTTGTCTTAAATCATTTCGGGATTTCATCCCATGTATACACCAAGTTCTTTGGTTTTCATGCTTGAAATGACCAAATCCTCCGCCCTCGAATAAATTTGCTCATGTTTAGCGGTTCAATTTCCTAGTCCAAAAATACGGAGTATTATAGCTTGGACCGTATTTCACTCAAATTAACGTTGAACCTTAATGAAAATTATTTTATCCAATTTACTTGACTTCTAATCCTTTCAATACATCTGTACCATCACTCTAACCACCTATGAGCTTGAGGGATAACCTCGCTTCCGTTACTAATGTCATTTAACTCGCACGCTTTCCAACGCACAAAAATATGAGATGTAACAGCACTTCTCATATTCAAAACAAATTGCAAAAAAATTTAAGGATCCAGGCAGTTTCACTATCAAAATCACTATTGGGAAGCAAGTCATCGCACGTGCACTGTGTGATCTGGGGGCTAGTATCAACTTGATGTCATCGTCTATGTTCAAAAAACTAGGATTGGGAAACCCGAGACATACTAGTATTGTTTTGCAGGTGGCAGATAGATCTTTAGCCAGGACCGAGGGTATTATTAAAGATGTTCTTGTGCAGGTTGGGTCTCTCATATTTCCGACAGATTTTGTCATCTTGGATTTTGAGCCAGATTTGGAAGTCCCATTTATTTTAGGGCGTCCATTTTTGGCCATAGGAAGAGCGTTAATCGATATAGCGGCAAGGCAGCTAACTATGAGGGTACACGATAAAGTTGAAATATTTAATGTATACAAAGCCCTCAAGTTTCCCGCAATCTATGAGGAACTTTTTGTATCACTGTGATAAATGATGACACTAGGAGACCTCTCATTACATCTCATGACCCGCTAGAGAGAGCACTAGTATATGAAGAAATTTTTGGAGATACAGAAGTGATTGAGATGATGCAGATTCTTGACCTGGCAGGCATTTACATTCGAGAGGGGGATTTCGAGCCGCTCGACAGAAAAATTGGACCACCGCCCAATTTATTGATAGAAGAGCCTCGAAAATTAAAGTTGAAGTCTTTACCCATGCATCTCACATATGCATTTTTGGGAGAGGGTGACACTCTACCAGTTATATTGGTAGTAGAGCTCAGTGATGAAGAAGTAAAGATTTCTCTGGAGGTTCTGAAAAATAGAATTAAGCGCTGGGTTGGCAGATCTCAGATATTCAGGGAATCAGTCCAGCATTTTGCATGCATAAGATATTTACAGAGGAGGATTACAAGCTGTGTATATAGCACTAGAGATGGTTGAATCCACCGATGAAGGAAGTAGATAAGAAAGAGGTGATCAAGTGGCTAGATTCAGGCATCATCTACCCCATTTCTGATAGCAAGCGGGTGAGCCCTGTACAGTGTGTCCCAAAGAAAGGTGAGAGGATTGTGGTAGAGAATGAAAAGAACGAGCTCATCCCTACTAGAACTGTAATAGGGTGGAGGATTTGTATGGATTACCGGAAACTGTATGAAGCTACAAGAAAGGATCGCTATGCTATTCCATTTATCGATCAGATGCTTGACAGATTAGCAGGCCAGGAGTACTATTGCTTCCTTGACAGATACTCTGGTTATAATCAGATAGCAGTTGCACTAGAAGAGCAGGAGAAGACAACGTTTATTTATCCCTACGGTACATATGCTTTCAAGCGAATGTCATTAGGACTCTGTAATGCACCAGTAATATTTCAACGGTGCATGATGGCTATATTCTCTGAGATAGTGGAGCATTTTGTAGAAATGTTCATGGATGACTTCTCTGTTTTTGGGAATTCATTCGCAACATGTTTGCGGAATCTAAATCGTGCGCTTGGAAGATGTGAAGAAACCAACTTGGTGCTGAACTAGGAAAAGTGTCACTTTATGGTTCAAGAGGGTATTGTTCTCGGATATAAGGTGCCAAAAAAGGGCTTGGAGGTTGATCATGCTAAAGTGGATGTTATTGAGAAACTACCACCCCCAGTCTCTGTTAAGGCGGTGCATAGTTTTCTCGGTCACGCAGGATTTTACAGACGTTTCACTAAGGACTTCTCTAAAATATCGAGCCCTATGTGCAAGTAGCTTGATAAGGAAGTTAAGATTTTATTCAGTGATGCATGCGTGCAGACTTTTGAAGAGTTGAAGCGGAGGTTAGTGACCGCACCAATAATGATTACTCCTGATTGGAACTTGCATTTTGAATTAATGTGTGATGCTAATGATACTGATGTAGGAATTGTTTTGGGCCAGAAGAAGAACAAGATATTCCACTCTATCTATTATGCCAGCAAGACATTAGATGCCGCTCAGATGAATTATACAGTTATGAAAAAATAATTGCTAGCTCTAGTGTATGCGTTTGATAAATTTGAGTCTTATCTTGTGGGAACTCATGTTACAGTGTGTACGGATCATGCTGCACTCCGACACTTATTTAACAAAAAAGATGTGAAACCGAGGCTTATTCGGTGGATTCTCCTAGTATAGGAGTTTGACGTGGAAATCAAAGACCGTAAGGGAACAGAGAATCAAGTGGCCGACCATTTATTGACACTACAAAATCATGATCATGTGGTAGAAGACGGTCAAATTCGAGAAGCTTTTCCTGATGAGCAACTTTTTGCTGTTCCTGTGGCAGAAGTACCATGGTATGCGGATATTGTGAACTTGATAGTGAGTGGAATCTACTCACCTAAAACTACTAAACAGCAGAAAATGAAGCTCTATCATGATTTGCGGTTCTACATATGGGATGAGCTATATTTGTTCAGGCACGACCCTGATTAGTTAGTAAGAAGATGCATTCCATAAATCGAGGTGAGTCAAGTGTTGGAGAGTTATCATTCCTCCCTATATGGGGGACATCACAGTGGAGATCGTACTACCGCAAAAGTGTTGCAATCTGATTTTTATTGGCCCACATTATTCAAAGATTCACATGCGTTTGCTAGGGAATGCGACATATGTCAGCGAACCGGAACAATCTCTATGAGGCATGAGATACTTTTGACAAATATTTTAGAGGTAGGATATTTGACGTATGGGGTATTGATTTTATGGGGCCATTCCCTCCATCTTATGGGAATAAATACATTCTCGTGGTCGTTCATTATGTATCTAAGTGGGTGGAAGCAACCGCCTTGCCTACGAATGATGCAAAGGTAGTGGTGAGCTTTGTGAAAGAGAACATATTCACAAGGTTTAAGACCCCACGACCGATGATTAACTATGGAGGAGCACACTTTTACAATCATTTAATGAGGAATCTCTTGAACAAATATGGGGTGAGGCACCAGGTGGTGACTATATACCACCCGCAGGATAGTGGATAGGTGGAAGTATCTAATCAAGAAATAAAGCAGATTCTTGATAAGACGGTTAATGCACAAAGGAAAGATTGGGCTGTGAAACTCGATGATGCACTGTGGGCCAATCGAACAACATACAAGACTCTTATTGGGACTTCTCCCTACAGGATAATTTATAGGAAGGCCTGTCACTTGCCCATTGAATTGGAGCATAAGGCTTATGGGGCAATCAAAAAGCTCAACCTTGGCATGGAGCTTGCGGGAAAGAAGCGGATGCTGCTGTTGCATGAACTTGATGAATTTCGACTACAAGCCTACGAGAATGCCAAATTGTATAAGGAGAAGACCAAACGATGGCATGATAGGCAGATCCAGCATCGATTTTTTATGCCTGGTCAGTCGGTCTTGTTGTTTAACTCGACGCTCAAGCTATTCTCTAGCAAGCTGAGATCGAAGAGGTCAAGTCCTTTTGAAGTAGTAAGCATGACGAATCATGGAGCTGTAGAGTTACGTAAGCCAGAGATTGAGGAAACTTTCTTAGTCAATGGGTAGAGGGTGAAGCATTATTGGGCTGAGGATGTGGACAGACACAAGACCACAGTGGATCTTTTGAATGAGTAAGTGAAGGACCTGCTTCGTGCCATGACATTAAATAAGGCGCTTCTCAGGAGGCAACCCAAGTTTGTAATGTAATACATATAAGAAAAACAGAAAAAATATGAAAAAATAGTCATGCCACGACCTAAACTTCGGTGCTGGTTGGAAGGCAACCTAACATTTTATTACTTTCTTATTTAGGATTTTCATTCATGCTAACGGGCAGTGTTGAAGTTGTGTTTTGTAGGTAAAAACGTGCAAATGGGCGTAGCAGCGTAATGTGTAAACAAATGGGGCGAAAAAACAATTTAAGGCAAAAAGTGAAATGGTACCTCGCTGAGCGCGGGTCAAAGCCAGGCACTTGCTCACTTTAGGGCTCGCCCAACGAGCAGGTAAGTCAAAAACGTGAGAAATGTATAAAAACAATTTCTAAGGCAAAAATTAGAAGATGCCTCGCTCAGCGAGGTCGGCCAAAAAAAAAGACCTAAATCTTTTTTTTTAGTGTCGGGTCGACTCGACTTGACCCAGCCAAACAAATAAGAATTAAAACCCGATTTCCCTCCTTATTCCCCCATTTCAACCGTACCCCATTCCCCTAAAACCCTTCACCACTTCAAACTTTCATCTCTATTCTTTGTGTGTGCCCTCCAAATTGTTGTAAGTTTTTCTTTTGCTTTCTTTCCTTCTATTTTCGTTTTCTTTTTCTGAATCTTGGCATGCGTTCATCCCATTCCCTCAATACATTAAATGATGAAATTACTTCTAAATTAATGCATGTGTTCTAAAAGTATGAAAATAGAAGCTTTTGAGTTTATTTTAACTGTGGAAGTTGATAATGTGAAATTTTGCTACTGGAGAATGTGGATTTCAAAATTTTGATAATGATTGAAGTTTGGGTGTTGCTTATCACCCTTTAACTATTAAATAGGCTGTTGCACAAACAATGTGTCCCAAGTGTTCGATGAAATGACCAAAAGTATAGTCATGGGCAGAACGGTCCCAACGACGGATGGATGATGACCGTCTTGAGGGAACATTAGTCGTAGGATGTTACGTTGTGTGATTTGCCTCATGGATGTGAAACAATTTGAGTGTGGGTTGGTTTGTTGGAATTTCAAGCTATGAAATCTTTGAAATCGGGTGTTACTAGTATCGTCAATAAAAATGTTGACAAACAAAATACATGGGAAGTCTGAGTACCATTAACGTGACTAGTTGACAACCACACTAGCGAACTAAGTATGGGGTCGTTCCGACACCCAATTGGCTTAGTTATTTATCCACCTTTGACACCATACTAATGTTTTTGTTTTGTTGACACAGATGCTTAAAGGATGGGAAAACCCAACCAAATGGGAGGCAAAGAAAATGAGAAAGCCACTCATAATCAAACTAGAAAAATAGCTCGTACTGGAAAATCTTCTCAGCCAGTCTTCACATGGCCCTAGCTCTATACCGGTTGTGGATGAAAGTAGCCAACCGAACCAAGCTAACCAACCTCAAGGGCAACCATAAAAGAGGGTAAAAAGAAATTATGGCATGTATTGGGTGCAGGATTACCAGCGTGATTGGTACAAAAAGTTCAAATCCACGAAATGCCTACTTGAGACACTTGTTTAGGAAGCTAGCCTCAAAGCATAACATTTTGACATCTGGGCGCAAATTTATGAGTTAGGCTTGCAGCTTGTCTTTCAAGACCCAAGTATATGTAACAGGCATTTAGTACGAGAGGTGTATGCTAATTGGGTTGTTGATGATTCAGATGAAATTTGTGTTCGAGATGTGGTAGTGCCTTTCACTGATGACTACATATGTGATTTTTTGGGGACCCCGATGGGTGTTGACAAGGATGCATTTGAGCAGTTGGTTTGTCGGCCTCCTTATCGACAGATGAGGCATACTCTATGTGGGCCCCAGCCTAATGCTATGTGGCTTTGCAGGTCTGATAATAACGCGCATAAATCTTTTCCCCTTGCTCATATGACATAAAAGGCAAGGATGTGGCTTCGAATTGTATGTGCGAGGATTATACTGGTTGGCCACTTTTCTGATATGAGTGGAGAGAGGATCTGCATGGTGTATGCTTTGATGACGGGTCAACAAATTAATATGGGGGCGATACTGATGAGAAACATGAAAAATGTTCGCCAAGATCATGAAGCCCGCACGTTTTTATTTTACAGTACCCTCACTCATATTTGTCGTAAGGAAGGTGTGGATGAAGAGGATCTAGATACTAAGGTGCTAGTGATAGGACCAGCTGTTGATGTGACACGGGTGAAAAACCCGGATGATATTCATGGGCAGACTCTGACAGGGTCTCAGCTTCATGCTAGAGTTGACTCCATCATGGCTAACATGTATGCACTCCAGCGCCTTCAGTTGACACTTAGCCCACATGCTACTACAGCTAAGAACCTAGCTCATATTGATGAGCAATTTTCGCTCAATGCACACACCAGGGTATTATGCAATTTTAGGGAGGAGTATAAGGAGCCCTTACATGATGATATACCTACTCCCGAGCCAGAACGAGACAGGCCAGGAGATGTTGTTGTGGATAAGGAGGAGCAGGTGGATAGTGATGTGGGTGATCCAGATGGTGCCCCCACGAGCAGTGATGAGGAGTCTGGAGAAGCTGTTGAGTCTGGAGATAATGCGGATGCTGCTGATGATGATTAGTCAGAAGATGCTGATGTTGACTATCAGAATGAGAGTGATGACTAGACGGGGAGTTATTTCTTACCCCAATTTTGGCTTTCCATTTGTACATTGGGGACAGTGCTTGATTTTAAGTATGGGGCGGGGAGTAAACTCTTTTATTTTAGGTCTGTAATATTTTGTACTCTTGTTATAGGTTGTGGTACTTCAAACTATTCACGGCCTATAATAAGTAGTAATTCTGTGATAGCCACATCATAGCCATCCCTTTTGTTGGTTTATCCTATAATATTTGATCCTGAACTCCTAAAGCACTTAAGAAATTTAGCGCTTGAAAGTAAATGGGAAGATATAAGAGGAAGTTAAGGTGAAAATTAGAGGAAAATAAGACTGAGGGTGCACTTGTCGAATATGTTGATAGTAGGGAGTCGTAAAAAAAAATAGAAAAATTGCTCCTTGCTAATAGTGTAAGCAGAAAATAAAGAGAGTGCTTAATATTAAAGGGTGCATAAGGTGAAGTGAAAAAGAATGGTTGAAATATTGATGAAACAAAAGGAAGCGCATAAAGGATTGATAATGTGTATGTCTTAAAGTTCTTAGGGAGGTTAGTCACTATTTACCCAAATAATTCCTACATGTCCCTTAGCCGACATTACAACCATAAAAGTCCTATTTTATCCTATGCTTGATATGATTTTGTTAATAGAGTATGACACTAAGGGCAAGCCTATGGTACGTTGTATGAGCATGCGAATCTTTTTGTGAGGGTGAGCGTAATTCTTTCTATTCATCGCCCGTATTGTGTGTTGATTCAAAATGTTGAGCAACTCTCTTTGAAGTGAGGGCACATGATTGGTAAGATATTGGTAACCTGTTTGATTCCTTTGTTAGGTAGCAGGACTGTTTTTGCCTATATTATGAATTGCGAGTCAGTTAGAGGCTAGGATGTTGGACGAAGTTGTTGGCATGCATGAAATTTGTGGAAGGTTTGAGATGTTTGCTCGTAAATGTTTAAAATGGTGTGGTGACCTTTTCTAATGCAGACCTATTCAATGTGGTAGTGTTTTGTGAATCGAAAGTGAAGTTGGGTGTGTCTAGTGTTTTGTTCGAGGATGAACAAAGGTTGAAGTATGGGGTGGTGATGTTAGGCTTGTTTATGCGCTTATCCTACGTATATGACTCATATTCTACCTTTTTAGAGGAAAAATTAAGCTAAATACACCTAATAATCATTACTCTTGCATTGCAAGCTAAATTGTATGTGTTTGTTGGAATCAGGAAATTTCAGAGAAACTACGTGGTAATTCGAAAGCAATTGGAAACTGCATGCAAAACTCGCCCAACGTGGAGGAAGATGAATGAAGAGAGTAAGGAGTAAGACTTATCATCGTACGATTTAAACTTTTATCTTCTTAAATTCATCTTTTCTTCATTCGAACATGAAATTTAATAGTTGTAATCCGACTATGAGCGGCTAAGCACCCTTGTTCTGGGGTTATGGCCAAAGTATGATTGTTATCATATGAACTTAAGTTGATGTTTATTCTATTTATCATATGATTTATTTGCTTAATCTTGTGCACGACTATTTTACTGCTTCGCGACTAGTAGGATATATATTTTATTCTTAGATTGAACTCGAGAGAGGAAAACTAAGATAGAACGAAGGTTGAGAAGAGGAGGATCCTAACCCTGGGCATCGGGGAGCAGATTCGCGTCTAGGATAGAGATATACCTAGTTCACCCTACTTGGTCGATATACAGGAATTATGAATGAGCTTGTATGAATGTTCATGATCATAGAGATATAGGCATGAAAGTAATATGAATTGGTGACTAGAGAACTCGACAGAGTCGTAGTCATAGAATTAACCCTGTCAATCAGTAACTAAATAAAGAATAAGATTCAATGATAGTGCATGGGTAACATGAATACGATAGTGTTGTGACCTTGGAATGTCTTCTCCCTGTGATAAACTCAACTTATAACCACGTTCGTTACAAATTGTTCACATAAGTAGTATTTATTTACTTTTTGCTTTATTTAGTAACCTAAGAAAACCACCTTTTATTTACTTGCATAATTAGTGTCGATTGTATATTTTCGTAGAACCATTGATCATATGTCTCTGTGGATACGATAACCGACTTCACAAGTCACTATATTACATGGCGACCACGTATAATTGCGTGTGTGTTGGGAGCAACATGAATCCTCTTGAATGTAGATTTACCAGCTTGGAAGGAGAAAACTTAAGTAGTTAATGAGACGTAATTGTATGTTAAGGCTAACCCTTTCCTTCTTATGGCATGATCACTTCGATATGAGCACATATACAAATGTCCTCCATGATGACTCCATTTTTAGAAATACTAAAGCTTATAGTTCTTGATGTTCTTATGATATTATTGAACTTTGTTTCATGATTATTGATCTTGTTCATTGTTGATCTCATCTTATGGTAATTGTTCCTTCAAGGTGAGATATATTGATGATGATGATTCCATAATGACAATCGGAAGTTTACCAACCTTACGTCACTCCGATAGATTTATAGCTTTTATTTGGGCTCTCATTCATGCTTTATATATATATATATATATATATATGTATGTATTTTCTTACACCGCGCCGTGCTATAGTCGGTCGGGAAGGCACGTAGACGTGCACACCACTGCAGTGGACAGGTTATGATGTTACCCCAGATGCGAGATGATGATGACAACACCGAGCCTAAATGGACAGGCAGTATATATCTATATGTATGTATGAAAATGTTGTTTTTAAAAAAAAAGCTAAGCATGTATGACATTGGCCTTGAGAGGCATTCAAAGGTACAGATTGATCTCTTTATCTTATGTTGTCTTCATACTTTCTTTATTTTATTACTCATGCCTTACATACTCAGTACATTATTCGTATTGAAGTCCTTTTATTTGTGGACGTTGTGTTCATGCCTGCAGGTAGACAGGAAGGCAGATCAGACCCCTATGCTGCTTCATCAGCGATTGTACAGGAACGCTCTATTGTTCCGGAGCTGCGGTTTAGTTGGTACTATTCTTTTGTGTACATATATGGGGACCCCGTCTTTAAGATGTTATGCACTCCATGTAGAGGCTCGTAGATGGATGTATATAGTTAGATGTTCTATAACCTCATCGGTTCATATTTTTGTATATCCTTTTTAGTATCCTTGTGGGCCTGCACATATGGGCATAGTTTATGATGATTATATAAATGTGCATTTATCTTGTGGACTCATGCCCTTACAGATTATGATATTCATGAGTTATCTTTGCGGTCCACCTAGATATTATTATGAGATTTATGTTAAGAGGTGCGCGGTAAGCTAGCTTCAGGTGCCGGCCATGACCCTCTAATAGGGTCTTAACGGGCATATATTTAGACGATATTGTCGGAAAATGAATGTAAACCTTCGGGTATGAAGTTGGGTTGGATGTTGTCTTAGGTTGGGCCCTGTTGTGTGATTGGGGGTAGCCACCTCGTTGTGTTGTGACTTATCTTGTTCTATTGTTGCTGGCTTAATGGCACGTGGAGATAGTAGATATTTGAGACTATTGATATATTCTGGTTATGATATTGTAGTATCTTACTTGTTGTCGTTTGAGACGAGGATGGTGATTCCATTATGGCTTACTGTGTAGCCTTTTCATGATATTATTGGTATGCCTATGTGAAGTATTTTTGATATTGATTGATTATTGACGTTGAACACATACATTTCATGCATTCTCATCCTTCATGATATACTGTTGATACATTGATGCTACTTGAGGAAACACTGGTATGAGCTGAGCTCAGTTGGATGAGAGTGACGTGAGGGACGATGTTCGATGTTTATCCTGGAATCGAGGATTAGTGGTAGCGATTATCGAGGTTGTTGCTGGTATCATCAGGTAGCAATTGCTGAGGTTGTTGCCGGAATCGTGAGGTACATGGGCTTCGTGGGTCCCCCATGGGTTGTGCTGCCGAGATGTGATGTTCCTCATTGGAGTACATATGTATGGTGCATATGCATTGCATTCACATTCCATACATTATTGCATTGCATTGTACTATGGCTTTTATTGTGATATTCTTGCGATGTACTTGTGATATATGGATTTGGATTGATATATTGAAACTTGGCAGACTTAGGTTTAGATGCTATAATATAGGTGATGACTTATACCTTGTTGATTTACTTGTTTTTCTTACTTTATTGCCTTGATATATGTTAGCTAATCCTAGTCGACCTATGATACCTACCAGTCTGTGTTGTTTGTAATGACCTGCACTTGCTGCATTCTTTTATGAATGCAGAGTCATGTAGGTTCGACCTCTACACCTCGTGGCTGATAGTCGTTCGAGGATCTGCTGATTCAAGTCTTCAAGATGAGCAGGGGGACGCTCGCTGCCCGAAGATTCGTCTATCCATTATGTCTTTATTTCTGTTCTAAGACATACTTTTGAGACTATTGATGTATTTTATTACTTTCACACTATACTAGTATCTAGTTAGAGGCTCTTGTATGGTTAGACCAGACTCTAAGTGGATTTGATGTATTTCCTCACTTCTGCATGTTTCTATATCATTATTGTCAGACTTATGTATTTTTGTTTCTTCCGCTTATTTTTTATTTATTCATGATTTTATGACTGTTGGGATAAGGGTTCGCCTACCGAGGTGGGAAAGGTAGGTGCCTGCGCGACTTAGCGAAATTCGATCGCGACAATACTCTGTATTTGCAATCCAGAACTTGCCCGGTTTATCATGCTTGAATTCTTAGGATAATTTGGTTGTTCAAATGATCTTAGGCTTTCTTTGTATAAATTAGTCACTTTGCCTTATAAGCCATGCCTAGAATGTAAATAATCCCTTGTTTCCCCTTTTGAGCCTCTGACCTTTTTCTTGACTAGCCATTAACAAAGCCGTAACCTTTTTTTGAACTGATTCCATCTTTGCACCCGTTCCCCTCTTGACACTATTAGAGAAGAGAGGATATACGCCTAAGTTGGGGGTGGCGTGAGTTATCTAGTCGAGTATCGATATCGTTGCTGTAAATAATATTACGTAGAAAAGGAAAAAAAAATATGAAAGAAAAATCAGAAAATCGTGGCACAAAAAGAAAGGCAGGTTACATTAGGTGCAAACCATATCAAGGTTGAAGAAATGAAAAGAGGGAGAAAAGAAACGGCTAATAAAGTGAAGAAAAATATAGTGTTCAAGGAGGGTGAGTCACTAATACCTAAATGTTTATCCTACGCATCCCTCAACCTACATTACAAGCCGAGAAAAAGTCCTAGTGTGATCACAACCGAACTGTCCAAAGGTGAAGGCATTGAAAATAAGGGCAAGCTTATGGTATTTTGCAGTGTATGAATGTCTTTGTGAGTGAGTGTTTTCTCTTCTCTTTAGTCTTCATCCCCGTTCATTGTATATATGTATGCAAGACATTCTTTGGTCTATGTGAGGGCATATGGACTAACATGCAAAATGTGAAACAACCATCCAAGGAGATGTTTGTGGGTCCATTAATAGTTCTGGTAATGTGATGCCATAGATTGAAGCGCCATTGTTAGTCTTAGCAGTCTCGAGTTTCTGTTGTATTGTTGTTTGTGAAAATGAGGAGGCGATCTGTGGAAAACATGCATGCTGGTAATTTGGAGTCAAAACTAGTGTAGACATTGTTATTCTATTGTATCTAGTTTAGTTGAGTCATTTTTTTGTAATACTTGCTTGAGGACAAGCAAAGACTTTAAGTTGGGGGATGTGCCGTGAAATTATGGCACATTCGATATCATTTTACGAGGAGTTTTACTTATTTTTAAGCAAGTATGTGTCGTTTTGATGTGTTTTGTTGTGTTCCAGGTAAATCGAGGAGTTAAAGGACAAAGGCACAAAAATTGCATGATTTGGCACTGATATGAAGTTATACAGGCTGTATATTATTATACGGACCGTAACCCTAACCGTAATTAGTGAAGAAGAGAAGCAGAATGTTGAAGTTGGAGGATGCTTTACAGGCAACTTTCACGGACCGTATAATATTATACGGGCCATGTAGTTGGTCGTATTTACTGGAATTCACTGAGACAAAGCTGAGTTTGAAGATGAACTTTCACGATTGAGTTTCACGGACCGTAAAAGTTTATACGTGCCGTATAAGGCGATCGTATTTTTAACTGAAGACTTGAAGAAAACTTGGCCGTATAACTTTATACTGTCCATAATTTGTTATACGGACCGTATCATAGGCCGCCAGGGACTTAATTGAAAATTTATAATTTTATATTTTTGGAACCTTATAAATAGTTCCTTGTAGGGTTTTATTTATGATGAGTTGTTAGTTTTAAACTATTGTTCCTTAGCATTGAATACTCATACTTCTTGAAGCTTTTTGGAGAACAAACAATTGCAATTATTTTATTTTTCATTCCAATCAATCAAAAGTAAGCATTATGATTTCTATTATTTTTTCTTGTTCTTCTTCCACTATGAGCAGCTATTTTCTCTACTAACGTTGTGAACCCTAGGATGGATGCTTTGTGATTGGGGATTGGGATTGAAATACACATAATAGATTATTGGAGTTTATTTATTCTTTGTTCTTCATTCAGAATTAATGATTGAAAACATTGATTAAGGCCATAAACTTTGCTTAACTTGGGAAAGTGAGTAGGGTTTGGTAGGAATAAATAACAAGAACTCAAGGCGTCAACCCTTGTTTAATAAATTTATTTAGGAATAAGAGGAATTTACTTGGCACAAATTAACCATTCTTCATATACACTCTTTTATATTTGGGAAAATCATAAAGAGAAATAATCTTTAACTGTTGGGAAACATTAAGGATTCAAGTAGAGGTTAAGTGCATTCTATTAATGATCCATTAAAGGCATATCATGATCAATCACCATAGCATACACTTTATCTGACGGGGACAGAACCTTGGTTCCTTTTACCATATATTTTACAATCCAAAGCCATTAGTCTTAAAACAACCAATCTTCTGCAAAACCAACAGAACACGACATTAGACCTAAAGAAAGAATTCTACGATTTTAGTAACCTTTTCACACCATATTCCTTGTGAGATTCGACCTTAACCTAGTTGGGTTACTATATGTGACATCATTTTCTTTACATCATTTAATAGGTTTAATTTGAGCGTTTTAGGGACCTGCGAAGTCCATGTACCCGTTGTGACGGTTTGCATTTTCGCGGGCGGGGTTAGCGCTCGAAAAAGCTACTTCCAAATCATTGGTGCTCTTTCAGACTTTGTTTTAAAAGAGTCACCACCTAATTTTTAGGAAATTAGAAAATTAAGGGTTTATTCATACATCGTGAAAAATCCTTCTTAATCCAAAGTTCTAGATAAGGGTTCTGGTGATCCCAAAGGGAAGGTGATAGGAACCTAAGTATTAAGGATCCGTACTATACGGTTGAACTTCAAATTCCAATGTGTGAGTATTTGCATGAACTGTTTATTTGGTGTTTATTTCCCGAAAAAGTCTGCCATTTTGCATTTCATTTTTTGAAAAGAATTGAATATACTCCCTTTACATGTAGGGTATTTAGGTTCAGATTTATAATATCCGAATACAATAAGTTCATTTCGTATATAAGGATAATAGTAGTTTTTGTAAAGTTAAAAAGTCTTTTAAAAGTATGGGATAAATAAATTTGGTTCATGCTTTACTCATGCATGGTCTAGGTTAATCCGTTTAATACGTTTTTTAGAACGTCCGTATCTAAAACTTTATGTTTACAAATAGTTTACAAGGATTTAATTTACAAGAGCCTGTTTACACAATCAACTAACTTTTGGTCCTGCAATTTATCTTTAAAACACAATTGTTTATAACATAAGAGTAACGTTTTTTATATGGGCTTGGGCCCAAATTTATGTTCTTTTTCTGATAAAACAATGGTTAAGGTCTGTTGGGATTTTGGCCCCAAAATCTTATGTCTTCCTTTAATTACTGGGCTCAACCCAAAAGATATTTCAACTCATGTTTTTCGGAGTCTGGTTTTCTTTGCTTAGGAAAATGATAACATTTCTTAGTAAAATGAAACTAATTATTTTCATTCCTTTACTGATTATAGCCATATTTTATTCTCTCAGAAAAAACGTTTGTATTAATCCGGGTTTTGTTTTTTAAAAAAAATCTCGTTAGGGGGCCTAAGGTCGAATTAAACAACATCTGTACCGTTTACCTAAGATGCCTAGTACAAACCATAAATGATTCCAATAATAGTGTGTGTTTGTTTTACAACATACAAATACAACACTTCAATCAATAAAAGAACTAGCATGATGAAATTTATGGAAAGAGGGATATGCTAAGGGTGTACCAAACCTCTAATGGACCATTTTTACCTATTGTTGGGCCTTCATGTCATTCTCACCCATGACTGGGCCTTCAATAATATTAGCTTCCCTTTATCTTCTTGGACTTAAAAGTTTTTGAAAGAAAATTTCCTATTGGGCCTTTGGCCGAACAGGTGGCTGGACTCCGGCCTAATTGGCCATGCAGTCGGGGTTGGGGAAGGGGGATGAACCAAATTAGTCTATGGTTGCTGAACCTATCACTAACATAATTATACACATAAATACATATATACCCAATTTGATTACAAGTGCACAATCAAAGGACTTGATCATACACTATTGGCTTCAGTGAACTGCAACTCATACCATACCAAAGGGAATAGGTTGTCACCATATCTTATTCTCAACGCTGCACAAGTTCCAAGGGGTTTCACGAACCCTAGGCATGGATGGACATCAGGGAATGGCTTGACCTATCCCCCAAACCACCTCAAACTCTGCAAACCGGTGTTGCCATAATATACAATCAGAGCCCCAAAGTTATGCACAAGCATCATCACATAGGGAAGTAATTAAATACAAAAAAAAGTAAAGGTAAACTCAAAGTCATTACAGAGAGACTGAGGCAGATATTGTAATCCAATGATGTATAAATATAACATAACAGCTTTAAGATACTTACTCAAATAGGTGATACAAACTAACCACCCTCTTTCACTCATGTATACATTCTGCCTATAACTAGCCAATTCTCTTATATACACAGCGTATATTTATGATATACACATGCGATGTGTATACCAAGTGTATACCATATGTATATCCCTCTTCCTTTTCATTAGCCTATGCATATTCTATGTATATCCACACTCTATATTTTTAGCTTTTAGCCTAAAGATCATTTCATTCATCTGATTAATCCTTGTCCCTTAGAACAATGTCCAAATAGATAAACTAAAGCTGATTCAAGTCTAATTTAATTCCTATACATATAAAATAAATGATTCACTAGTTTCCCATGTTAACAGACCTCACAGGAGTAAGTGAGAGCTGCTTAATGTAGTAACAGAAACACCTGATAGAGATGCAGGTAAAGATAAAAAAATCCTATAACATAGGATCACCAAAACAGGGTTGGAACACCAAGAAGTCTGAACCAAAACAACATTAACTGAATTGAGACTGTGCAGTTCATATTCTCAGGAAAACCACAGAGATGAACCTTTATCTTAGTCAAGCAGTAGTAAGAGCATATACACAACAAGATTCCATGTAAATTGCCACTTGAATAAAAGGCGAAAGGACCAGCTATGTATGTTACCAAGTCTTACAAAAAAAAAAGGCATAAAGTTCAAAACAATTCTTTGCAACTCAGGATTTTTAACTCCTAACAGGACACTTGTTATCAACAGCCTTAGGCCAGTCCATTTTCCTTAGAAAGAAAGCAAAAATCACCTTATTAGAATAACTAGTTTCCTTTTCTTAAGTTCCTAAGTTCCCTTTACACATTTAAACAAGTTAACTTTCCTACCCCTTTCTATTTCCAACGCTTTGATAAAATGGTGAGATTCAAGGAAGACCAATGTACCCTCATGATAGGAATGCCCCCTATGGTCCATAGGTTGTGTCATGACACCCCTCCTTTAGAGGGTAGGTACTATGAGTCACGCTATGCTTGACTCTTCCCTGCCCCCTCTTTGAGGTGTCTTGAAAAGACCACCCTATGCCAAGTGGTTCAAACTGTTTTTTAAGAGTACTCACAATATCCTCAAACAACAATATTAAACTAATTTTAGCTTATCACTATTCATTTTTAAAACACAGATAAAGTATTAAGTTACTTCATCCTTTTGTCCTAGACATGATAGGACTTTAAACACACTAACATCATAGAGACAAACCTTATCAAACAGAGTACCACTTACATTTTTAATCCAAGTTACACTACAAAGCACACTAAAGTCTAAGTGTAACAGTTTAGGTTCAAGAATAAGGATTCTCACCAACCTTTGGTTAACCAAAATGCCTTTTTCCTAAATTCAAACTATGTCTAGTACACAACACAGATAGGTCCACACATAAATGTATCATACAGGTTTTTTGAACATATTAATTCTAAAACAACACAAAGCAAACAAGTTAAACTCTGAGAACATAGACCCAGGCCTTGGTGAATAACTTACCCCTAGAACTTAGTTAATAACAGTTTTTAATCCATTTAATTATGACAGAAGATGCGACAGACCCTCACCCTTTGTTTTAACTAGGTTTTAAATAGCATAAAATCTCAAAGATCCCTCAAGGCAAGATAAACTCTTCCTAACCAATCCTAAGATCTCTGTGTATCCCACTGTCATGGGAACAAGGTTTAGGAGACAAGGAAACCCTAGGGTCCTGAAAGATAAACTAAATAGGGTGAGGTCATTACCTTCCCATCCCGCTCCTGAGTCTTACTTTCAGTAAAAAGGGATCAAAGGCCCCACTGGTCACTATCTTCAGTTCATGCCTAAGCTCACCTTTTACTCTCCCAATGCAATCTAAACTCCTTTACCTTATCCTCATGCCTAATGGCAATCACCAAGACCTTGTGGTCAAGACTAGTTTGACACTGCCTTTAAACCAAATTTAATTTAAACTCTTAATTAACCACATAAGTTAACTGTTCTAATCAATTCAATCTAAGGTCTCAACTGTGCAGACTACTTTGAATTCCCGTTTAGACAATTCTACTTTGGAATGGTTTGAACATCTTAATCATTTAAAAGCTTAAGTTCAGACTGAGCAACAACCATTAGACTCAAACAACTCCTTTTCACTAGTTCATGAATCATTTTTAATAGTTGAGAGCATATAAAGACTCAATTATCCTTTTTAATCCCATTAGAATGCTTTTGAAAACTCAAACATGAATTAGACATGAAAAGGGGAGGGTCTGATAACGTGAATAGTCAAGACTAGACTCTACTTAAATGAACAAACATGATACACAATCCTCCTAGCTTTATCTAGGTATTCTGATTCATTTTAGATAATTTTGCAACTTTATAAACCTGCACTAGTTTCTAATGGACCATTTAGGAACCTATTACCAAATAAATGAACCTTAATCTCAACCTTCATTTTTAAAACTTCTATATCATATCCTAGGGCGTTATTGCCTCAACTTACCTTTAATGTATAGCATACAACTACTCAAAGTTATTTTAGGCTAATCCAAACACATTCAAACAGATTTAGGATAGGCCCGGACCCATTCAAATGCAAACAGACCCCACTTAAACTTACTATAATGCCTTAACCACATCATGAGACTCCTATAAGTATGCCAGATTTTTTAAGCCTTATTTCAGTCTAATCATGATCCTTTATTCTATCCAAATCATAAGTCATGCTATCTAATTGTGAAACCAGATTGAAGATTTAAATTTGACAAAGTCTCATCCAGGAAATAGCAAATGCCTTAAGCGATTCAAGATAAATCATCACAGTATCTTAGCAAGCTATTACATTCAAATAGGATTAGCACTAGTCTAAAAGTTCACTAAATTATCATTATGAATCATGTAATCATATTTTTTTTTGTCATGTTTAAGGTTTGCAGCCAAACAGGAAACTCCAATCTTCTAATAAAACACTCAACAAGCTGCTCATCCATATCTATTGAACAACATCAACAAATTCTCTAAACTCATACATTCATCCCACATTAACAACCAACATTAAGGCTTAAACATGTATCTTTTTAGAATAAGGAAGTAATCTCCATTTCCAAAACATCTAATGAACTTTAAACATTATCTATAACGGTACATTGTCACTTAATTGATTCAAAAGTAATCCAACAACAAACTAACATCAAACAAACTACTATCGCATAACAAAACTACTGAGAAATAACAACAATAAGAAAAAATGGAAAAATGTTACCTTTTAAAAGTGCAGTCGTGGTCAAAGTTGAACATGAAAACCTTTGTGCTTCCAAAACTACACTCAGCCACACCAGACTCGAAAACAAGAAAGAAAGAAAATTTTTGGAACTAAGAGAACCTCAACCAAAGTCAAAGTTGTTAAAAAATTTATACTAAGGGGCTTGAATGCGAAGTTTCTAACCTCTTTTAAATTGTTTCCCAATTTTTTCCGACTTCCTTTCATGGTGAGGATGGGGTTCTATTTTTAGAACCCCAAAAATTGTTCAAACCCTCAAAATAACGATGTGGGACAACCAATTTTCCCCACAAAATAGCTTGTAAATCGAATCAATGGCATAAAACAACTTAACAACATATGAACGACCAGATCTGAGCCTTATTAGACTCGATCTAAACCCTTTACCCCCAACCAATGGAAATCAAGCAATATTAACACAATACAACAAAAATCAGACAACAATAATCAATTTAGACCAAATAATTTTAAATAAAAGCAAAAGGAAAATGTTCCATTACCGATTTTGGAAAGATTTGGGTAAAAACAACCTCAACATTAATTCCTTGCATGAAATTAACGCTGTAAATTTGTGCATCTTACATTTGTTCAGAGATATTCCAATTTTTAGGACAAGAGAGAAGGGAAAACGCAGGCGGAGGCTTAGGATTTTGCAAGAAAGAGGAAGAGAATGAATGGGAAGGGGGAAGGGGGGTTGGAAAAGTGAAAAATAAAAGAGGATATACCCCCTTTATCTGTGTTGGCTGAGTTGGGCCGGGTCCCGACCTGTTTAGGGCTAGACTCGGTCCAATTTCATATATATAAGGCTGGCCTCTTTGTAGACATATATATGTATACCCAATGTATACGTGTATATGTATACCTAGTATATACATATATATATATATATATAATTTAATAATGAGATAAAAATTAAAATTGATTATTGGTAATGATATCTTAATTATAGAAAAAATTAGGACATAATTATCCTATTAAAATAATTTGAAAAAATGGGCTTAAAATTGTGAATATGGCCTTAATTGATTTTAATCCAACTGATTTTTTCAATTATGGCCACATTTGGCCTTAATTAACAGATTTAAAAATTAAATTGCATTAATGACCTTAATTAATTTAAGCCAATGAATTTTGTTATTTCAATTAAGGTCATTAGGAGGCTAATTTTACAAAATGAACCCATTTCCTTAAACCATGAATTGGTTAAATTAATTGTCTCCATAACAAAATAATTAAGCAATTTAATCATCAATTTGCAATAAGGACCACTTAATTGACTAATTAAAACCATTATAGATAATTATAAATAATTTTGACAAATTACACAATTATGCAAATAAAGATTAAAGGGGTGAAATGGTTAACTATTTAAATTACTCAAACTCCTTGGATTGCAGGGAATAAAGTATTTGCTAATTTTGACTTTTTGATAATTTAAATAAGTGATTATTATTTTAAAACAAGATACTCTTCTTCTTTTGATTAAATCTAACAAACATCTCATAAATGTCATAAAAGTACCAATTAACTTCTAAATAAATTTGTGATGTCATGAAATCTGAATAATTTATAAAAGTTATTTAAACCCTTTAAGGGGCATAACTCATTTTATTTATTTTCCAAGGACTCTGAGTGATTAAAAATAATTACGGCAGGTCAAACATTAGGTGTCAACAACTGCCCCTTCGGTGTTTAGGGATGGCGGAACCATCCCTTAGCAACAAAATTTGACTAGCCCTAATTTTTGCCTGACCCGACTTATTTCACCCCTTATCTTTATGCAATTTTCACATACGTGCCCGAACCCTAGTTTCTGGGTTTCCTACATATCTCGGGTGATATGAGAATTTAGGCTACTTGTTGTTTGACTCAACTAAAGACTTTTTGAGTGACTTGGAAGGAAAGTGCTTAGATCCTCAGCATTGTGACTGGGGTTCTTCCGGAACATTGTTAGAATGTTACTGACTCTCTGGTCTTGAGTTCACCTACATATCCTCTCTGGGAATCAGGTACATATAGTTTGACTCGCTGGAGAAGAGTATGTCGCTTATGCGGGAATACCTTCAGATTTCCTGTTGTGTGTCCGACCAGTCAAGGTTTTTAGAAAGAAAATGAAAACAAGACAATTGTGGTTGAGTCTGAGATTGGATTGCTTCAAAATCCTGGTCGGAGATCTTGACTCTCATGGGAAACCTATCTTGACCGGTTGCGTAATAAAAAGTTTCACATTCGCTCCGCAATTTGTCTGGATCTGGTTCAGCAAGCCGACTTCTTTCTGGCGGCTGTGTACCGTTCTCCTGGACTTGACACTATGCAGATATTCTCCATGAAATTTAGATTAATGGCCCTCTCTGTTGTTTGTATGAATGGCTCTTTTAGCTTGATTGAATGAATAACCCTCTTGGTAATTTGTATGAATGGCCCTCTCGGAAATTTGTATGAATGACCCTCTTGGTAGTTTGCATGAATGTCCCTCTAAGAGTTTGTATGAATGACCCTCTCGGCAGCTTGTATGAATGGCCCTCTCGACAGTTTGAATGAATGGCCCTCTCGGCAGTTTGTATGAATGGCCCTATTGGCAGTTAAATAAATGAATGGCCCTCTCGGCATTTTGTATGAATGGCTCTCTTGGCAGTTAAATAAATGAATGACCTCGTGGCATGCAGATGAAAAATATGGCCCTTATGGCTGGATAATCTTTCTTTCATCTTTTGTATTGGTTGTTGACCCTTGTGGTCGGATATGCCCTTTTGTACTTGTCATGACCCTTTTGGTCGTATATCTTTATGCTCATCAATTGTGACCCTCTTGGTCTGATATATCTTTGTTGTTCACTCTTTGTGTGACTTTTTTAGTCAGATTTGTCTTTACACTCAGTTGTTTCATGACCCTTGTAGCCAGATGTGCCTTTATTATCCATTTTTTGCCATGAATTTTTGGTTCTTCTCCGCTGGACTGAGCTTTGCCTTTCGCCTTTATTATGAGTAAACTGATGGGTGGTGTGCTTGCTGTCCTGTAAAAAGAAAAACTGCATCCACAGAAGAATTGTGAGTTTTCTTAGAAGTCGATTAGCGTTGTTGTCTTCCCGTCTGGTGTCTCCTCTTGATGCTCCTTCGAACCCTCTTGGGCTCGGCATTTCGAGAGATGTTTCTGGGGATGTAATTATGCTATATTTTGAAAATTCAGAGTAAAAAAAAATGAACGTTGCTTTTTTCAATAAAGGTTTGTTTCGTTTTTATATGTCATGACGTGTGTTTTCTTCTAATGATGTCTTCCAATTCTACCCGGAGGTATGATTGCCGACTTTTGCACTTATTGAATTTTTTAGATCTTTCTCAAAAATTGTGCCTCAATTTCAGGATTTGCTTTGAGTGACCCTCGCTTTGTCTTGCTATACAGAAATTTTTGAGGTCTCCTAAAAAATTCTGCCCCAGTGTATTGCTTTACTTTGTCTCTTTCCTTGTTGACTTTTTCTAATAGGAATTTTTTAGGCTCCCTAAAAAATTCTCCTCCAATGTAATATTGATGCTGTCTGATTCTTGTGATGACCCTTACAAGCTTGATCATGTTGACTTTTCCTACCTTATTGTCTCTATGGTTTCCTAAGGGTTTCTTGGGTTTTCTTTTATAACGACTAAGCTTGAGAGTTTTGGTTTTACTAATAAAGCGACCAGGTCCAATATGGACTGCCTACATATCCCACTGTGAGGAAGTCCGGTCATTGTGTAGTTCATTACATATATAATTCATATTTTTTTCCTATTCTATTACGGAGTACGATTACAAGCAAAAGGTACGATTACAAGCAAATAGAATCCTAAACGTAGTATCTCTTGAGCGCATCTGTATTGATGGCTTTAGGCCACTCTTGTCCATCCATCTCGGCTAGGACTACGGCTCCTCCTAAGAGTCCTTTCCTGACCATGTATGGTCCGTGCCAGTTTGGCGCGAATTTTCCTATATATTCCTGTTGGTGAGGGAAGAATCCCTTGAGTATGAGTTGTCCGATCTGAAAAAGTCAGGTTCTGACCAGCTTGTTGAAGGCTCGAGACATCCTTTGCCTGTACAACTGTGTGTGGAATACCGCCACCATTCTCCTTTCCTCTATCATAGCCAGTTGTTCATAATGGTTTCTGACCTATTCTGCATCTTTTAGCTTCGCCTCTTAGATGATCCTGCGTGAAGGGATTTCCACTTCTGTGGGTATGACCGCTTTTGTACCGTAAATAACGAGGTATAGGGTTGCTCTAGTGGAAGTTCAGGCTGTTGTTCTGTACCCCAACAAAGCATAATGCAACTTCTTGTGCTAGTTCTTGTAGTTGTCGACCATTTTTCTCAGGATTCTTTTGAGGTTCTTGTTGGCAGCCTCTACGGCTACATTCATCTGCGGCCGGTAGGCAGTAGAGTTTCTGTCGGTGACCTTGAATTGATTACAAATGTCCTTCATTAAATGGCTGTTCAGATTGACACCATTGCCTGTGATGATGGATTCCAACACACCAAAACGACATATCAGATGTTTTTGACGAAGTCAGCCACGACTTTCTTGGTCACTGATTTGTGGGAAGTCGCCTCCACCCATTTATTGAAGTAATCGATGGCGACTAAGATGAAATGATGTCTGTTGGAGGACGGAGGCTCTATGGGTCCTATGACGTCCATTCCTCATGCCACGAATGGCCAAGGCGAGCTCATTGCATGTAACTCTGTGGCGGGAACCTTGATCAGATCCCCATGTATATGGCACTGATGGCACTTTTATACAAATTTACAGGAGTCGTGCTCCATGGTCATCCAGTAATATCCTGTCCTCAACATTTTCTTAGCAAGGGTGAATCCATTCATATGGGGTCCGCCTGCCCCTGCGTGCACCTCTTTTAGCAATTCGTAGCCTCTTCAGCGTCCACGCACCTAGTAACCCAAGGTTAGGGGTCCTTTTGTACAGCAGTTCTTTGTTTAAGAAGAAATTATTAGCCAACCTCTTGGTGGTCTTCTTTTGATTTGCTGAACTCTCTGGGGATACTCTCTTTTCTCCAGGTAGGCCTTGATATTGGCATACTATGGTTGGCCATCTGGCTCGGCCTCGACATGGGCGCAGTGAGCCTGTTCTTCTGTTAGTGTGATCTCTAGCAGATCGATGTGAGTACTCTCAGGATGCTGGATCATAAACTCCATCGTGGCCAGTGCGTTCGCAAACTCATTCTGAGCCCTTGGTGTGTGACTGAAGTCGATACTCTTGAATATCCCGCACAATCTCTGTACCAGATTCACATATGGGAGTATCTTATCATTTTTGGTTACCCAATTTCCTTGCACTTGATTTATGAGAAAATCGGAGCCCCCGATTATCAACAGCTCTTGCATGTTCATATCCAATGCCATCCTGAGGCCGAGGACACATGCTTCATATTCCTCCATGTTGTTGGTACATCTCAAGTTGAGCTTTGCGGCCATCAGATAGTGTTGTTCTATTTATGATATCAACACTGCCCCAATGCCTGATCTTTTGTAGTTGACTGCTCTAGCAAAGAACAGTCTCCAGCCCGAGTATGGTTCTGCTGCCTCTTATTCCATTGCCATCACTTCCTCGTCTGGGAAGAAAGTTCGAAATAGTTCAAGTTCGTCATCAATGGGAGTTTCTACCAGCAGGTCAGCCAGGGCTTGTCCTTTGATTGCCTTTTTCCCTACGTATACGATGTTGAATTCGCTTAGTAGAATCTGCCATTTAGCCAATTTTCTTATGGGCATTGGTTGTCGTAAAATGTATCTCAACGGATCCATTCTTGATATGAGGTGAGTGGTGAACCCCAATAGGTAGTGTCTCAGCTTTTGGGCAATCCAGGTCAAAGCACAACAGGTTTTCTCTACGAATGTATACCGCGCTTTGCAGGAAGTGAACTTCTTGCTCAAATAGTAGATGGCATTTTCCTTTTTGCCCTCTTCATCATGCTGGACGAGCATGTAACCGAAAGCACTTTTTGCTACCGACAGATACAATAACTGAGGACTCCCTTGCCCGGGCGGCACCAAGATGGGAGGATTGGAAAGATATCTCTTGATTTTGTCAAATTCCTTTTAGCTTTCTTTCATCTAATTTGTGGGAGCGTCTTTCTTGAGCAACTTAAGGATTGGCTCTATAATCATAGTTGACTAGGCTATGAACTATCCAATGTAGTTTAACCTTCCCAAGAAGCGCATGACTTCTTTCTTGGACATGGGAGGCGGTAACTCCTGAATTGCTTTAATTGTGGTTGGATCTAGTTCAATACCCCTACGGCTGACTATGAATCCCAGCAACTTACCTACAGGCACTCTAAATGTGCACTTTGCAGGGTTCAACTTCAGATTGAATTTGCGAAGTTTGTCGAAGAACTTATGAAAAGTACATGGCATGATTCGAGCTTTCCCTTGATTGTATGCTGACATCGTCCACATATACTTCAATCTCTCGATGCATCATATCATGGAACAGGGTGGTCATAGGCTGTTTTTTAGGCCGAACAACATTACCCTGTAATGGTAGACTCCCCAAGGGGTGATAAATGTTGTCTTTTCAGCGTCGTCTTCGCTCATGAGGATTTAATCGTACCTGGCAAAACAATTCGCGAATGACTGCAGCTCATGCTTGGCGCAGTTATCTATTAGAAAATGGATGTTTGGGAGGGGAAATTTGTCTTTCGGACTAGCCCGGTTGAGATCTCGGTAGTCCATACAGATTCGAATCTTTCCGTCCTTTTTGGGTAGTGGCACTATGTTGGCCACCCAAGTGGGGTATGACGTCACCTCCACTATTCCAGACTTGATTTGTTTCTCTACTTCGTCATCCTTTATCCTGATACTCATATCTAGCTTAAATTTTTGCATCTTTTGCTTGACTGAGGCAAAACCCGCCTTGATGGGTAATATATGGGCCACTATTCAAGTGCTCAATCCCTACATATCTGCGTCCAACCAGGCAAAGACATCCACATATTCCTTCAACAGAGTTATGAGCTCTTCTTTCAGTAGAGCTCCCAAATGAACACTGATTCATGTCTCCTTGACATCATCTTCTTCACCGAGGTTGATCACCTCAGTTTCATCCATATTTGTCTTCTTTTTATCTGCTAGGTCTTCCAACTCTTCTACCAGTTCCTCAGGCATCATTGTCGATTCATCATACTCCTCGTATTCCTGTTGGCTGTTTTTCTCGTTCGTTTCATAACACATCATGATATTTTTTGTCCAGATGCCTTGTTAAAGACATTAACTATTTTCCCAGATATGAGACCATCTTCTATGGCCTCTCCCATTTTGACCAACTTAGCAAACGGCCTCCCGGCCATAGATAGCATTCTGTCGTAAAAATCAAGCTCCTGGGATCTAATGAACACAGAGACTAGCTCTCCTTCACACATCGATGGTTGCACACGGGCTACCTCGGCCCTCCATCTGCTGTCAAACTCCCTGTAGTTTTCTGTTGATTTCTGCTTGACCTTTTCAAGATAATAGTAATAGGGTACCGTTTGGACAATAAAGCGAAATCTCTCCTTGAAGGATTCTGCCATATCCTCTCAGGTGTTCCATTGGCACATATATTGAGTTGCGAACCACTCAGCGGCTTCTTCAGTCAGACTACGATTGAATAGTAGCATAATCAGAGGTTCGTTTTTCTTCACTCCGACTAATTGGTCAAATTTTGGGATTTTGAACCCTTCTGGTAAGTCCAAATTCGGATGCATGCATAGGTCATCATACCTTAGACCTATAGCCTTCCTTGTGGACCTGTTGGATTTTTCCAGCAATTACTCCATTTTTTTCTCCATATCTTTCTCACGTTTATCCTGTTCAGCCCTTTAGGCCTTCTCCATTTCTTCGTAATGATCTAGCTCGTTATGCCATAGGGAGAATTCACTGGGGATGTTGGGAGTGAAGAATAATACCTGGTGGGTGGTATGGTTAAGCGGGGCAGTAGTGGTGTGTCCAGTTAGTGGAGCTGGAGCACGTATTTGGCTTGCTGGATTAATGAAATGTTGCTAAGAAACCTAGTAAGAAGGGACTGAGTGAGTGTTCCCAAGGATTTGAGTGTATTTTATTGGTGGTGGAGTGCCGTAGGACGGACCAGCGTGGTTTAGGTAGGTGGAGCTTAGTGGAGGTGGAATGGTTCCTGGTGGGTATATAGGAAAATGATCGAGCATTGGGGAGCTTAACGAAGGGAAGAGAGGAGGAGGTCTCCTTGTTCGCATTTGTTACCTCGTTCCTAGCCACCTTTTCTTGTAGGGTCGTGACGGCAGTCAGTAATGTTGCGATCACATTTTCTTGAGATGAAACTTCTTGTGGGTCTTGGGCAACTCCGTCATAGAGTGGTAGCTCATTTCTATTATCGGGTGTACTAATCATCTTTTCATTTCGTTTATCTGAGAGGGATGCTAACGCGGCTTTGGATCTTGTGAAGTATGCTAGCTTTCGGTACTACGCTAATCGGCCATGTTCTATAAGATAAGAATAACTCAACGGTAGATAAAGTTAGTTACTCATCATAAAATATAAAAGCAAGATATCACATATTGATATTTTAAGCGGACATAGCACATAAAGTCATATATTAAAGCTTGAATACTTTTGATGCTTTGTTCTAAAGGTTCAGATGTTTATGGACCTTTGATGTTTTGGTGGATCTTAGTCCAATGGGCTTTATGGCTGACTTATGGGGGGGGGGGGGGGGGGGGGGGGAGGGGGATTATAATTTATATTATATAGGGACCGAGTCTTACGTAGACTGCCTACATATCCCACCAGGGAAAATCAGGCCCTATCGTAGTTCGTCTTACAAAAGAAGAATATATACTTTCTCTAAATATCCGTTGGCCTAAACCTAGCTATACACATCCCCAACCCAAGACCGGCTAGGGCTTCCTACGTATCCCTTCATAGGGACATCAGGTCAGCAGGGCTGCTTACAATATTTATGAGGAAGGGGGGGGGGGGGGGGGTAATCTTTTATGTGCTAAAAATGGGGACAATTAATATCTACCTAAAAATATAGTTCCTCAAGTTGTTTTATGAACTCGCTCTCTCATTTTCCATTCCTCTCAGTACTGTGGTGGGAGGATGACCAAGATCCCTCCCGTACTGATCTTTTGCTCCAGTTCGAGCTTTAATGCATGGCGCTCTTCTATGTCATGCCCCGTAGCTCCTATATGATACAGGCAAAACTCGTTCCTGTTGGGCCCTAATGGCGCAGGTTCATGGGCAAGTTCCATGGGTCTAATCTTCTTTAAGGTGGCCAAAGTCGAAAAAATGCGGGCGTATGACTCTTCGAAGATCGTGAAATCATATCGCCAGATCTGAGTACTAACGGTGACTCCTTTTCCAGGGATAATAGGGTCATGGACTAGTAAGGTGTATGGCCCCCACAATGTCCCAATGATCCTATCATCAATTAAGCTACAAGTTCTTCTCCTTAACCCCAAATATTTATGCAGGGTATGACTTGCCTGGTTGCAGTGAAACGGGCACCTTTTGTATGCATACACCAACTTAGGCGGCAACAACCCAGCCCCAGCGGTTCAAGATACTCCTGTTGCGACCATCCTTTCGTATACCTTCTTACAGGTGACGGGCCATGGAGCCACTCTGAATGGGGAGGAATGGGCTTTGAAAGCTATCCCCCATCATGCGGGTTCAGAAGGGCCTGTCCTTCCAAAAAAATTTAATTCCATAGTAGAGGTTCTAGGTGCCAGCATGGGTGAGGGTCCATAGAAGTCAGATCCCTCATTTGTTGGGGCATAGTAGTCATATTTGTCATTCATATCATTCTATTCTTCCGCAAACTCGGGAAACATCTTGAATGGTTCCTATTCTCCCTCAACCTTTACGTCGATAGGCTCATATTCCTCCTCCTCCATAGCCTGGGGCTCTTCTTCTCCCTCTTCTGGTTCTTCATCCTCGATAGGTTCGGAGGCTTCCTGTTGAGGCTCCGACTCTTCTTATGGGTTTGATTCTGTCACCAACAAGGCTGATCTTGCTCCTTGGTTGTCATTCATTCCTTCCAGGGTCCCTTCTCTAGGCATCACGACCTTCTCTCTAAGGGTATATAGTTCAACACTAATTACCTTACTTTTTCCGGGACATTCCCATAATATTGTTCCTGAGGTATGCCTTCTGGCGGGCTCCCCACCATCTCCATCAATCTGTCTACTTTCTCAATTTTTCTCCCTATTTCCTGGAGGTGCTTCTCCATTTTTAGAACCTCATTTCTCAGCATCTCAGCTGCTCTCCCAAAGTCGACGTTTCTTGTTCTCGTTGGTATTCCATTGTAAGTCAACCATTAGTGGAGATAGATTCAGGTAAGTCTTAAGCTTTGTGGTTTTTCTTTGGGTAAGTAGCTTAGATCATCGGATCAAATGTACTCACGCTTCAGTATATGATAACACACACAACAAATAGGCATGTGAAGCACGTAGCAATCATTCATGTAATTTTTAGATATTTATACTACTCTCGTTCCTAAGGCCTTTTTCAGTTAAAGCTCTCTTAATCACTTGAAACATGCAAGTGCCATTTGTGAAAGTGAACCGTTGCCCCGAAAATCATTATTAGTTAATACATAATAAAAATATCTTCCCCGAAGGGATTACAAAGATAATGAAGCCGACATGGGGTTTCGTATAAAGCAATAAATCAGTAGGGTTCTCCTCCAGCAGCGGAGGTCGAGGCCTGGCTTATCCTGGCCTTCTTGACCCACCGAAGGGTGGTCTGAATCCGGAGTCGCTCTGGGTACATCTCCATCCTAATTATCACCGGATATATTTCTTCTAAAATCTTTGCCAAATGCTCATCCGTGCTTTCCAAATGTTCTTTCAAAGTGAGCATCATAAGGAACTGTGGGCCTTGGGATGGATGTACGAACCAAGTGTCCCTATAGCGCCTTATGATACCCTGGGTCACATCCTGCCTCGAACCTGTCTGGAGCTAAAGTATTTGGACCCCAACTCACGCTACCATTCCATTCTGTGAGGATGATCCCGACATTCTTGATTTTCTGCCCTGTGTGCTCAATGATGAACTGCTCAAGATTTCCTACCTGAGGTATCACTTGTCTTCTACCAAATGTCCTTTCCTCGAACCCCTGCTAATGGCACAAAGGGACAATTCTTGCCTCGAACCACCACGATTTATGATATAAAGTCAGGAAACATCCACTGGACCCTGTCTTCAGTCAACTCTTCAAAGAAACAGGCCCACGCCCCTTTGGACATGCAACCGAGGTTCGGACAATAATTTGTAAGGCGGACTATCCTGTTGTGATTGCTCAAATACTGGGCTTCTTTAGCCATGTTGACGTGTTTGATAATCCACCATTTTAGTAGCATGCTACATCCTTGGAAGTATCGAAAGTGATTCTGGCATTTGCCTAAAGCCCGAAAAACGTCCTCCAGGATGATGGGTGCCAAGTCAAAATACCTCATTTCCTGATCCTTGGTTATACCATAGAAGATAGCGTTCACTTGGGTGTCTACGGCCAATGATTCGTCCTGTGGAAACACCATAGTGCCTAGTAAGGCTATGGCGAATGCCAAAGGTCAAACAACTTCCCATTCTTCTCTACGCTTGAACTCCTTCTGATACAGAGTATACCCGGTGACATCCCCGAACCTTCGATACAGATCCTTAAAGGCTACAGTGGGTCCTCGTGCCCAGGGCGCCTCAGTTAACGCAAAAAACTTCATGATTTGGCCAACTGTGGGCCTCTGTGGAAATAACAGATTGTGATCTAGATTGTGTTGTCTCCTTAGACAGGTTCCATTTGCTGTCTATGGAATCCCCAATCTCCTCTAAGGTCAGAGTCACCTCAATATCACCGAAGCGGAACAACATTACTTTATCGTCCTAATGTCCAGCAAATACCTCTATTAGTTCTGGACGACCCTTCATCGTCATGATAGAGGGTAGGTGACCTTAAGTGCAGCTAACTATCCTTCGATGAGTATCACCTAACCATTCCCACCAAACTCTCAATAGATCCGGAGCCTCGATAACTATATCAAAACGGATTCAACCTTCCTCTACAAAACATAACACAGTTAAGATTCCCCCATCCACGCAGGGTTAATGGTTCATCACATAGGCATAAAACATGCTTCGACATAGCACATAATGAGATGCAGTGTTTTTCGGGTCATAGACCGTCCGAACACAGGGTGGTCTCTCTTAATGAGCTTTAGGTATGTCTGAGATACCCAAAACTCATCTAGGTTTGAATGCTCTAGTTCAGCAGGGATTTGTCTTAGCTATATCATATTTTTACTAGAGTGGGCTTTTCACAAAATACCAGGAACCCAAGCGGACAAGTGGGGCTGAACCGTTATGGCTACTGGACGACCACGATCCAACCCCGCCTCATAACAGTTCCAAAAGGAAATATTTTGGTTTTACCTTCAAATTCCAATGTTTGAGTATTTTCATGAACTGTTTATTTAGTGTTTGTTTCCCAAAAATTTCTGTCATTTTGCATATCAATTTTTGAAAACAATTGAATATATTCCCTTTACATATAGGGTATTTAGGTTCAAATTTATAATATCCGACTACAATTAGTTCCTTTCATATATAAGGATAACAATAGTTTTTGTAAAGATAAAAAGTCTTTTAAAAGTATGGGATAAATTAATTTTGTTCATGCTTGACTCGTACATGGTCCGGGTTAATGTCACGACCCAAACCGATGAGCCGTGACGAGTGCCCGACCACTACTGGCCAAGCACTCCAATGCTTGTATTTACTTCTCACTGATTAACTTGGGTCCATAGACAATCTATAACTGAGCTATACTATCTCCTAAACAATCAACACAAGAAACACCGTCTCGAGAACTCACGGCCAACGCATTCATATAAACATAAATACTGACAGTAGCAGTGCAAGCTAATTAGGCCGCTACATATACTGTACAACAAAACAAGTGCCGACGAGGCTGCATAACATCACAGTTACATATCACTGTCTATAGACCTCTATGCAATACAGACTGTAGAAAAGACAGTACAACGCCCCTGCCATACCCATATATCTATATATCAAAAGAGCATACAAAAAGGGCTGCAGCTTCGGATCAATGGAGTGCACTGACAGCCGCTGAGGGGAGGTCCTACTGAACTGGATCGTCTGGCTGGCTACGTGATCCTGCGAGTATGAACGCAGCATGCACAAGAAGGGACATCAATACGAAAAGTGTACTGAGTATGTAAGGCATGAATAATATCATAGTGAGAGACATGAAAACACAACATAGAGTAAAGAGATAACTTTTACATCAGGTTGCCTCTTAGGGAGAATACAATGCATGCTTAACTTTCTTTGAAAAACATTTCTCATACATGTATATAAAAAATAGAATTGCTGCGGAACGTGCAGCTCGATCCAAAAGCATATCATTTTACCGCGGAATGAACGGCCCGATCCATTTAACCATATATCCCGCGTGCGGAACGATATCTAGCTGATCAGGTGGCTATGCGTATATAAAGCCTCACCTTTCCCTATATCCCATTAATATATACATATATAGCATAAGTAGCATGCATGAGAGCAAAATAAAGGTTGTTACTTTATCGGAGTGACGTAAGGTCGGTAGCCTCCGATTTGTATTATGGAATGATCATCATCGGTATATCTAACCTCGAAGGAACAATTCATAAGGCGAGATCAACAACAATGAACAATTCAAGCAAATCATGGAATAAACTCAATAGGCTCATTGTAGCATTTAGAACCATAAACTTTGAAACTTCTAAAAAAGATGTAGTCTTCATCATCATCGTCGTCATTATCATCATAAAAACATAACTATCTTTAGCGTCATATGAAACTTTAAAAATCATGAATCTTTAGCTTTTGGAAACAAGGACATCATGGAAGACATGTATAGATTCATCATAAGGAAGTCATCATTGTCATCACGGGATTGTAGAAAACATCTTGTCTTTAATATAAAAAAAACTTGGGAATCATGAACTTCGAGCTTTTGGGTCATAGGGACGCTTTGGAACTAATATACGGGATCATAAGAACGAGTCATTCCTTTGGAAAGAAAGAGACTAGACTTAACATACGTTTCAGTCTCCTTAGCAATTCAACATTTATCCTTCCAAGCTGATAAATCTACATACAAACCATTCATACTATGGTTAGTGTCATGCCCCGAACCATGGCCTGGGCGAAACACGACACTTGGAGCCTCACTGCATGTGACCGAGCGAACCACATGGCTTGCTGAATCAGCATGAGGCATAACATGAGTATAATTTAACGTGAATGCATGATGAGCCTTTATAAAATGCAATAAGTCATAATACTTAATTAAAATACATGTTTAAACATGAGTGGGGAAATAACATGAATGAGCCAAAATGGCTATACGACTCCAAAAGTGTGACATGACATAACTGACTTGTCTAGTCCATGAAACCTCTAACATAAGTCTGAACATGGAAAACATACTCGCTGGGACAAGCCCCCAGCATACCTTAGACGCATAGCTAATCATAAAATAAAGAGTTGACTAAACCCCGAATGAGATAGGGCCCACCAAAAAGTTGATACGAATGCTGTCCTATTGAGCAGATGCGTCATCCTGTAAATTAGTACCTGCATCATGAAATGCAGGCCCCTGGGCAAATAAAAGGGGACGTCAGCACATTGAATGTACTGGTATGTAAAGCAACTTAAGAAATAACATGGGACATAAAATAACATGATAAGAACTGAAACTGAAAACATGATCATGAACATGAGTACATATACATATATATCATGCGTAAAGTATCGTGAGTAGGGAGAGCAGCAAATATAACCGATAACATGGTCTGGTACTTGCGTCCTACCAGCAGAACACGCATACCTTGCCAGGGACATGAGGTTTAATAATATTATGAAAGGATCCAGTCATTATGAGAGATCGTCCGGGGCATGGGTGGAGCGATCCTCTTCCTACGGTGACTACATAGTTTCAGGCTATCTGAAGCCCTCCTCAGTAATTAAAGCAACCCCTAAAAACATCGACATGTAAAATAAGTGGCACTTGCTGCTCATGGTTTTCATGAATATAACTTGCTTGTACATGGATATCATGAATTATAGCTTGCTTGCATGAACTTGTAAAACATGTATAGTATTTTCTTGAAAATAGAGTAATATATCATAAACTAGCATGCATGAACCTATGGAATGGGATATATGGGTTTTTCATAGATTACGGACAGATTCTTAAAAATCCTAAAGAAATATTAAGAACTCAATGATAGAATTATAACAATTCATACATAATATAATCATGGACATGAACCTAGGGTTATCATGAGCATGGTATAGAAACCCTAGTTTTAGTAGAGAATCATAATTTATGGATTTTGAGGCGTGGGGAAGAACAATAATGTTCCCACACGTAGATAGTAACTCTACATACCTGGTAATGATCCAAACTAGAATTAAAGATTTTAACTTTGAAGAAGATTTCCAAAATCTTGAATGCTTGAACCTTGAGATGGGTTTTCTTGAAAACCCTAGTTTAGGAACAATGAGTTTTTGCTTAGATTATTAGAGTATATGTTTTAATTGAGTTGGAAGGGTTTGGATTGACTTACCTTGATGTTTTGGATTGTTGCTAGGGCTTGGAATTGTGAATAATGAAATAAAAGAACTCAAGGCTTGAATTTATACAAAAGTGAGGCGGAAATTGTATGGACATATTATACGGTCCGTATAATATGACCATATTTTATCATGGCACAAAATAGAATGTCGGGTTGAGGTATCACGAAGTACGGACGAATTATATGGTCCGTATAAAATTATATGGGCTGTATAAGTAGTTCGTATAACATGACCAGTGAACGGACTGCTCTGTACTCCTTCAGTAAAATGGCCATAACCTTTTGTACAGATGTCTCCTTGACTCCCATAATATACCGTTGGAAAGATATTTCAAAGGGATACAACTTTCAAGAAAGAAGTTTTCACAAATGCCTAACGCAAGCACCCGAAAACAGGCCAGAAGTACAGACTGTCATAGACTTAGACGAATTTAGAAGGCCTTAAGAACTTCACTTTTTGGTTTGACTTCAAACCGACTGTTTATCACCCGAGTTCATCCCAAATCGATTCGTATAGCTAAAATATCACCCTTATACTAGATTCATACATTCATACCTAATTCGGATCTACGGGATGTTACAATATCTCCCCCTTGGGATCATTCTTCCTCAAATGATGGGTCTTGCTTAAGAATGGGACTGGACCTGGCTTGAATACATGAACGTGAAGAAACATGACATGAAACATAAAAGCTCAACATGATTACGTGGGAACATGGTCATGGATCATGAGAACTAAATATGTCATTACATAGAAACATATATGGGAGCATGAAACTGAGTCGTACCTACCTGAATGAGAATCGTGAAACAATTGTCCTTGATTTATGAATAGAGGTTAAGAATCACTACTAACTATGGAATCTAGAAAATTTTATGGTAGGACTTCCTTCATAATTCAGACCCTCACAACATTTCTCAAACGCCTACCAGCTAACTAAAGTACAAACACACAACTCACAAGGTATCTTATTATGCATGTTGTGACTTAATGTGATTTCTGAATCTTGAATATGGCTAACATAAATACTGAGCTACCTTGAACACACGGATATTGGCTGAATTATTACATGATTACTATACATGGGGTTTGGAAGAAAATCCGTAGGCACGAATGACATGAGTACTGGAAATAGGCATAAACATAAATGATTACCTGGGCGTGAGACGCATGACGTGGGACATAAATACATGAAAACTAGATGACATGGATACATGAATGCTAAACTGTCATGAGATACGAATATGTGTAAACATGGATATCATAACATGATATATGAGTATCGAAAACATGATTGTTACAGCAGGGGATATGTATGATGAGCGGAGATGAGATCTGAACACTTAAGAGGCTAAATCATAGATGTTCGTATATCACCATCACGATTGACATATAAGATATGAGTACGACTTAGGCTTTGAATGTGGGCGCAACTCGGTGCGAATGAGACAGATTTGAGTCATATAATAGGAATATTACCCTACTTACATATTCATAAAGGTCTAGCATAGGAATGACATGAATACGTCGAATCTGAGTAGAAAACTCCTGAGATAAGCCCCATAGGGTGAAGGAAAGGAACTCTTGTTTGCTCTGAAACATAGATAGGAATACCTTGGCATACCTTTCGTATTATCGTGAGCGGATCATAAAGGATTGAGACCAAGGAATCATTCGTTCGAATCATAGGAGGCACTTTGTCTTAGAACATAAACGTGGCATGCGTACATCAAACGGAAGGACGTAACATGGAACATTCATGGTAACAGGATTAATATGGCATAAAACATAAATACGTGAGTAGCAGGACATGGGACATAGGTACATGAGAAACATGGCATTTCCATGGGTACCTGCATACCATGGCGTATGGGCTTGAGTTTATGAGCATTGAAGTATGACTAAGACATCAGTGTGACTTGCATGGAGCACAATTTGTAGGCTTCACTCTTGAGTCAGAGACATAGGGCATGGATAAAACATTACCTTTAGGATCTAGATATACCGAAAGAATGGGACATGTTTCAACATAGCTTACTCTTATCACCGTGAGTAAACGCCATTTTTTTTTTATATATATATATATATATATAAGGTTCATGAAAGAATGGATTTTAGGCATGAATACTTCATTCTTTGAGCATCTAAGACATGGGTTGATAGTCACCTTGAACATAACGAGGCATAGATACTTAGCTAAAGGAGAAAGGGATCATGTCATCATCGTAAAAAATTAGCTAAAGGAACATAAGCATGTGTTACATAGAATCGTGGATCGGACATCCATCATGACTTATTCTCATTATTGCCTACCAACATCATTTTATACTATTTCTTTTGGTGGATGCTCGAATAAGTCTATCTTGGACATGAGTACGTGAAAACATAGGTAGTATACCATTGGAGTCGAAATAAGTCATTCACCTAAGGCATTCTCCTCTTGTCCAAGGAATAGGTGTGCATTCCATAGGATTCTCAGTCTTTAAATTATTATGTTACCTTCCCTTCGATCCTTATCAGCGTCAACATCATAATAGGAAATCACTTAGGAGCTAGAATGTGATCATGGGTATAAAAGCAAGATAAATATGTGAGACATGAATATGGTCTTTAACCTTGGACATGAGTACAACCTGATGTGAGAAATATGAAAGAACATTCCCTTGCATAGCTTACTATCGTATGGAGTCTTAATTCTTGTATCTTAAATATGGAGTGTAAAGCTTTAACAAGGGCATAAGATAGGTATGCTAGGCATGTGTAGAGTACGTTTGGGCATTGGTACTACATAGTGCATGAATTATTCTGGAATTGGAACCATTATACCCTTAAAATCCGCTGTTCGATCTAGAACTTTATCTCATAACATAATTACCTAGTACTTGATCTCAACAGCATGACAAAATCACATTCTACACAACTTAGCTTGGCTACATAAAACTGTGATCCTCTGACATAATCTCCTTAAAACCTATCAATTTACGAAACACATAATCTATATCTTATCACACGATCTCCCCCTTAGTTCAAAAGTTGACGTTTAAAGCCTGTGGATCCTTTGAGTTAGCGATAAGTGATCATCTAGTGGTTCCGCTAATTTCCTCCAACATACTGACGACTTATTTCTTTGACTTACTTCAAGCAAGTTTTACTTACTGGGAAAACTATATTACTTAAATGCACGGGTTTCTAATGTACATAACTGGCATACTAGCTTTGTCAGTCTTGAGGAAAACCCTTTCCTTATAACTCCTAAAGGCTCTTCTTCTGTAGCTTGCTCTCTTACTACTTAGATGGTTTTCTTCTTTCACCAATTTCTATACCTCAAATTTAACTTAAACCCTTTGGGCTCTAACACGCCTTCGGTGTATTCAGACAGTTACCCACTTAGTAGTGCTAACTTGACTAAGTGACTCAAATTGTACTTTTACTAACTTTACTGAAAATTTCTAATTCACTGTATCTATTCAAACTTACTCACTATGCTTCTGTTAACCACTTGCTAGCATCATATTCCCTAATTCTTCTCTGAGTACTAAAGTGAAGCATAAGGTTATTTCTAACTTCTCCTCCTTATCTGACTCTATTCTAGGGTTGTATGCTATCTTTCTGAACTATAGACATGGATCACAGTTAGGGAAATTTCATCGGTCTCAAACAAGGAATTGGAACAACTAACCCCAAACTCCCTATACACTTCCAAATTTATATCACACTGTACACATCAGGGATAAATACTTAATCACATAACCTAAGAGGGAATTGTCATATCTTTTATCTCATAGTAATATCTGCTTCTTGTAGTAACTTACTAACGTCATACTCTCTAGGTCTGATCTGAATAAGCTTAAATAATTTAAAACTAACCCTACAAAAAATTCAATATCGTCTGCTCGTGGTTTTCTTATTGTATCAGTCCCTTCCTGGTTATGTACATAGATAATATGGCAAAAATATATATATATATCCTTAAAAAAAATTCGAGACTTTCTAGTATTACAGGTGGTTGGCTCTTAGGCTATTTCCAGCTCAAAACTACCGTGGAAGTTTATGCCTGCTGTGGTTAATTTATAACATGTTACCTCGTGGGATCTTAAATCTGAACCATCATTCTTATATTATAGCTCTATGGTCAAAGAGTCCAATTAAACTTATTCTATAGGGTATATAACCTACGTGTACTACCATATCGAAACTTGCCTTTCAAATGGTATTATCACCTGATAAAGACACTATGCACTATTTAGCAAGTCTTGAGCCTCGAATTTCCTTCTCGCCACTTACACATTCGATACGTTCAGAATTCGATGGAAAAAGAATGCTACTTACTGCTCTAAGCTTCCTGGCACGAGTTAGAATAATTCCTGATGACTCCATTTGAAAGCAACACATTGATAATAATTAGATTTACATCTCCTCATCCATTGAGATGTGGCATATTCAGTAGAACGGGAAACAACACACGAGTCTGAGTGATTTATGAGAACATAACTCTATTGCACGATCTAGAGTTGAAAGAAGTGAGACAATCTTAAATGTCTTAGTGGTCAACTATTAATATGTGTGGGCGCCACACACATATAAAAGTGACCCCACTGGACACGGTTTCATAGACTCCCTAAGACACTTGAACCTAGGGCTCTTATACCAAGCTTTGTCACACCCCGAACCATGGCCTGGGCGAAACACGGCACTCGGTGCCTTACTGCATGAGACCGAGCAAACCACAAGGCTTGCTGAATAATCATGAGGCATAACATGAGTGGAATTTTACGTGAATGCATGATGAGCCTTTATAAAATTCAATTAGTAATAATACTTAATCAAAATACTTATTTAAACATGAGTGCGAAAATAACATGAATGAGCCAAAATGGCAATACGACTCCGAAAGTGTGACATGACATAACTGACTTGTCTAGTCTATGAAACCTCTAACATAAGTCTGAACATGGAAAACATACTCGCTGGGACAAGGCCCCCACCCCAGCATACCTTAGATGCATAGCTAATCATAAAATAAAGAGTTGACTAAATCCCGAATGAGATGGGGCTCACCAATAAGCTGATACGAATGCTGTCCAACTGAGCAGATGCGTCATCCTGTAAATTAGTACCTGCATCGTGAAATGCAGGCCCTCGGGCAAATAAAAGGGGACGTCAGCAGTAGGGAGTAGGGAAAGCAGTAAATATAACCGATAACATGGTCTGGTACTTGCATCCTACCAGCAGAACACTCACACCTTGCCAGGGACATGAGGTTTAATAATATTATGAAAAGATCCGGTCATTATGAGAGATCATCCGGGACATGGGTAGAGCGATCATCATCCTACGGTGGCTATGTAGTTCGAGGCTATCTGAAGCCCTCCTCGGTAATTAAAGTAACTCCCAAAAACATGGACATGTAAAATAAGTGGCACTTGTTAACTTGCTTGTACATGGATATCATGAATTATAGCTTGCTTGCATGAACTTGTAAAACATGTATAGTATTTTCTTGAAAATAGCGTAATATATCATAAACTAGCATGCATGAACCCATGGAATGGGATATATGGGTTTTTCATAGATTACGGACAGATTCTTAAAAATCATAAAGAACTATTAAGAACTCAATGATGGAATTATAACAATTCATTCATAATATAATCATGGACATGAACCTAGGATTATCATGAGCATGGTATAGAAACCCTTGTTTTAGTAGAGAATCATAATTTATGGATTTTGAGGCGTGGGGAAGAACAATAATGTTCCCACACGTAGATAGTAACTCTACATACCTAGTAATGATCCAAACTTGAATTAAAGATTTTAACTTTGAAGAAGATTTCCAAAATATTGAATGCTTGAACCTTGAGATGGGTTTTCTTGAAAACCCTAGTTTAGGAACAATGATTTCTTGCTTAGATTATTAGAGTATTTGTTTGAATTGAGTTGGAAGGGTTTGGATTGACTTACCTTGATGTTTTGGATTGTTTCTAGGGCTTGGAATTGTGAATAATGAAATAAAAGAACTCAAGGCTTGAATTTATACAAAAGTGAGGGGGAAATTATATGGACATATTATACGGTCCGTATAAAGTTATACGGTCCGTATAATATGACCATATTTTATCATGGCACAAAATAGAATGTCGGGTTGAGGTTTCATGAAGTACGGACGACTTATACGGTCCGTATAAAATTATATGGGATGTATAAGTAGTTCGTATAACATGACCAGTGAACGGACTGCTCTATACTCCTTCAGTAAAATGGCCATAACCTTTTGTACAGATGTCTCCTTGACTCCCATAATATACCGTTGGAAAGATATTTCAAAGGGCTACAACTTTCAAGAAGGAAGTTTTCACAAATGCCTAACGCAAGCACCCAAAAACAGGCCAGAAGTACAGACTGTCCTAGACTTAGACGAATATAGAAGGCCTTAAGAACTTCACTTTTTGGTTTGACTTCAAACCGACTTTTTATCACCCGAGTTCATCCCAAATCAATTCGTATAACAAAAATATCACCTTTATACTAGATTCATACATTTATACCTAATTCGGATCTACGGGATGTTACAGTTAGGCTCAATGTCATGTACTCATCCTAAGTCTCGGATTTAATTCCAATTAAAGTCTACCGAAATTCGGGCAGAATATCCCCTATTTATATGCCTAGCCCGAAATCATAATTCAATAACCAACAACAACAACAATAATACCAACATCAACAACATCATTACCAACACCATTATGTTCCATAAAACATCCCACGCGATGTTTTCAAAATTCATCAACCAACAAACTTATTATAAGACTGTCTAATAGTTTTTCCTCCATAAATACACCGAAACTAATATTGATAAGGAGAGATTCATACCTTAGTCCATCTAGTATTGCAATATATTCACTTTCCTCCTTTAACTTGAGCCAAGACTATTCGCTATACCATTTTATAATCGCAACTATACGTTGTCTGGACCAGAATTTGGGGATTATACTTTATTTGGGCTTAAACATTGGAGTTGGTGGTTGGGAGAACTCTCCAGAGTTTTTGGGAACATTTAGGGGTGTTTGTTCTGAAAATAAGGGGATCAGACCCCTTATATAACATTTCAGAATATGCCTGCACCGACTCAAAAATTGCTTAGCGTGATGGCGCTACTTCGTGGCGCGTTCGCGCATGCTAATTTTACTGCCTGCACGTTCGTTCAGTCAAAAGGTCATAATTCTTGATCCCAATATTGTATGAGGACCCACGACCTATGGTTGGAACACTAATTCAATTATCTACAACCTTGATTTTTGGAGTGTTTCTAAATTCCAAAGTTATAATGGCGTTTTGGCCTCTTTAAGTCAGATCATCTGAAAACGTCTCTTTAAATCATCCTTTTGGGGGGCTTATGCCCATATTTGGCTTAAGGGTCCTTCTTAAGACTTGCTCAACTTCCCATGTACTACTCATATAACTTTTCATATGTCCTTTATAAAACTCCGGTATGTGGGCCCCACCTTAACTTACGGTTACGAGGGCTTTTCATCAAGTGATCTATTAACTGATTTACACCATACAGTTTTCAAATGTCATATATATATATATATATATATATATTCTTTTACTAATATAATAAAATCTCCATCCTAATCCTTGTATAACTTTACTCTCCCTTGAGCTCATACTATGCCGTCTACAATCTTGGTAACACGAAATATTTCCGGGGCGTAACATCCTTCCCCCCTTAGAAACATTCGTCCTCGAATGTTGTAGTTTGTAGCCCCACGACGTGTTCACTAATTTCTTAATGTGGTTTCCTTCCCTTAGAGCCTAATCATTATATCCTTATGCTATGAATTGGTTAGCCTCTTCTCGTCCTCTCTTAATTCTTTATTGAACTCTTTCATAAATTTTATAGCCTTTTGTTCTTATGTAACTGAACTAATATTCAAGTAACGCTCTATTCCCATCAAGGTAGTCTTGATTTGCCATTGCTGCGGTTACTCGCCAACTTGCAAGTACTCTCTCTTACTTGCTCTTCATTTCTCAATTAGTGGACTACTCCCTTGCTCGACTATAGCACCTTCCTTTACTTATTCCTTTGAGGCTATCTTAGCTATCCGTTCTCGTACTCGCTGATCTCGTATATGCACTATATTGTCTCCTTGTAGCTTATTGGTCAGGTTCCTTGATCCTTTACAATCTTATCATAGTTTAACTTGTGGTAGCGCTCAGAGGACTTGTAATAGCATTTCCTTGCTAATGAATCCCTGTTCTTAGTGGTTAGTTGCCTCAAATCGTCTCTTATATATATATATATATATATATATATATATATATATATAAATGTTTCCCCACCATCATTATCATTCCTCATAGTAGGGTTACACTTATGAT
The DNA here is from genome assembly GCF_019175385.1 of Lycium barbarum. Lineage (NCBI taxonomy): Eukaryota > Viridiplantae > Streptophyta > Magnoliopsida > Solanales > Solanaceae > Lycium > Lycium barbarum. The sequence continues at coordinate 87,626,518 of NC_083344.1, forward strand.
AAACTAATAATCATAGTTCAAACTAATCCGTTGCTCTAAATATCTTCAAACCCATATTGGAACTTTTCCTTTAAATTCTTATATATATATATATATATATAATGTTTCCCCACCATCATTATCATTCCTCATAGTAGGTTACACTTATGATAAACTAATAATCATAGTTCAAACTAATCCGTTGCTCAAAATATCTTCGAACTCATATTGGAACTTTTCCTTTAAATTCTTCTCCTCAAATCTTACAATATAAATTTATAAGCATAGGACTGAGGTAAAACCTCAATTTGTCATAACCCCCTTTTAATACGAGGATGCTCATCCTCGGTTCTCTTGTACTGGTGACCATTTGCTTAACCTTTATTCTTCGCTGGCTTTCCATCGTTGTCCTAACACTATGTTGTTTGGTACAAACTCACGTTATTGGTTCATATAGTTCTATAATACACACTCTTATATTCGGCATGGTTAGCGACTCGTGAGATGCTTTCTAATCTCCGACAGTACTGCTATCTTTCTTTCCATAAGAACATTGCTTTCCTTCTCTTTGGTGATTGTCGTACCTTGTCGGATTGTCATTTCTTCTGGCGCTAAGATTCCTTTTTGCTATAATACAATTTCCCCTCGTATTCCCTTTATGGATAGTTTGCAAACCTTTCTTAATCTCTTTGTTACCCTTCGGGGTACGTTACTATGTAATTAGATATGATCGTGGTTTTCCCTAATACGAGCTATTTCAACCTGCGACCTAGAAACTTCATATCTCACATCAATGAAAATTATTTCCTTTGACCCGTTAATCTCCTTACTGTCCCTATCATACTTTCTTTCCCATACCTTCCCATAACATACTTAATTTCAACCCGCTCCTTTTTTCTCCCGATATTTCAACCCGCTCCTGTTTTCTCCCGATGCATTCTTGAACTTTTGCCTCCTTAAGCTAACATTTTTTTGACAATGTCATAACTCGTTGCAGGACTAGATCTGCTCTTCCTCCCTTTTTAAGAAGGTCCTTATACATCCACGACCTTCGAGCATCCATCATCTTTGATAATTATTAGCAGACCTTAACGGCCCTTCAACTTTTCTACTGGTCATAACATCAGAGTTCTTTCATCGTATAGTTTGAATTATTTTTCTTTCTGCTAATTCAAGTCTTTGTATTTAACCGAAGTACTTATGCATATCCGATCCGCTTCAGATGTCTTATTTGTTGTCTTTTCATTTCTACCTTTTATGACTAGTAATTCCATGGGTTAATGAATTAGCAAGGACAGCGGAATTCATTATGCTCTTTATGGAATGTCCGCTTATACCTTGCTTCTTCAACCCTAGTCTCTTTTTTCCACGACCACCTTCTTAACACCCTTGAAATTCTTCCTACTCTGGGCTCCCAATTCTGATTTACGTCTATATTATACTGTTAAAAGTTATCATTCCATATCATCCATTCCCAAGGCTCATCCCATTATTTTCTTAGCTCGTTTGTCCCATAATTCTCCCTACTACTAATCTGCATCACCGCTATGCGTTATAGTCCTTTCGGTGTTCTGCCACTTCTTGTTTTTATCATGAAATGCTTACCAAGTACATTATTTCCCTTCTACTTTTGGTCAAGCCTTCATCTTTTTATTTGTCGCTACGGCCAATTCAGTTGTATAAATATTCCCCGTGTATCGGTCTATCTTCTTTATGATCGAATCTTTATACTATTTACAAAGGTCTGTATCCCATGTTGCTGATATATTGCCTCCTAATCAGCATTGTTAACTTATTATCATCTTCCTTGTCCCCGGTGATTAATCAATTTTCCTCAATCAATCCATTAGTGTACTTTTCTTACATTCTTCTTCAAGGGTTTTGAATTCCTTTAATCCTAAATCCTCTTCTCCACTTGCCATTTAATAACACAGGCCCTGTAGTTCGTTGAATATCCTCTCAGAAGTGCAAATCCGATCTATCTCTAAGTCATCTTTGTGGAAGGGTTTCTCCATTTTCGAGGTAAGTGTGGCATGTTAATATGACTATGCATTCACCCCCTCGGATGCCCTTCAAAAGTCAGAAACTCTTTAGCATCTTCACAAAATCCTGCTTATTCTTGCCCAATTTACACCCCTATTCATTGTTATTACCCTTCAGTCTCACTTATCAAAGTCTGGTTTCGGGCCCTATACATTCGTCTTTTATTCCACACTACCATGCTCCATCCTCTCTGTATACTTACCTTCAAGATGCATCCGAATGGTCCTTTCCTGCCATCGTCATCCTAAACTCTCTCTCTCGGATACTTTACTTGACGTTCGTTAGTAACATACTACCGTTGCTTACACTTCTCCTTTTCTAATGGAATCCTAATCTTCTTACTCTTGTATACTCACTTTCTTCTTTTCCCTGGTGTTACCGCATCAGGCTTATCCATTTATAACCTTAGAGAAAATAATGTCAACTTGCTCTGTGGCACTTGTCACTTGAACTTCAATACCCTGTTCAATCAGTACCTTTAACATATCGCATCAGGGCACACATACTGACTAATATAATCACACATAAGATATCGTGTATACCCTTACTAACACCTTACTTACAAAGTATCCCCAATAATTTTTAAACTCGTCCTAATTCTGTAGCTATAACACGTCTTCTCTCTCTTTACCCAGCCAGTCCGCCTTATCTTTCGCAATCATTTAGAATTTCCAACCATGAGGTTCACACACTTCTAATTTCCCTTAAGCTATTCTATTTCCTCATCCTTCTCTCATATCTGGATCTATAGGACTTCTTAGCACACTTCCCGGGGGTCACCCATCCTAGTACTACTCTGGCCCAAGCATGCTTAACCCCAAATTCTGATGGGATCAGGTGCATTAGTGCTAGTATGATCACATCCATCCTACGGCGTGGCCTTTATCACGTGACCTAAAACAAGTTTAAGTTCTAACGAATCCCAATAAAATTTCCAGTAATGCATCTCCCTCCGAATTGGAAAAGTCCCTCACTTTCCTGACTGAGCAAATGCTGTTTTAGCGTTTGGAACTCTTGATAATAACCATCAATCAACACATACAACTGCTTTCCATTCCTAATCCCAAGATTCCTAATGGCAGCCAAAACTTCTTAGTCGCAGTTATCTATAAGTACTTTGGTCGTCAGTTCCTATAAAACTCCCATTTGTCGACTATTAATGATACTTCAATACTTGTGCACACATAAAAATAACATATTCAATGAAAGACTCGTATACCTGTAGTCATCCTGTCCTGCTCTAGGTCTAGAGGGCTATAAAGTGAAACATCCTCCTCAGCGTCCTCCCGCTATCTACTGGTCTGGCCTTCCTCATCTCCCCTATCCGAATCCGAGGGGTACAAATATCCTGGCAACTCCTGATTTAGCAAAGGCCAAGATAAAGGACTAGAATAGTCGGGAACGCTAACAGGCTTAGCTGGCCTAAAATAATGCTCCACCGTAGGAGAAGCTAGAGGGGTTAACTCTGTTACAGCCTCGGGAGCCTCCTCCACCAGCGTCTCATACGAACCCTCAGACGGGTCCGTCTCATAACTGTCCTCCGACGGGTCCTCATCTATGGAAGTCAGGATCTCTGGGGGTATCGTCTCTGGGTCCTCGGAAGGATCTATCTCAATTGAATAGCTAAGGCTTCTCCTGCTCGGTCCTGGATTATGTGGTCTTGAATCCACTCCGGGGGCCTTTTTGGCACCCCAATATCTAAGGTCGATCTTTTCATCTCTATCAATCTATGCTTACCTATAAGAAAAGAGTGTCAGAAGCAATCTTTCCTACGCTCTAGCTCTATCACACGATCTAGGATAGAAGGAAAGGTCAATGATTCCTAAATGCCCGGTAGCCTCCTGTTTATAAGTGTTGCCGGCGTCACACCCATAAACAGGACTCTACCAGACACGGTTTGTAAACAATCCTTAGGACGAACTGCTCTAATACCACTTTTGTCACAACCCAAACCGATGAGCTGTGATGAGTGCTCGATCACTACTGGCCTAACACTCTTATGCTTGCATTTACTTCTCACTGATTAACCTCGGCCCATACACAATCTATAACTGAGCTATACTATCTCCTAAACAATCAACACAAGAAACACCGTCTCGAGAACTCACGGTCAACGCATACATATAAACATAAATATGAGAGTAGTAGTGCAAGTCGATTAGGCCGCTACATATATTGTATAATAAAACAAGCGCCGACGAGGCTGCATAACATCATAGCTACATATCACTATCTACAGACCTCTATGGAATACAGACTGTAGAAAAGACAGGACAAGGCCACTGCAATACCCATATATCTATATATCAAAACAACATACAAAAAGGGATGCAGCTCCGGATCAATGGAAGGCACTGACTGCCGTTGAGGGGAGGTCCTACTGATCTGGATCATCAGACCGGTTACCTGATCCTGCGAGCATGCATGCAGCGCCCACAAGAAGGGACGTCAGTGCGAACAGTGTACTGAGTATGTAAGGCATGAATAATATCATAGTGAGAGACATGAAACACAACATAGAGTAAAGAGATAACATTTACATCTGGTTTCCTCTTCGGGCGAATACCATGCATGCTTAACTTTCTTTGAAAAATATTTCTCATACATGTATATATAAAATAGAATTGCTGCGGAACGTGCAGCCCGATCCCAAAGCATATCATTTTGCCGCGGAATGAACAGCCCGATCCATAAATATATTATATAATATAATAGTGCCAAGGAATGAACGGCTCGTTTCGTTTAACCATATATCCCGCGTCCGAGACAATATCCAGCTGATCAGGTGGCTATGCATATATAACGCCTCACCTTTCCCTATATCACATACATATATACATATATAATATACATATATAGTACAAGTAGCATGCAGGAGAGCCCAATAAAGGTTGTTACTTTATCGGAGTGACGTAAAGTTGGTAGCCTCCGATTTGCATTATGGAATAATCGTCATCGGTATATCCCACCTTGAAGGAAAAATTCATAAGGCGAGATCAACAACAATGAGCAATTCAAGGAAATCATGGAATATATTCAATAGGCTCATCGTAGCATTTAGAATCATAAACATTGAAACTTCTAAAAAAAAATTGAGTCTTCATCATCATCGTCATCATTATCATCATAAAAACATAACCATCTTTAGCATCATAAGAAACTTTAAAAATCATAAATCTTTAGCTTTTGGAAACAATGACATCATGGAAGACATATATAGATTCATAGGAAGGAGGTCATCATTGTCATCACGGGCATCATAGAAAACATCTTGTCTTTAATATTAAAAAAAAAACCTTGAGAATCATGAACTTCTAGCTTTTGGGACATAGGGACGCTATGGAACTAATATACGGGATGATAAGAAGGAGTCATGCCTTTAGAAAGAAAGGGACTAGACTTAACATACCATTCGATCTCCTTAGCGATTCAACTTTATCCTTCCAAGCTCACAGATCTACATACAAACCATTCGTACTATGGTTAGTCTCAATGTCATGTACTCATCCTACGTTTTGGATTTAATTCCAATTAAAGTCTACCAAAATTCGGGCGGCATCTCCCCTGTTTATATGCCCAGCCCGAAATCATAATTCAACAACCAACAAAAACAACAACAATACCAACATCAACAATATCATTACCAATACCGTTATGTTCCATAAAACATCCCACATGGTGTTTTCCAAATTCTTCAACCAACAAACTTATTATAAAACTGTCTAATAGTTTTTCTTCTGTAAATAAACCGAAACTATTATTGATAAGGAGAGATTCATACCTTATTCCATTTAGGGTGTTTGGTATATAAATAAGGGGATAAGCCCCCTTATATAACATTTTAGAATTTTCCTGCACCGACTCAAAAATTGCTCAGCGTGATCGCGCCACTTCCTGGCGCGTTTGCGCAGGTTTATTTGGCTGCCCGCGTGTTCGTTCAGTAAAAAGGTCATAACTCTTGATCCCAATATTGTATGAGGGCCCACGAACTATGGTTGAAAGTCTAATTCAATTATCTACAACTTTTATTTTTTGTGTGTTTCCAAATTCCAAACTTATAATGGAGGTTTGGCCTCTTTAAATCAGATCATCCGAAAACGTATCTTTAAATCATCCTTTTGGAGGGCTTATGCCCATATTTGGCTTAAGGGTCCTTCTTAAGACTTGCTCAAATTCCTATGTACTACTCATATAACTTTTCATATGTCCTTGATAAAACCCCGGCATGTGGGCCCCACCTTAACTTACGGTTACGAGGGTTTTTCATCAAGTAACTTATTAACTGATTTACACCATACGGTCTCCAAATGTCATATAGATATACATATATTCCTAATCTTTGTATAACTTTACTCTCCATTGAGCTCATACTAAGCCGTCTACAGTCTTGGTAATGCGAAATATTTCCGGGGTGTAACAGTTAATCCGTTTAATACGTTTTTTAGGACGTCCTTATCTAAAACTTTATGTTTACAAATAGGTTACAAGGATTTAATTTACAACAGTCTGTTTACACAATCAACTAACTTTTGGTCCTGGAATATCTTTAAAACCCAATTATTTATAACATAAGAGTAACTTTTTTCATATGCGCTTGGGCCCAAATTTATGTTCTTTTTCTGAAAAAACAATGGTTAAGGTCTGTTGGGTATTTGGCCCCAAAATCTTATCTCTTCCTTTAATTACGGCGGTCAACCCAAAATATATTTCATCTAACCTTTTTCGGAAAAAAATTGATTAAGTTGGGCCTCAAAAATGTGAGTTTAGGTTGGGCCTTAGCCCTAAAAAAACCTCAATCTTTCATCTGAATCTAGCCCAGAACTATTTGCGTTTTTGTCCATTTATACATTACATATCTATAAATCTAAAGTTATCTCCCGACTGGTTTATGGTCCAAAGTAATTCCTTTGTCTCTGGAATTTAAAAACTACATTTACGCATAGCTTTGAATTTATTTTTTCTGCCTGGATTTAAAAAGAGCTTTTGAAAGGTGAATTTACAACTTGGAAAGACATTCTTCTTGTTAAAAAGTGTCAAGCCTGGTTTTCTTTGCTTAGGAAAATGATAAAAAAAAATTAGTAAAATGAAACTAATTCTTTTCATTTCTTTACTAATTTTAGCCATTTTTTATTCTCTCAGAAAAAACGCTTATATTAATCCGGGTTTTTAAAAAAGAAACTTCACGTTGGGGGCCTTAAGGTCGAACTAAACGGCATATGTACCGTTTACCTAAGATTCCTAGTACAAACCATAAATGATTTCAATAATAGTGTGAGTTTCTTTTACAACATACAAATACAACACTTCAGTCATTAAAAGAACTAGCATGATGAAATTTAAGGAAAGAGGGATGTGCTAGGGGTGTACCAAACCCCTAACGGATCATTTTTACCCATGGTTGGGCCTTCATGTCATTCTCACCCATGACTGGGCCTTCAATAATATTAACTTGAGAAAAATTACACCATAAGTCACAATATTAGAATTAAGCACGTAAATAGCATAACTTTCAAAATTCTTCAGAAAGAACAATGTTTATTACATTTATATCATTTATTCTTTATTATGATTTATCCCTCCTTTTTTCTAAGGGATAAACCCCTTTTTATTATCATTATCTCTCTTCTTTATAGTAACAGCTATATTTCTCACTTCTATCTCTTCTTCAACAAATACATTCTACATCTGCAATTGCACATCTCTCCATTTATTTTTATTTTTCCTTCTTGATTGCTTCGAGTTACAGAGGTTTACGCTAGACTAAATAGACTAAATGTTTGAAGGTTTGATGACTTTAGAATCCAACCATAGTGATCATCGACACATACAAGATAATATCTTCAATATACAAAATATAGTGTATTATACAACGTATAACAAAATCATACGAGGTATATAAAATTTTATATAGTGTATAATCAAATTATGTGAGTTATATCTAATTTATTATAATAGGCAAAATAAATTATATGAATATTATTCTATGTATAACATTTTTATTATACTGTATATAATAAAAATCAACACTCAAATTATTATACTTTTGTTCAATATCATGTAGTGTTAAATGAAAACTGAGATTTTATTTTTCATGAAACAATGAAAGAAGTTGAGAATATCGAGGACGTAGAAAAGGTAAGAAACAAAGCTGGAAAAAAATCTGGCAGAATAAGGAGGAAGTATGAAATTATATAAAAGCAGTTATACTATGAACAACAAAATAGGGATTGGTGTTATTCACATCTGAAGGGTTTCCTTGTATATAGCAATTTGATTTACTATAAAACACTTAACCTGCCATGTAATGTTTAATAACATTTACATGCTAAGAGTATGTAAACATTAAAATATTATTGTCTGCTTAAGTTTCTTCCCTTATTAACTTCCCTTTCTCTTCCTGGACTTAACAGTTTTTGAAAGAAAATTTCCTTTTGGGCCTTCGGCCCAACAGGGTGCCTAGACTCCCACTTAAATGGCCATACAGTGGTGGGGGAGAGGCGGGGGGGGGGGGGGGGGGGGGAGGAAGGAAAAGGAACCAAATTAGTCTAAGTTTGCTGAACCTATCACTAGCATAATTATACACATAAATACATGTATAACAAATTTGATTATGATTACAAGTGCACAATCAAAGGACTTGATCATACACTATTGGCTTCACTGAACTGCAACTGATGCCACACCAAAAGGAAATGGTTGTCACCACTCTTAGTCCCAACGCTGCACAAGTTTTAAGGGGGTTTCACAAACCCCAGGCATGGATGGACATCAGGGAATGGCTAGACCTATCCCCCAAACCACCTCAAACTCTCCAAACTAGCGTTGCCATTGTATCAGAGCCCCAAAGTTGTGCATAAGCAACATCACATAGGGAAGTAATTTAAATACAAATAGCAATAAAAGTAAACTCAAAGTCATTACTGTCACACCCTAACCTTGGTAAGGCGTGACTGGCACTTGGCACCCGACGAGAACCGAGCGAACCAAACTGTAACTCACGTTTTCTGTATCTCGAAAGGCAACATAAGACAAAGGTACTATAAGCCATAGGGGCACAAGCCCAAAGGATAACATACTTACGTCTTCAAACTAATCTCGAGTGTATGGCGTAAGGCTATCCATAATAATGATACAACATAGTACAAGTCGAGATAATTATAAGATATCTAACTGTGCATATCTATCTACGAGCCTCTACAGGAGTACATGACATAAAGTGGATAGAACAGGGCCCCGCCATACCCATGCAAATGCATATGCAACCATGCTGACTCATAGGGCAACTCCGAAGTAAGTGGAGGGCCACGACTCTGCCTGCTGAGCTGGTATCCTTACTGAAAGATCTGTCAAGATGTATCTCAGGACCTGCGGACATGAAACGCAGCGCCCCCAGCAAAGGGACGTTAGTACGAGCAATGTACTGAGTATGCAAGGCCGAAAGTGCAACAAAATTTCCATATATTAAAGACGAGAAGAATAAGAATCAACCTGGCATTTCTGAACTACCGATGGAAATCTAGGATATGTATACATACCTTCTCATCTTTTTGCGATCCTTACTAGGTCTGTATAACCTTCCATAGTCCTGGTTACCTTATCATCAAACGTTATCTGAACATGTGTTGGGCATGCAACCCGATCCATATATGATACATGTCTTTCTCTATACTCTCGCATGCTTAACCATATCCATGTACAGTACTGTGTCTTTATCTTACTAATCATCCTATACTAACTGCCCAACTGGTCAGTGGTAACTGCCCAACTAGCTGCAGTCCGGTGGTAATAGCCCGTCCGATTATCACCAGACGGTAGAGTGCAACTGCCCGACTGATCAGCGGTAACTGCCCGACCGGTCGTAGCACGGTGGTAATTGCCAGACTGGCTACAGTCCAGTGGTAAATATATACATCTGCCCAACTGGTCGTAGACCAATGGTAATTATAATCAACATCATAACTGAACTTCTACAAGTAATCTCTATGCATTTCCCATGGTCATCACTTAACCCGTAGGGTCTACATAATCACATAAGACTTATAAGCACAACTCAGGCCATTAGTACTTCTTCCCGCTCGACTAAACATTAACCAAGTCCTAAGATACAACATAAACCTGTCTTTGAACAGTAAATACCTCATTAAGGATCCTCTACTAGCACTCTATTCATGTCCTATAAAACATCCCTTAAGAACCTGTTCCTAAACGCATTGGATTATTATTGTGGAACCATCATCATGAGCAGGTCTCACCTTGAAGGAACAAAGTCATAAGATGAGATCAACATCAATAACTATGAAACAGGCTCAAGGATATCATAAGAACAACGGGAACTATAAGCTTTGGTACTTTTAGAAATGAGTTTATTGAAGAAGTAATATATAGGTTCACAACAAAGGAATCATGCCTTAAGAAAGAAAGGTTTAGGCTTAACATACCTGAAAGCTCACTTCTCGACTTTCCAACCTACCTCTTGTCTTAAAATCTACATATAAAACCATTCATACTATTGTTAGTCCCGTTGTTATATACTTATCCTAAGCCTCTAAATAAATCATTCCAGAATCTGCCGAAATTCGGGCAGCATCTCCCCTGTTTATATGCCCAGCCCGAAATCATAATACAGCAACCAACAACAATAACAACAATACCAACACCTACAACAATATTATCAACACCAAAATATTCCATAACATCTCACACGATGTTTTATCCAATTTCTCCACAAACAATGTCACGACCCAAACCGATGGGCCATGACTAGTGCCTGAGCTTGGCACCCGTATACGACCCACTAGATATAATCACACTGAAACTGAAAACAATATGAAACTCTGTAAAAGCATCCTATGAACTCATCATGTCATACATCAAAGAGAACCTCTCTCCTGAGAAGCCACTGCTAACTAAAACATAACAAATATGCAAGCTGACAAGGCTGCAACTATACACGGGGACATCCAAGACGAACTACATCGATATAGCTGACCAAATCTTATATACACAACCCACATGTGTCTATAGACCTCTAAGAATATAGAAGCATCTATGTCAAGAGAATCTGTACCCACTTTTGTTACGACCCAGCCCCGTGGGCAAAGACTAGTGCCCGAGCTGGACACTTGTATACGTACCTGCTAGACATAATAAGACTGAAACTATAAACAATATGGGAATTGGCAAAGACCCAAAGGTTCACAACGTCACATATCATGATAACCTGTCTCCTGAGGAGTCTCAACCAATCACAACGAAATAAGATACACAAGCCGACTAGGCTGCCACTAGATACCATTATGATACGCAAGCCGACAAGGCTGTCACCATATGTCAATATACTACACAAGCAGACAAGGCTGCCACTACATATCGATACAATATGTGAGCCGGCAAGGCTGCCACAACAAACAGAAATATCCACAACAAACCAAATAGACACAGCTGATCATAATCTATATACAACCCACACATATGTCTACAGACCTCTAAGAGCATCAACAGTGAAACATGACGGGACAGGGCCCCGCCGTACCCCTGGACAAACATATATATACATCAAAAGATCTGTACCAAAAATCTAGGCTCCGAAACAACGGAGTTCTCCAAGACAGCTGAGTGGGAATCCAAAGCTGAAGGATCACCGAATCGAGTATCTGTACCTGCGGGCATGAAACACAGCTCCCCGAAGAAAGGGGGTCAGTACGAGATATGTACTGAGTATGTAAAGCATGAAATACAATAAAGAGGATCATGACTGAATAGGGATTACAGGAGACAAGTATAATATCCAGAATACCAAAACACTTGCCTTATGAAACATAAATCATGCATGTCAATATCATATATCATACCCGGCCCATTACGGGACTCGGTGAATAAAGTCATCATATGCCATCCTTGGCGCCATAATCATATCATCATATCATCATATATATATATATGTACCGTACCCGGCCCTCTAGTGAGGGACTCGGTGAACAATGCAGTGAAATTGTGCACGATAACATACCCGGCCCGGGACTCGGTGAAAGACATATTGAGGCATGCACGAGCAGAGTAGTGAGCAACCATATACAAACTAAATCATCATCAGAGACTCGATAGAATAAGTAGAATTAATTAACACTTGAGTATCAATGGCGACAATCATATCAAGTATCCCTCGAACGTCCTTATGAATTATGTCAAAGGGAACTTCAGGAATCATAGATACGTACCAAAACCATATGAAATAGCTTATGGAAATCAAGAACATTAACCATCCTAGTGTCTTTAAGAATAGGAACTTATACGTTCGTCGTTTGTTCGTTTCATATGAATCATGCCAAAAGGAAGAAAGGATAACTTTACATACCTGTTATAGGTTAACCGTAACCAAGTTCGCTTCGTCGCCCCTTTAGCCTATTTAATATGAAAGTAACGCTATCGTTAGTAAACTATACTTTCTAGCTTATAAATCTACAACCAATTGCTTATAGGTATCATTCTTTAGTTCATACTTTCCTGATTAGGATTTTCGTTAGTTAAGAACTTAACGGAATTCGGGCAACATTTCCCCTATATAACTCGCCTAACCCGAACTTCTAATTAATCTCGTGTTATCACAGCAATACCAACAACAACAGTAATAGAAATATTCATATCAAATCCTTACAATCCAGCCCATAAACAACTCAAACAACCCAATAACCTTTCTTAATCCTTTTCAAATCCAAATTATTAACATTTAAGATTATACACCAAACAAACCAACATACGGTTTGTATACGATACGTTATACACTTCTTTTTCAAAATTCAGAGACCATATCAACGACAACACGACAACAACACGAACAACAACATATGAACATAAACCACACTTTTAATCTTTCAACTCAACAATTCTATATAACAACTACAACTCCTAATACCAACGAATTCATGCAATTTCTTACTCCCAATTTCATCTAATACAATTTTAATCTTTCCATTACAACATCATTAATCCAATTATACCATAAAATGAGAAGATCATACCTTAATTTATTTGGAGAAAATTCTACACTCAGTTGCACCAATTGCACTATTTCTTCTTCCTCAATTCGATCCCTTATGTTGCTATCACTTCCTTGGACGTGTAAACTATCTTGGAATTTAATCTAAGCAAGAATATTTTTTTATTAAATAACAAGCTGGCTGTGAGCAGTGGCTACCCTGGCTGCTCAAGCTCTAGCTTCAATTGAGCAAAATTTGGAAATGAAATGAAAATAGCTAACATTAGTCATATATATGACTATGTATATTTTGTCCACCTATACGACACGTGCCCCCCCCCCCCCCTAATGACTCATCAATTTTTATTGTTTTGTATTATATATTAAAGTCGGTGGGGCCCACTTAATTATCTAATTAGCTAACTTAATTAATCACTAATCTCCACTTAATAATCTAATCATAGTTAATTAATCCCTAATCTCCATTAATATTTCTATACTAATTGAAATTAATAAACAAATCGTGCACTAATTAAAATCGAGGATTAAAAGTCCTTATTTCATATCCCAAGAGTAATTTCGTCCTTATGTCAATTGGCCTACGAATAATCCAATGTACAAAAAGACGGGATATAACATCCTCCCCCCTTTGGAACATTCGTCCTCGAATGTTAAACTAGTCCTGCGCGCCTGATACTTCCTTAAATGTTCTTTTATTGAATTATGCCCTTCACACGCCTCTTTCATTGGTCGATTCCCTTCAATTTATTTTAATGCATTCCAGATCTCTATGTAACCATTCCCGTAATATTTCTTCTTGCTCTTGCCTCTCGAGGTGATAATTCCACGTCGTTGTCTTTACTCTCCTCGACTCCTTCTTCTTCTATAATTACTCTCTTAAGCTGTATCGTTAACTTCATCTATCTTTTAATCCTTAAATGAGATTTTATAACGCGCAGACATCCCTCGTCGATTCATTAGACTTTACAATCCTTGGAGTATTTCATGCCTCTGGTAACCTGTAGATCCTTTGGCACTCTATGAATAAAACGACATTTCCCAAGGTGTAACATTATTTTACTTCAATAACCTTACATCGCCCTACTGTACAATCCATATTCTGGAATCTTCGGCCTCATGTATTACTCTTCAACTTCTTTAGAAGACTTTAACTGTCATTCTACTTTTTAGCTCTTAATCTCAATCCTTAGAGTTGGCTATCAAGTAGAGCGGGAGTTTCCTCATATAACAGCTTTACACAGCTGCTCTGTGATCTGCCTATCATTAACTGGTAAAATTCTGAAAGAAGTTTTGATTTGACATACAAATTCACTGTCATCCCGTAACCCGCTTGTTCTGATCGTCGCGCTTAACCCATTTCCCTTAATCCAGCTTATAACACTTTAGGCGTATTATCCCATGTCGTTTCTTTATCTTTAAGGCAAACTCTTCTATTGCCTCTTTACCCAGATTTTGCTCTTAATTTTCCCATAACGCAACAGAATATGCGAAGTGCTCAATTAGGTCCGAGAAATACCTTAGCGTCGTCTCACCAGCTTTCATGCAGACCTTACATTCTTCTCTTGTATCTTTCAATTGATATCGGGCTCAACTATGGCTTTTGCTCTCAGTACTTATCCTATCTCGGTACTTTGGTTCAAACCATCTTACACCTTTTCTTAATATATCCAAAATATCGCAACCACATGGTTATTACTGAATCCTTACTCTTCTTATCAATTACCCGCTTGGTCTCGTTCTTAGCATACAAATATTCGTAAGTTATATAACTATTCTTGTACAACTTGTATAAAATAGATCCAATCTTAGTCACAGTCTTTCCTTCTTCTGGTTCATTTTGCTTTACATATCTCATCCATACTAAAGCTCACTCGTAGCCTATCTTGTCATACTCCTTTCCCTTCCTTTATTCACCCGTTGATTTTCTCGTATTCCACTATAGGAGATTCTCTACCCCTTCCCTTTACTACTTATAAGTCGCAATATCATTAGCGAACAACTCTATTGCCAATATCTTAGCCTTTAACCCAGTATAGCGTAGCTATCCTTTGTAATATCTCTTAAGTTACTCGTTACCATTCTCTTGTCATACTCTTTCGTTTTACCATTCACCACCTCCTAATGTCATATCATACAAGATCTTTACAAACGATCCTTGGTCTTGTCTCAAATACCATCCTGACTGCTATCCGTTTATTGATGGCCTTCAGATCTTACTAACTTGTTTTAGCAAGGGATCTCACTTGAAGTTTAAGCATCCATATCAAATATATTACAGCGTCAATTGTTTCCATCTTACACTTGCACTTCTCTCACCTGCTTCCCCCCTTAAGGGCGTACTTATACCATTATCTATTTATGTCCCGCTCTATGTCCCTATTTCCAATCTCAAATCCACCCGATCCATTTTCCAATTCACTTGGTATACTGCACCATACCCATGTCTTTCTTTATAATTTATAACTTGATTATCCACATACCAAACCTTTTCAAAATCTCGAAGTGACGAGAACCTTTCTATGTATAGTACAAAATCTCATCTGATAATCCGTAATCAAGTAATCCAACCAATGTAGCAACTCATCCAAGGCCATATTCCATTTACTGCATTCAATAATTATTTAGTACTTGTTGTCATTCCAATTTCTTAATTAGGTAGCACTTATCCTGATGATAAGTGTCCAAAGCTCTCTTGTAACCTTATCTTTACCCCTACGGTCCTTGTCCTTTAAGGGTTTCACTGTTTCTAAGGTGACGTCGTACACACGCAGTACTCCTTTATGCCTTATACTCTCTTTACCCTTGTTGTGCACACAGTACCGACTTCTAACCTATTCAAAATCATATCGAGTTCATCTTAATGACAATCTTATCTTATCACCTTGTCGTCCTACTACACCTTTAAGTCCATAGTTATATTTTTCCCTTTTGTTCGATACTCGTACCCAATTAATCACGTCTATATTAGGTGTTTCCTTTAGAATTCCTTTTATTCTGTGCACGAAGAATCTCATGCTACCTCTGTATCCTTCGGAACCACTACTCCTGCATAATCCCTTTCTCTTTTTCAAAGTATATTCTGTTCATCCCTATTTGTTCTTATCATCCCAGTCATTCTCTGGCATTCATTCTGCTTCATTGCTCATCTCTTTATAGTTTGATCCTTCACCGTTCCGTCACTCATATTACTCGTGTCCTCGTGTTCATTGCTCATCTCTTTATAGTTTGATCCTTCATCATATATGTCATAACCTATTACTGCACTATTATCTCGTTTTCTTCTTATTTCCTTCTTTTAATTAACTCCTTCTTTTCTTGTGCTCGCTTTCATTTCCGTTATCACATAATCTTTATTTCGAACTTTCCCTATAGAACTTTATAAGTCTTTCCCATTCGTTCTATACATTGCCTTTCCATTTCACATTTGCCTTTATACCTTAGTCACATAGATCACGTCATATCTTTTAGTCACTTCCTCTCTAGGCTTTACTCATTTTCATAACAATCCTTATTATATTCACATTATATCCTGTTCGTAATCAATCCTATAGTATAACACTTCTTAACCTTTTTCCCTTTCTGTTCAATCTTATCCTTAATACCTCACAAGCTATCTTATCAATACATTTGTATTCATCACAATTCTTCCTCTTCCGTACTCTTGTCTCAATCATACTATTATTCCTTTTAACTATAATTCGTCGTAATTTGTCCCCGCCGATCAATTCAGTTGATACCTCAATATAACACTTTATTAAGATTTGCCAGCCCTTTCTAAATCATCTTTTATTATCACAAGCCCTTCTAAATTGTCCTAACATTTCCTTTTTACCATATTGATCTCGACCTCATAATTACCATTGACATGACCTTTCAAGAATGTTACGAACTTATATCTCATTCTCTTTTTATTTCTAGAAAAATTTTGGCAGAGTTTCCTCTGCATCATTTACTATCCCAAAACCTGCACGCAGGAAATACCAACAATGCCTCACAGGGCCAACATATACACATATATTATATCGTATCATAGCCGCACAGGGCTCCCCATATCAATAACAATATGAAAATGATGAACTTACCTCGTATGTCCAACTCAAACTGTACCTGTTACACTTTCCTGTTTATTTTCCCTTTCAATCTTTAACTGCATTTCAAGCATACCTGCAACATTCATACAATATCTAACATATACCCTGCTTACCGTTACTTATTTTTTTACTGATTTCTTCAGCTCCCCTTGTTCACACTTTATAACTGAACTTATCAACATCATATATACATTCGATCCATTCTCCTATTATACTTACCATTACTTACCTTGATGATGGCCAGTTTGTCATTCTGTATATACAAATTCTCATAACATAACCTCAATATCCAACTTTCACCTGTATGTATAACTATTTTCCATCCTAGATTCCAAAATTCCCATGGTGATGGGAACACCTTGGTCGCTGTTACTCATAAATACTTGGTTGTCGGCCCCTTTGATTTCCGCTCGCCGCTATTAAGTAATTATCTATAGCAAATGCACATACATAGGAAATTTCAATAGTCTCATATACTTGTAGTCGATCGGTCTCTAGTCTGATTTGGTGATCTATAAGATGAGGTGTGCTCCTCGTCATCATCTGCCAGCCATCTACTTGTCTAGCCTTCATCATCTTCCTCATCTGAGTACGGGGAATGTAGCTAACCGGACAACTCCTGGTTTACCGACGACCAAGATAGGGGGCTGGACTAATCTATAACACTTATCGGGGTAGCCGGTCTAACGTGGTGCTCTGCCAGAGGAGCAACTAGTACGGCCTCAGGTACCGCCTCCCTAGATATCAAAAACTCTGGAGGAATTGTCGCTGGGTCCTCCGAGGGGTCAGTCTCAATAGAATAACTGAGGCTCCTCCAGCTCGGTCCTGGAGCCTGGGGTCCTGAACTTACCCTAGGGGCCTTCTTAGCACCCCCACTATTTGAAGCTGACCTCTTCATCTCTTGCCAACCTGCACCTACCTACAGGAAAAAAGATCAGAAACAATCCTTCCTAGGTTCTGGCTCTATCGCACGATCTAGAGTAGGAAAGAAAGTGAGCATCCTAAATGTCCTGTAGCTTCCTGTTTATAGATGTGGTGCACAACACACCGATAAACAAGATTCTACTAGACACGGTCTGTAGACACTCCAAGGATGAACTGCTCTGATACCACTTTTGTCACGACCCAGCCCCGTGGGCCATGACTAGTGCCCGAGCTGGATACTCGTATACGTACCTGCTTGACATAATCAGACTGAAACTATAAATAATATGGGAATTGGCAAAGACCCAAAGGTTCACAACGTCACATATCATGATAACCTGTCTCCTGAAGAGTCACAACCAATCACAACGAAATAAGATACGCAAGCCGACAAGGCTGCCACTATATACGATTATGATATGCAAGCCGACAAGGCTGCCACTACATGTCAATATACTACAGAAGCCGACAAGGCTGCCACTACATATCGATACAATATGCGAGCCGACAAGGCTGCCACAACAAACAAAAATATCCACAACAAACCATATAGACACAGCTGATCATAATCTATATACAACCCACACATATGTCTACAGACCTCTAAGAGCATCAACAGTGAAACATGATGGGACATGGCCCCGCCGTACCCCTGGACAAACATATATATACATTAAAAGATCTGTACCAAAAGTCTAGGCTCCGGAACAACGGAGTTCTCCAAGACAGCTGAGTGGGAATCCTAAGCTGGAGGATCACCGAATCGAATATCTGTACCTGCGGGCATGAAACACAGCCCCCCGAAGAAAGGGGGTCAGTACGAGATATGTACTGAGTATGTAAAGCATGAAATACAATAAAGAGGATCATGACTGAATAGGGATTACAGGAGACAAGTATAATATCCAGAATACCAAAACACTTGCCTTATGAAACATAAATCATGCATGTCAATATCATATATCATACCCGGCCCATTACGGGACTTGGTGAATAAAGTCATCATATGCCATCCTTGCTGCCACAATCACATCATCATATCATCATACCATCATATATATATATATATATATATATACCGTACCCGGCCCTCTAGTGAGGGACTCGGTGAACAATGCAGTGAAACTGTGCACGATAACATACCCTGCCCGGGACTCAGTGAAAGACATATTGAGGCATGCACGAGCAGAGTAGTGAGCAACCATATACAAACTAAATCATCATCAGAGACTCGATAGAATAAGTAGAATGAATTAACACTTAAGTATCAATGGCGACAGTCATATCAAGTATCCCTCGAACGTCATTATGAATTATGTCAAAGGGAACTTCAGGAATCATAGACACATACCAAAACCATATGAAATAGCTTATGGAAATCAAGAACATTAACCATCCTAGTGTCTCTAAGAATAGGAACTTATACATTCGTCGTTTGTTCGTTTCATATGAATCATGCCAAAAGGAAGAAAGGATAACTTTACATACCTGTTATAGGTTAACCGTAACCAAGTTCACTTCGTCGCCCCTTTAGCCTATTTAATTTGAAAGTAACGCTATCGTTAGTAAACTATACTTTCTAGCTTATAAATCTACAACCAATCGCTTATAGGTATCATTCTTTAGTTCATACTTTCCTGATTAGGATTTTCGTTAGTTAAGAACTTAACGGAATTCGAGCAGCATTTCCCCTATATAACTCGCCTAACCCGAACTTCTAATTAATCTCCTGTTATCATTGCAATACCAATAACAACAGTAATAGAAATATTCATATCAAATCCAGCCCATAAAAAACTCAAACAACCCAATAACCTTTCTTAATCCTTTTCCAATCCAAATCATTAACATTTAAGATTATACACCAAACAGACCAACATACGGTTTGTATATGATACGCTATACACTTCTTTTTCCAAATTCAGAGACCATATCAACAACAACACGAACAACAACATATGAACATAAACCACACTTTTAATCTTTCAACTCAACAATTCTATATAACAACTACAACTCCTAATACCAACAAATTCATGCAATTTCTTACTCCCAATTTCATTTAATGCAATTTTAATCTTTCCATTACAACATCATTAATCCAATTATACCATAAAATGAGAAGATCTTACCTTAATTTAATCGGAGCATATTCTACACTCACTTGCACCAATTGCACTATATCTTCTTCCTCAATTCGATCCCATATGTTTGTCACGACCCAACCCCGTGGGCCGCGACCAGTGCCCGAGCTGGGCACCTATACGTACCCGATACCCCAAATTAGCATATTAACAGAATAATAATATAATAATAATATTAGTGGTCGCTACAGAATTTAGCAGAAAAGCAGACTTGGCACACATAGGCCGATAAGGCCATCACAGAACAGAATATCCCAAACATATGTACAGAACCCACACAGATGTATCCACAGACCTCTACAGAACATATCATAATCATAAGACGGGACAGGGCCCCGTCATACCCTGAACAAAGTACATATCCAGATAGCAGTGACAGACTGTACCAAAAGATGGGCTCTGTAGAAGAGAGCGCCCCAAATAGCAGAAATAGGATCCTAAACGTGTGGATCAGCGAACCTGTCGTCAGTACCTGCGCGGCATGAAAACGCAGCCCTCGAAGAAAGGGGGTCAGTACGAAATATGTACTGAATATGTAAAGCGGAATCACAGAAGTCAAATCATAATGGTTACAGAAAATGAGTACAGAATCCAGAGTGTCAAATGCATATTTCCAAAACAGACAGAATGCGTACAGAAACATATGTCATATCATATCATATCCGGTCCCTGACACGGGACTCGGCAGACAGAATGTGGCCACCCTCCCGACGCTGGTGCCACTATACAGAGGAATCAGAAAAAGGGGCGTGGCCCCGTATCATATAATGTCATATCAAAATGGCCATACAGATCAGATCAGAATAGGCGTACATGGCACATCATACTCCACAGACCCATGTACGCGTATACCTGCCCCCTCACATCGGGACGCGGCGAACAATGCAGAGAATTTCGCTTGACAACATATCCTGGCCCGGGCTCAGTGTGGGAAACATTGGGACATCCACGAATGGAGTAGTGAGAGACTAATGCAATTTAAAAATATAATAAATGTTTTCAAAGACTCGATGAAGCGTATCAAAGACAAACAAATCCAATGGGGTCGGACGGAATCATAATAAATGTATTTCGGATATCATAATAAATTACAAAAGTATAACTTTCCCGAAGTCATTCCGAGTGTCAAAATAATTTATAATATTTAACAGAATATTTAAAATAATATTTGTTAAGCGATTAGTAGGGTAATTAAAACATTTCTTTCAAAAATCGCTTAAAAAGGAAGCTTTAACACATTAGGGGCAAAACCGTAAATAGCGGGCCCGCCTTGGGACAAACAAGGCGGCGGGCTCAAATTGTGCCCTCTAAGCATATAGTATCACCTAAAAAGGTTATACAAACATTCTATGATTTTCTGAATAATTTAGAGCAAAATTGCATAATTTCAGAAAAAGCGTATCAAAATGGTTCAATTCTACTGAAGGAAAAACTGAAATTTTGTCTTGCGGATTCCGAGGGCCAAGAGGTCCTTCGAGGCCCGGATCCGACCCTAACACACTAGGGGCATGCCAAGGGAAGAATTGGGGTTGCTTTATATACCTTTCACGCTCCTTACGCCTTTCCAAACTCACTTCCCGTTTCGTCGAAAAACTGCAATTGGTCAAGTTTACCAATTGTAAGTTATAAATACCATAATTTCAACTTAATGCATATTTGTCTACCGAAATTTCGGCAGCACTTCCCCTATACATATAGCACCCCGAGAATTCAACTCGGCTATAGATTATCAACAACAACCCAAACGACAACATCAATATCAACAATGAACATTAAAAACACAAATATCCTTCAACTAGTGATTTTTCTCACAAGTTGACATAATCTTCAATTCAACCCAAACTTTCAACTAATATCAATAATTTCACATTCATCAACAATCAAGATCATCACCATATAGTTCTAGAAACATTTCCTATCGTTTTCCTCAAGTTATACACTCGATATACATGATATACAATTTTCCGCCAAAGTCATAACTTATGCAAAACATCAAATCTTTGGCATACAATTTCATAACAAGTTTCGAACTTCCAAATTCAAATCCCAAACTCTCCAAATTCTACAAATGGTCACAATTACCAAATATTAATTATACGCTCTTAGGAATTGAATCTTAAGTTAACATCTTTCTACAGAAATTTGGGCAGCATCTCCCCTGTTTATATGCCTAGCCCGAATTCTCAATTCAACAACCAGCACAACAATAACAATACCAGAATCAATAGTATTATTTCCCACATCAAATTATTCCATAAAACATCCCATAGCGTGTTTGTACCATATTTCCACCAACCAAATTAATTTACAGCAGTTAAACAACTCCTTTTCCGTAAATCAACCAAGATTAATGTTAACAATGAAAGATTCATACCTATATCGCGATAATATTTCTGTATCTTCACTTCTTCACCCTGACCTTGAGCCACAACACATTACTACACAATTTTGTAGTTGCAACTGTGCGCTGTCTGGACCGGAATTTGAAAATTATATTTTGATTTGCGTGAAAATTGATGGGTGGAAGTTGGTGGAAGTTTTCAGAGATTTTGGGGAGGCTTAGAGGGTGTTTTGTTGTTGATTGGGGGCTAAAGCCCCGTTATATAACCTTTTAGAATCTGCCAGAACTGTCTAGAAAAGTGTTCAGCGCGATCGCGCCACCTTCTGGCGCGTTCGCGCTGTGTTACAGATTTTCTTCTGCGCGTTCGCGCCCCTCCCAGGCGCGATCGCGCAGACCTTTTTTTCTGCCTGGACCTTCGTTCAGTAAAATGGTCATAACGTTTGATCCCGATATCGTATGAGAGCCCACGACCTATGGATGGAAAGCTAATTCAATTATCTACAACTTTTATTTCTGGGCGTTTTCCCAAATTCCAAATTTATGATACCGTTTTTGCCCCTAGAAGTCAGATCATCCGAAAATGCTTCCTTAAATTGTCCCTTTTGGAGGGCTTCCACTTTGATTTGGCCCAAGGGTCCTTCTTGACTTGTGTTTAACTTCACATATGTGATTCATATAATTTGTCACATGTCCCAAAAAAAAATCTTGACGTGTGGGCCCCACCTCAACTTACAATTAATCCGACGTTCAAAAAAATACGGGATGTAACAATGTTGCTATCACTTCCTTGGACGTGTAAACTATCTTGAAATTTAATCTAAGCAAGATTTTTTTTTAAATAACAAGCTGGCCGTGAGTAGTGGCTGCCATGGCTGCTCAAGCTCTAGCTTCAATTGAGCAAAATTTGCAAATGAAATGAAAATAGCCAACATTAGTCATCTATATGACTATATATATTTTGTCCACCTATAGGACACGTGCCCCCCCCCCCCCCCCTCCCCAATGACTCATCAATTTTTATTGTTTTGTATTATATATTTTTTTTAAAGTCGGTGGGGCCCACTTAATTATCTAATTAGCTAACTTAATTAATCTTAATTAATCACTAATCTCCACTTAATAATCTAATCATAGTTAATTTATCCCTAATTTCCATTAATATTTCTATACTAATTGAAATTAATAAACAAATCGTGCACTAATTAAAATCGAGGATTAAAAGTCCTTATTTCATATCCCAAAAGTAATTTCGTCCTTAACTTATGTCAACTGGCTTACGAATAATCCAATGTACAAAAAGACGGGATATAACACAAAATATCTCAAGCTACAGAATAATGGAGCTCTCCAAGCAGTTGGGCAGAAGTCCTAAGCCCGGGCATCACCAAACTGAGTGTCTGTACCTGCGGGCATGAAACGCAGCCCCCGAGAAAAGGGGGTCAGTACGGAAAATATACTGAGTATGTAAAGTGTGAAGTACTTTAATGGAGATCATGACTGAGTAAAAGATGACAGGAGACAAATATGATAATCAAGGAATACCAAAGCATCTGCACCTTATGAAATGAGCCGTGCATATATATATATATATATATATAATATACCGTACCCGGCCCATTATGGGACTCGGTGAAATCATCATATACATACCGTACCCGGCCCATTATGGGACTCGGTGAAATCATCATATACATACCGTACCCGGCCCCTCTAGTGAGGGACTCGGTGAAATCATCATATATATACCGTACCCGGTCCTCTAGTGAGGGACTCGGTGAAATAATCATATATATACCATACCCGGCCCTCTAGTGAGGGACTCGGTGAAATAATCATATATATACCGTACCCGGCCCTCTAGTGAGGGACTCGGTGAAATCATCATATATATACCGTACCCGACCCTCTAGTGAGGGACTCGGTGAACAATGCAATGAAATTTTGCACTAATACGTACCCGGCCCGGGACTTGGTGAAATGATGTAATAACGTTATGCACGAATGGAATATCATGAGCAACCATATACAAACTAAATCATCATCTAAGACTCAATAGAACAATTAGAATGAACCAACACTTGAGAATCAAAGACAACTATCATGTTAAGCACTATTGAGAACTAGAGTTCCTTGAAGTCATGTATGTTCGTTGTTCGCTCAGTTTATGTAATTCATTCCCAAAAAGAAAGAAAGGATAACTTTACATACAATTTGGAGCCTTTAAAAGTAGAGTCATCATCAATGAATAAAATTGAGAAAATCTAGAAGTAGCTCCACATTCTCATATTCGCTTTGAAATCATAAACTTAAGTTCTTAAAACACAAAATCATCATTATCGTTGTCACCATCATAAAATCATTCTTATCCTCCATGTCACGAGAAGCTTTAAGAACCATGGACTTTTAGTTTTTAAAAATAAGAAGGTTACGGAAAAATTTATGAAATCATACCATAGGAATCATGCCTTCGAAAGAAAGGGACGAGCCTTAATATACCTGTTCAGCCTCCAATTATCTACACTTATTCGTCCGAGCTCGCAAGTCTACATTTAAGAGGATCACACACTCGTTAGACTCATTGTAGTATATTTGTGCTAAGCTCTCAAGTCAAACTATTTTATATCCTGCTGAAAATCGGGCAGTATTTCCCCTATTTATATGCCTAGCCCAAAATCACAATCTAACAACCAATAGCAACAACAACAATACCAACATCACAACAATATATCAACCCCAATAAGCTCCATAAAACAGCCCACATGCTGTTTTCCAACTTCCATAACTAACCAACTTACAACACAATATGTTTAATGACTTGTCTCCTAGAATAAACCTTAAATAATACCAAATGAGAAAGATTCATACCTTTTTTTCTCGGTAAGACAGCAACATCCTCAATATCCACGCTAAAATCCACCACAAAACAATACTAGAATCACAACCATGCGTTACCCGGACATAAACCACTAGTCCGCGACTTAAAAATTGCTCACTTTTTGTTTCTCTCTCTCTCTCTCTCTCTCTCTTCAATTTCTGGAATTTTCTTGGAAAATCTGATGAAAAAAGGGGGTTATTACCCTTTTTATAGGGGTCCAATTCGGGCCAGGTTCACTGTAGCATTTTTACTGTAACAGCACTGTACCAGGCCGGTACTGTAGCAGTATTGTAGCAGGTCGGTTAATGTAGCAGTACTGTAGCACACGTTTCTGCTCTATCAGCTAAACTTGTAACATCCATAATTCACTACTCCGATGTCCTATCGACGAGCGGTTTGTTGCGTTGGAAACTAGACTCGAAGAAATTCATTTTAGGCTTTTGTTTCACTTCAAAACACTTCATATGCTAAGAGATATTCGCCCCTCAATTTGGATCAAAGGTTTCAAACAAAACTTCACCCGTCCTTTCTCCAAAATCATACTACTCCATTTCTTCCACTCATTTCTTTATAAAACCTTCCAGTATACCTTATATACATCCTTCACTCATTAAATATACTTAATAATGCTTGCTCCTTACATTCCAAAGTGATTTTACTTAACCATAGCTCAACGTACTTATGTTTCAAATTGATAAGTGCTCTTCGAAGATACGCGGTGTAACAAACAATTCCATTATACGATTATTCTACAGCTCTACTTCCGTAAATAAACTTATATCCATATCAATAAGGAGAGATTCATACCTTATTCCCGCAAGTACCGCGATATCTCCAACATTTGCCTTGAATTCCAACCAAGATTCACCGCAATACGATAGTATAATCGCAACTACGCGCTGTCCAAACTTAAATCCGGAGATTATACTTATTTCGCGTTAAAATCTTATGGAATGAAATTGGGAGAATTATCTAGAAGATTTGGGAATTATTTGGAGAATTCTTGGCTGAAAAATAAGGTTTTGGATCAGATTTGGTCCTTAAATAGTGGGTCAAATTCGGGTCGGGTCACTGTAACAGTACTGTAGCAAGTCGTACTGTAGCAGCACTGTAGCAGCCCAATTACTGTAGCAGCATTTTTGCTCTGTGAGCCTAAACTGTAACGTCCATAATTCTCCACTTCGATGTCGTATCGATGAGCGGTTTGTTGCGCTGGAAACTAGACACGACGAACTTTATTTTTGGCTTCTACTTTGCTTCAAAACTCCTCATCTACTAAACGATATTCTTTCTCCAAGTTGGGATAAAATTGCCCCTCATATTTTCTTCCAAGTTCCAATAAATTTAATTTCCTTAATTCACTTGCTCTTCAATCCTTTCATAGCTTATTATATGAACTTAAATCCTTATAACCATAAGCTAAACACATATAAGCTCACATACCTCCTGAAAGGTAGCTCGATTCTCAACATACGAAACTACGGGGTGTAACATCCTTCTCCCCTTTAAAAGCATTCGTCCTCGAATGTTAAACTCTCAGGGATCTTATGAAAATTTCGGCAGAGCTTTCTCTGTAACTGCAATACTACCAACCTGTCTTGCGGTAAAACAACAGCACAATGCCACACAGGGCTATAACAATCAATAATAACAACGACCCCAATAATAGTAACTGGAAATATATATGCGTACCTGAAAGCCATAGCGTCTCTATCTGAACCTCATTTGGTATTAGAAATAAATGCGGCTATATGAACCTCATATCTCTGTATACTATCCTTGCCAATATACTCTATATAATAAGGAAGCCCTTGTCAATATCTAGCTCATTCAGTGACATGTATCGCTCTTTTTACCTTTTCTAACCAATCATATCCCTTCTAAAGGAGTCATCGTCAACCTATAAAACAACAACACGATTTTAGATACAAAGAAGGGTAACCATCCTGAATGCCCCGCAGCCTCCTGTTTATAAGTGTGGCGCACTTCACACCCATAAACAAGACTTTACTGGACACGGCTCGTAGACCAACCCTAGGACGAGCTGCTCTGATACCAATTTGTCACACCCCAACCTTGGTAAGGCGTGACTGGCACTCGGCACCCTACGGGAACCGAGCGAACCAAACTGTAACTCACATTTTCTGTATCTCGAAAGGCAACATAAGACCAAGGTACTATAAGCCATAAGGGCACAAGCCCAAAAGATAACATACTTATGTCTTCAAACTAATCTCTAGTGCATATGCCGGTAAGGCTATCCATAATAATGATACAACATAGTACAAGTCGAGATAATCATAAGATATCTAACTGTGCATATCTGTCTACGAGCCTCTATAGGTGTACATGACATAAAGTGGCCAGAACAGGGCCCCGCCATACCTATGCAAATGCATATGCATCCATGCTGACTCATAGGGTAACTCCGAAGCAAGTGGAGCGCCACGACTCTACCTGCTGAGCTGGTATCCTTACTGAAAGATTCGTCAAGCTATATATATATATATATATCTCAAGACCTGAGGGCATGAAACGCGGCGCCCCCAGCAAAGGGACGTCAGTACGAGCAATTTACTGAGTATGCAAGGCGGAAAGTGCAATAAAATAGCCATATATTAAAGATGAGAAAAATAAGAATCAACCTGGCATTTCTGAACTACCGATGGAAATCTAGCATATGTATACATACCTCCTTATCTTCTTGCGATCCTTACTAGGTCTGTATACCCTACCATAGTCCTGGTTACCTTATCATCAAACGTTATCTGAACATGTGTTGCGGCGTGCAACCCGATCCATATATGATACATGTCTCTCTCTATACTCTCGCATGCTTAACCATATCCATGTACAATACTGTGCCTTTATCTTACTAATAATCCTCTACTAACTGCCCAACTGATTAGTAGTAACTGCCCGATCGGCTATAGTCCGGTGGTAATAGCCTGTCCGATTATCGCCATACGGTAGAGAGCAACTGCACGATTGATCAGCGGTAACTGCCTGACCAGCCGTAGCACGGTGGTAACTGCCCGACTGGTTACAGCCCAGTGGTAAATATATACATCTGCCCAACTGGTCGTATACCAGTGGTAATTATAATCAACATCATAACTAAACTTCTACAAGTAATCTCTATGCACTTCCCGTGGTCATCACTTAACCCGTTGGGTCTACATAATCACATAAGACTTATAAGCACAACTCAGGCCATTAGTACTTCTTCCCGCTCGACTAAACATTAACCAAGTCCTAAGATACAACATAAACCTGTCTTCGAACACTAAATACCTCATTAGGAATCCTCTACTAGCACTCTATTCGTATCCTATAAAACAACCCTTAAGAACCTGTTCCTAAACTCATTAGATTATTATTACGGAACCGTCATCATGAACACGTCTCACCTTGAAGGAACAAAGTCATAAGATGATATCAACATCAATAACTATGAAACAAGCTCAAGGATATCACAAGAACAACGGGAACTATAAGTTTTGGTACTTTTAGAAATGAGTTTATTGAAGATGTCATATATAGGTTCACAACAAAGGAATCATGCCTTAAGAAAGAAAGGTTTAGCCTTAAAATACTTGGAAGCTTGCTTCTCGACTTTCCAACTTACCTCCTGTCTTGAAATCTACATATAAAACCATTCACACTATTGTTACGCCCGTTGTTATATACTTATCCTAAGCCTCCAAATAAATCTTTCCAGAATCTGCCGAAATTCGAGCAGCATCTCCCCTGTTTATATGCCCAGCCCGATATCATAATCCAGCAACCAACAACAATAACAACAATACCAACACCAACAACAATATTATCAACACCAAAATATTCCATAACATCTCAGACGATGTTTTATCCAATTTCTCCACCAACAATTCCACTATACGATTATTCTACAGCTCTACTTCCGTAAATAAACTTATATCCATATCAATAACGAGAGATTCATACCTTATTCCCGCTAGTATAGCAATATCTCCAACATTTTCCTTGAATTCCAACCAAGATTCATCGCAATACGATAGTATAATCGCAACTACGCGCTGTCTAAACTTAAAACCTGAGATTATACTTAATTCGCATTAAAATCTTGTGGACAAAAGTTGGGAGAATTTTCTAGAAGATTTGGGAATTATTTGGAGAATTCTTGGCTGAAAAATGTGGGTTTGGATCAGATTTGGTCCTTAAATAGTGGGTCAAATTCGGGCCGGGTCACTGTTGCAAGTTGATACTGTAACAATACTGTAGAAACACTGTAGTAGCCCGGTTACTGTAGCAGCGTTTCTGCTCTGTCAGCCTAACTTGTAGCGTCCATAATTCTCCACTTCGATGCCGTATCGACGAGCTATTGGTTGCGCTGGAAACTAGACAGAGTGAACTTTATTTTAGGCTTGTACTTTGCTTCAAAACTCCTCATCTACTAAAAGATATTCTTTCTCCAAGTTGGGCCAAAATTGCCCCTCATATTTTCTTCAAGTTCCAACAAATTTAATTTCCTTAATTCACTTTCCCTTCAATCCTTTCATAGCTTACTATATGAACTTAAATCCTTATAACCATATCCTAAAAACATATAAGCTCACATATCTCCTGAAAGGTAGCTCGAATCTCAACATACGAAACTATGGGGTGTAACATACAGAGAGACTGAGGTAAATACTGTAATGCAATGATGTATAAAGATAACATAACAGCTTCAAGATACTTAGTCAAATAGGTGATACAAACAAACCATCCTCTTTTACTTAGGTATACATGGTGCCTATAAGTGGCCCATTCTCTTATATACACATAGTATACTTATGATATACACATGTGATGTGTTTACAATATGTATATCCCTTTTCTTTTTCATTAGCCTATGCATATTCTTTGTATATCCACACTCTATATGTTTAACTTTTAGGCTCAAGATCATTTTATTCATCTCATTAATCCTTGTCCATTAGAACAGTGTCCAAATCGATAAACTAAACTAATTCAAGTCTAATTTAATTCCTATACTTATCAAATAAATGATTCACTAGTTTCCCATGTTAGCAGACCTTATAGTAGTAAGTGAGAGCTGCTTAATTTAGTAAAAAAAACATAGTAGGGAGATGTAGGTAAAGATAAAAAATCCTATAACTTAGGATCACCAAAACAGGGTTGGAACACCAAGAAGTTTGAACAAAAACAACATTAATTGAACTGAGACTGTGCAATTCATATTTTCAAGAAAAACCACAGAGATGAACCTTTATCTTAGTCAAGAAGTAGTAAGAGCATATACACAACAAGATTCCAAGTAAATTTCCACCTGAATAAAAAGAACGGCATAAATTTTAAAACAATTCTTTGCAACTCAGGATTTTTAACTCCTAGCAGGACACTTGTTATCCACAGCCTTAGACTAGTCCATTTTCCTTAGCAAGAAAGCAAAAATCACCATATTGGAATAGCCAGTTTCCTCTTCTTAACTTCTTAAGTTCCCTTTAGACATTTACACAACTTAACTTTCCTACCCTTTTCTATTTCCAACCCTTTGATAAAATGGTGAGATTCAAGGAAGACCAATGCACCCTCATGACAGGAATTCCCCCCATGGTCCATAGGCTATGTCATGACACCCCTCATTTGGTGGGTAGGTACTATGAGTCAAGCTTAGCTTGACTCTTCCGTGCCCCCTCTTTGAGGTATCTTGAAAAGGCCACCCTATGCTAAGTGGTTCAAACTATTTTTTAAGATTACTCACAACATCCTCAAACAACAACATTAAGTTATTTCATCCCATAATCCTAGACATGATAGGACTTTAAACACACCAATAGTATAGAGATAAACCTTATCAAACAGAGTACCACTTACATTTTTAATCTAAGTTACACTACAATGCACACTAAAGTCTAAGTGCAACAGTTCAGGTTCAAGAATAAGGATTCTCACCAATCTTAGTTAACCAAAATGCCTTTTTCCCAATTTCAAACTATGTCTAGTACACAACACTGACAGGTCCACACATAAATGTATCACACATTTTTTTGAACATATTCATTCTAAAACAACACAAAGCAAACAAGTTAAACTCTGAGAACATGGACCCAGGCCCTAGTGAATAACTTACCGCTACAACTTAGTTTATAGAAGTTTTTAATCCCTTTAATTATGGCAGAAGATGTGATAGACCCTAACCCTTTGTTTTAACTTGGTTTTAAATAGCATAAAATCTCAAGGATCCACCAAGGCATGACAAACTCTTCCTAACCAATCCTAAGATCTCTGTGAATCCCACATTCATGGGAACAAGGTTTTGGAGACAAGGAAACCTCAGGGTTCTAAAAGGGAAACAGGATAGGGTAAGGTTATCACCTCTCCATCCCTCTCCTGAGTCTTACTTTCAGTAAAAAGGGATCAAAGGCCCCACTGGTCACTACCTCCAGTTCATGCCTAAGCTCACATTTTACTCTCACAAGGCAATTTCAACTCCCTTACCTTATCCTCATGCCTAATGGAAATCACCAAGACATTGTGGTCAAGACTAGTTTGACACTGCCCTTAAATCAAATTTCATCTAAACACCCAATTGAACACACAAGTTAACAGTTCTAATCAATTCAGTCCAAAGTCTCAGCTGTGCAGACTACTTGGAATTCCCTTTTAGACATTACTACTTTGGAAAGGTTTGAACATCTTAATCATTTAAAAGCTTAAGTTCAGATTGAGCACTAGCCTTTAGACTCAAACAACTCCTTTTCACTAGTTGATTAATTATTTTTAATAGTCAAGAGAATATAAGGACTCAATCATCCTTTTTAATCCCATTACACTTCTTTTGAAAACTCAAACATGAATTAGACATGAAAATGGGAGGGTATGATAACATGAATAGTCAACACTACTCTGCTTAAATGAACAGCCATGATACACAATCATCCTAGTTGTATCTAGGCATCCTAATTCGTTTAATGTAATTTTGCAACTTTATAAACCTACACTAGCTTCTAATTGACCATTTAGGAACCTGATACCAAATAAATGAACCTTAATCTCAACCTTCATTTTAAAACTTCTATATCATATCCTAGGGTGTTATTGCTTCGACTTACCTTTAATGTATAGCGTACAACTACTCAAAGTTATTTTAGGCTAATCCAAACACATTCAAACAGATTTGGGATTGGCCCAGACCCATTTAAATGCAAATAGACCCCATTTAACCTTACTCTAATGCCTTAACCACATCATGGGACTCCTATAAGTATGCCTAGTTCCTTTAAGCCTTATTTCAGTCTAATCATGATCCTTTATTCTATCCAAATCATAAGTCATGCTATCTAAATGACATAGACCGAGTGTACAGACTTGTGAAAGAAGATTGAAGATTTAAATTTGACAAAGTCTCATCCAGGAAATAGCAAATGCCTTAAGCGATTAAAGATAAACCATCACAGTATCTTAGCAAGCTATTACAATCAAACAGGATTAGTACTGGTCTAAAAGTTCACTAAATTATCATTATTAATTATGTAATCATATGTTTTGTCATGTTTAAGGTTTGCAGCCAAACAGGGAACTCCAATCATCTAATAAAATACACAACAAGCTGCTCATCCATATCTATAGAAAAACATCAACACATTATCTAAACTGATACATTCAGCCCATATTAACAACAAACATTAAAGTTTAAACTGGTATCTTTTGAGAATAAAGAAGTAATCTCCATTTCCAAAACATCGAATAAATCTTAAACATTACCTAGAACAACATATTGTCACTTAATTGAACAAAAAGTAATCCAACAACAAACGAACATCAAACAGGCTATTATCACACAACAAAACTACTGAGAAATAACAACAATAAGAAAAAAAGGATAAAATGTTAACTTTTAAAAGTGCAGTTGTGGTCAAAATCAAACTTGAAAGCCTTTTGTGCTTCGAAAACCACACTCAGCCACACTAGACTCAAAAACAATTAAGAAAACAAATTTATAGAACTAACAGAACCTCAACCTAAGTCAAAGTCTTTAAAAAAAATTACTAAGAGGCTTGAATGCGAAGTTTCTATCCACTTTTAAATTTTTTCCCAATTTTTTCTGACTTCCTTTCATAGTGAGGGTGGAATTCTATTTATAGAACCCCAGAAATTGTTCAAACCCTCAAAACAACAATGTCGGACAACCAATTTTACCCACAAAATAACTTGTAAATTGAATCTATGCTTAAAACAACTTAACAACAGATGAACGGCCAGATCTGAGCATTATTCAACTCGATCCAAATCCTTCACCCCCAACCAATGGAAATCAAGTAATATTAACACAATATAACAAAAATCAGACAATAATAATAAATTTTGACCAAATAATTTTAAAAAAAGAAAAAAAAAGGAAAAGGAAAAGGCTCCATTACCAATTTTTGAAAGATTTGGGTAAAAACAAACTCAACATTAATTCCCTGCACGAAAATAATGTTGTAAAGTGGCGCATCTTACATTTGTTCAGAGATATTCCCATTTTTGGGATGAGAGAGAAGGGAAAAAACAGGCAGCGACTTAGGGTTTTGCAAGAAAGAGGAAGAGAGAGAAAGGGGAAAGGGAAAAAGGGATTGAAAAGTGAAAAAAAAGGGATATACCCCCTTTATCTATGTTGGCTGAGTTGGGCCGGGTCCAGCCTATTTTGGGCTGGACACTATCTAATTTCATATATATAAGGCTGGCCTCTTTGTACACACACACACACACACACACACAGATATATATATATATATATATATATATATATATATATATATATATATATATATGTATGTATACTCAGTGTATACATATATATAGAGAAAAATTGTGTAACGACCCGTCCGGTCGTTATTTAATATTTCGCGAACCCATGCCCAATCTAGGTCGAGGGTCGTAAATAACAAGCTCCATGATGTGTTTTAAGGGTTGAGAGTGGGAAAAATAAATTTCGAAAAGATTTAGAAATTGTGGGCCAGGGAAAAGAAGCAGACCGCTATAGCGGCGTAGCGACCACCGCAGCGGTCCACGCGGGGCAGTAACCCGTGTTTGGTTACTTAGTTTATTTTTCTCTTCTTTTTCAACAAAAGACTCTCAAGGGCTGCTCCTAGGGTTCCATATGAGAGAAAAACCCTTGACATCAAGAAAAATAAATCTTTCTTATTTCCTCCCCACCAATCCCTACGAGTATTAGCACTCTTGGATTCAGATGAAGGCTAAGAAGACGAGCAATTCATAGAGATTCGATTAGCTATTCGTCAACAAGGTAGGTTATGATTTACTTGAGTTAGACTTTTATTAGCGAGTCGTACATACTTTTAGAGTTGACGGGAGACTGTATGATTAGGTCTTCGGACATGGAGTTTGGATGGACATACTCTTTAATGTGGCTAAAATATTGTGTAACTGATAGCTAGGATAATAACGAGTTATTATTAATAGAAAGTGTTGTTATCACTGAGGGGTACTTCGTGTTTAATTTATGCAACCCTAAAAGTGGGTGATTTCCGTCTTTATACTTGATTGTGCTAACTATTCACACGGCTATTTCCCTTGGAAACAAGAGATAACTATATTAAGTTGGATTGGCACTACGCCATCAAGGGCAGGATTTATGATATATATATATATATATATATATATATATATTCGTTGTAATGCATGGTTTTATGAGGAAATACATGTAGAAGGCAAGGCTGAGTGTGGGCATTATGTTACCTAGTCTTGTGGCTGTTAAGTTGAATACGTGGAATATGTATATGATTTGGTCCCGCATCCGAGGTTCGTTCCAGAGCGGAGGTTTATGCTCAGGTCCGATGAGCATTCCGGGACGAGTGGTACATGGACGCCATGAGTCCCCTGCAGGTCATGACTACGGAGCAATGACAATAGATAGCATGTATGTATAGTGTGTTTTTGCCGTTGTATCGCATTTTTCATTTCACTACAACTCATATTTCTATGATATACATGCGTGTATTACGGTCTTGATATTGCATATTCATCTTTACGTTTTTGTTCAGAGTCTGGGTGGAGAGGGGATTAAAATCAGATAAGTATAGTAGTGGATTTTCAGATAATGACCCATTCCCTGGGGGCATCGCATTGTAGTAGGTAAAATTGAGTAGGTGAACTTTGCGGATAAAAAGGGCAGAAGTTAGAGTATATGATGCCTATGGAGACGAGAGTTGATATGTTGGATGAAGGGGAGGGAATTGTTGTGACTGAGTAGAATACCCGTAATTTTTGGAAATAAAAGAAGTGAACAGTAAGAGCGGAAAGGTAAGTGGTGAGGATGTAATAACCTTTATTGAGAATCTTGAGGTTCATTGGCTTATTTGTTTATCTTATCGACTTTATATTGTGTTGCGTAAACTAATCTTAGTCGACCTATGATGCTTACCAGTACGTGTGGTGTGCTGATACTACTCTTGCTACGCCCTTTTTGGGTGTAGATAGGTTGCAGGTTTTAGTTGAAGTTTCGACGTGTGGATTTATCAGGCATTCTCCTACAGCCTCGCTCATCTCACTCCAGGCAGAGGCTGTGTCATTTATTTTATCTTCATATATTGTAGGAACTCTTGTACCTCTCTAAACTAGATTTCGGGAATTTCTTTTCAGTTTATTGTATTTTAAAGCGGAGTCTGTACGAAACTTTTCCTTTAATTTTGTGATTTTTTGAAGATTATTGTCACAAATGTTTAAATGTTGGGTTTAGTTGGTAAGGGTTCGCCTACTAGGTTAGAAATATGGTAGGTGCCCACACGACCCGTGGGTTGGGTCGTGACAGTTAGTATCAGAGCCTAGGTTACCGGTCTCACAAGTTCAAGAGCAAATGTCTAGTAGAGTCTTGTAGAATGGTACGATGACGTCCGTACCAGTCCACAAGAGGCTATAGGACATCTAGAAGTTTCCCTTCATTCATTCCATCATGCCGCCTTAAATACCCCGTCTCCTAGTGGGATCCAATTGGTATCTGGATGATTCCAAATTGTATCTTGACAGGCCAATTAGTACCTGTCGATTCCAATTGGTATCTCTCTATTTCGACTCAAGGAAGACCTTCTATGAGTAGGTGCGTAATTATTTGTTTGACCAAACGAAAAATTATGTAGTAATGTTGGTGTTATAGACCGGGTACTAATTCTGGGAATATTAGCAAGTTAATGGCACCGTAATACTCGTAGGTGAAAATCACGTTTTACGCGCTAATTATTTATGTAAACCCCTACGCGATCTGAGCTAGAGTACCGAAAAAGTCAGCCACCGGCACTGTAGCATCGGTGCAGCAATACGCTACAGTGGGATCGCTATAGCGGGCAGTAGACCGATATAGTGGACCCAGAGTTTCTATGAGGGCCGCTATACCGGCGTACTCACTGCCATAGCGGTACCGCTACAGCGATCTAGTGACCGTCGTAGCGGTACCATTTGACTAGTAACATTTTCTTCCTCCCCTGCATTGTCAACCTTGTTATTTCATGAACAAGTCAGGGAGAAATCAGTTTCCAAAGAAGATTCTTTCATAAAAACATCCGCCAAAAAAGGGCATTTGTCTTATGAGTGCCCTTAAATCGGGGCACCCACACCAAAATAACAAAATGGAAATTATCCCAAACATACCAAAACATGCAAAAAGCAAGAAAAATGTCTAAACATCAAAGCCCTACAAGGGCAAGTGCTAACCAAATCTGATAAAGGGTGGAGGGGGAAGGATCTCTAAGCCACTCCTCGGCTATTCGCCTCATCGCCACCATCCTACGAGTCACTAGAGTCCTCTCTGCCAAGTTCGGACTCACTAAGGAAAGAGAATTGATAGACATATCTGGTAGTCAGCTTGGGAGGCTTCACCTTCAGGACTAGGGCCTTCAAGAGACTCTTTAATGCCCTTCATCTTCACGAACAGCTTGTCCCTAGCCCGAAACCTTTTCTTCTCCTTGTTCAAGTCATCCCGGAGATCCACATGGGCTTGAGCCAAAGATCCATAGGTGCCCTGCAAAGCATCCATAGCCTCTCCCATCTTGGTCTGGGTCTCCATGTAACCCTTCATCTGCTCAGCAGTAAAATGGTCAGTACCGGCAGCGCTACTAGACGACCCGACCTCCATGGAAGGCCGTGCAAACCCTATCATTTCCACCCTCACCGCAGCCATATCAGCCGCCATGTGCTCTAGAGTAACCGGGGTCTGTGACTGACTCCCGTTGTCTCAACCCAAAACGATGTGCCGTGACGAGTGTCCGATCAATACTGACCAAGTACCCCTCTACTCTTACTTGCATCTCACTTATTAACTTGGTCGCCCATGCATAACTTATAACTGAACCATACCATCTCTTGAAAAATCAACACAATAAACTTTGCATCGAGAACTCATAACCCATGCATGTATAAACAGTCATACGTGCCAAGGATAACAGTGTAGGCCGACTAGGCCACTACATATGTTGTACAACAAAATAAGAGCTGACATAACTACACGGTACTCCTACTATACACAACTGTCTACAGACCTCTATGGAATATATACTGTAGAAAAGATAGGACAAGGCCTTGTCGTACCCATATATCTACATGTCAAAATATCATACCAAAAAGGGCTGCAGCTCCGACCCAAAAGGAGCGCACTGACTGTAGTTGAGTGAAGGTCCTACTGGGCCGAATCGTCTGGCTGACTACCTGAACCTGCGAGCATGAACGCAGCGTCCCCAAGAAAGGATGTCAGTACGAACAATGTACTGAGTATGTATGGCATGAATACCAACATAACCGGAGATACAAAACATAACATGAGATAAAAATAACTTGTACATCTGATTCCTCTCTTAAGGCAAATATCATGCATGCTTAGGCTTTTCATAAAAATTATTTCTCATACTTATATAACATAATAGTGTCGTGGAACATGCAGCCCGATCCATAATTATATTATATTGCTGCGGAACGTACAACCCGATCCATAAATATATTATATTGCTACGGAACGTGCAACCTGATCCATAAATATATTGTGTTGCTGCGGAGCGTGCAGCCGATCCATACACATATATCCCGCATCCGGGACAATATCATAATATACTAACTGATCAGGTGGCTATGCGTAAATAACACCTCGCCCTTTCCCCATATATATATATATATATATATAACATGCATGAGAGCCCAAATAAAAGTTACCACTTTATCGGAGTGACGTAAGGTCGGTAACCTCCGATTTATGTTATAGAACAATCATGATCGCTATATCTGTCACGGGCCCAACCTGCCATGACTGGCACCCATCTAAATCCTAGTGGGCGAACCAACTTACAAAACACCTATCCATTTAATCCGGTTTTTATATAAATCAAGCTAAACAATTATTACTCATTTAACAATAAAAGAACAAGTAAATCATTCCATAAAAATACTGTAGTAAGTGCGGAAGTTCTAACTATTACAATCCCCAAAATTCAAAAGTCATCGTACAGGACTCTAAGCCAACAACATGTCTAAGAATCTGAAGTGTAACAAGTAAGTAATCCATAATGTCTAGAGTACGAAAACACATCATCGCAAGAAGATCTTTGGGCGGCCTGGCATGGGAAGAAGCTCACCCCAAAATCCATCAACAAATATCCTCCACATTGGATGTGAGGACGATCAACTGTCTCTATATCAAAATCTGCACTCAAAGAATGCAGCAAGGTAGTATCATGTACAAATACTATGTACCGGTAAGTACCATAGGTCGACTAAGATTAATATCATGCATATTTCGTCAAATCAATAGACTAAAACACGCTAGTCAACAGTCAGGATCGTCAGTAAATCACAGCAATTCAACCAAGAACAATCACAATCAATCACCAAGATGTCAAGCATCACAATCATGTAAGTCAACAACGGGAACAAATTTACCACAATAGCCACACACACTGTACATACATGCTAGCTGATGTCTTAGCTCAGTAGTCATGACCTGCAAAGGACCCATGGTATCCACGTACCACTCGTTCTGGAATACTCATTGGACCCGAGCGCAAACCTCCGCTCAGGAACCAACCTCGGACGCGGGACAAATCAATGTACCTCTCATTTTCAAAATTATCCTCAGACCACGAGCCCATAATCTAGGTCACATGTGTGCCTCATCATACCTCTTATATAATAGTGTTTCTTACCTTTCAGTATCAATACTCGACTCATCATATCGTGACATAATACTATCGAGAAGATTAGATTAGCTTCTCATCACTGCAAATTCACTCACACAGGAATAATGGCATGAAGCCAACGCAAACACTCAATTCGCATTCACATAAGAGTTTAGCCACATAATGTCGTGCATGAAAACCAGACATGCTTTGTCATAAGGAAATCACAAACATACAATCACCAAACCAAAGTCTAATTCAAGTAAACCATAACCTACCTCAAAGTAGAGCTGGAACATGCTTGTCACTTTGCTACAGCCTTTCCTTTCCTCAAAGCCTCAATACGTTCGCTGTCTAAAAATAGAAGGCTCAATGAGTCACGTTGCTCAATTTGCAAATACCAAGGCAAGAAATACCCTTCCCTCTCCCCATTCTAAGGGT
The DNA here is from genome assembly GCF_019175385.1 of Lycium barbarum. NCBI lineage: Eukaryota > Viridiplantae > Streptophyta > Magnoliopsida > Solanales > Solanaceae > Lycium > Lycium barbarum. The sequence continues at coordinate 87,666,496 of NC_083344.1, forward strand.
GGATGATTTTCTAGGTGATAAACAACCTATCAAAGCCCCTTATATACATAAATCATCAATTTATACCACATTCTATCAAACATTCCCATTACTAACAGTTTTCTATGGCAAAGACACCATTTTTATAGAACCCTAGGTCTCAATCACTTAGTTTACTATTCTAAATGTTCAATTTATGACAAATAGCAACTAACCAATCCATTTAAAAGATAAATACGTGTTAATAATCCCAACCCATCAAGTTTAGAAAGTTTTCTGATATTCTAGGGTTCCTACTTCACTTTCACCATTAAAGACCCATGAAGATGATTATAATAACAGAGGGAATGGAATGGTAGAATGGAAGGCAAAGAGACTTACCTCTCAAGGTTAATTTGCCTTAGCTTGAAAATCCTCTCTAGGTGCTTGTAGGAAGGTGTGTTGGTGTGTTGTGAAAGAAAATATAAAACTACGACATTAAAAACCCGACTCTGCCTTCTCGTCAGCCGCTGCGGCGGTCACTACGCCGCTACAGCGGTCCCGCTATAGCGGCCAAGCCACCGCTATACCGGAACCAAGATAAATCATCTCACAACTATAGCGGTCACCACCCCGCTATACCGCCATCCCCGTAGCGGGCAATAGCCAGCCACAGCGGCCCCAAGATAGCTACAGTGGTACCGCTACAGCGGTACTCCCACCACCACAGCGGTACTCCCACTGTCACAGCGGTGTATTTTGGGCAGTGAGCTCGATTTTATGTCCAGTATTCCCCCTATCACCCCACATTTCATCCAACGCCTCAAAAACACAACACAAAACATGCAGACATACAAAAAGACGCCCTACAAATCCACCCGCAGCCTCAAAATTTCCAATGGAGTCCTAAATTTCCAAAACGACCGGAAGGGTCGTGTTACACCTCGGAAAATTTCCCGTTGGTACGCAAGTAAATGAACTAATGATGTGTGCGAGGAGTGCGAGTGCATAATGTTTCATGGGAAATGTATGTGAAGGGATGTGGATGATTAGAATGAAAAGTCGAGAAATGAGAAAAATTGAAAGTTGGCAAAACTGCCCAGTGGTCGTATATTGCAAAATACGGGCCGTAAAGTGCAACACGGTCCGTAAACTGGCAGTCGTAAACTGCTATGCAAAAGCTTTAGCCTTCTGCCAGTGGTCGTAAAGTGCAAATACGGACCGTAAACTGGTATATGGTCCGTAAACTGCCAGGTCATAAACTGGCATGCCAAACTTCAACTTTCTGCCAGCCGAGGAAATGGTTAAATACGACCTGGTGGACGGACCGTAAAGTGATTTACGACCCGTAAACCATGGTCGTAAACCACCATGAAGGCAGCCCAGCTTCTGGTTCTTGAAATGGATAAATACGCCCATGGAGGACGCGCCATATAGTGGAATACAGTCCGTAAACCTCCATGGACGACCACTGTTCACCCAGCACAGATTTTCCAATTTATTAAATATGAGGATCAAGACTTATTTTATTTCATTACAACACTACACCACTTCTCTCTAAAACTTCTCTCTACATTTATTATATGAGTTTTCAAGGATTATAAGCCATCAATAACATTAAGACAAGTGAATCAAGGATAAGGGAATCATCAAGGATCATCCAAGTCAAGAAATCCAAATGGAGAAAAACTAGGGTTTTGCTCAAAGAAGAGTATTATCAACCAAAGCTTGTTCCTACAACTTCTAAGGTAAGATTCATGATTTTTACAAGATGTTTAAGGTATTGGAGAATTAAAATACATGGATTGTAGAAAATGTGGCAACTAGGTCATGAATGATGAATAGTGACATTTGGAGAAATAGTTTGAATTGAGTTATGAATGTTGTTGTGTTGTGATATGAATGTGTTATAAATGGTATTAGGATCATGAACTAAATACTTTAGACGAATGGACGAAGATGGGTGTTATGACCATGAATGTGGGTGAATTAGAGGCAAATTGAGGAATCTAGATAATGTGGATAATGTGAATGACTAATGGCCATTGTTATGATATTAATGAAGGTATAAACGCTAGCATTGGAAGGGAACGTGCAAGTGTAGAATAGTTCGACGGAAAGGTATGTAAGGCTAACCCTCCTTTCATAAGGCATGGTTCTTGGCCAAATTCCTAATTCCTCTATAAGAGTATGTTGTCTTCACATGGTTGACATTCCGAGCTCATAAGCTCACGACCCTTGATATGTACTATGATTATACTATGTTCCTCGTATGACGAGTAAGTCTATAATGTAGATGTAACGATAATAATGAGGATAGTAATGATGATGAGAGTAAAATGAGACTAGAGATGCTTACGAGCCATGATATATGTATATGTATGCCTATGAAGGGCTATGATAAGACCCCGAGCTTATGATGCCGGGTAAGACTATATGTATATGACTATGTATAAAGTATGTATACGATTACGAAACGCGCGCACACCTCTGCAGATGGTACGGATAACCCTGATGCCTTGGTAGGGCCAGGTATATATGACCTTAAGCCTTGGTTGGCCAAGTATGTATGACACACCGATCCTATAAGGTCGGGTATGCTATGTAAATGCTATGTGTATGAAATTACTTTGTATATAATATAAATATGAATGTGATAAGACTATGTATAAGAATACAAATAAGGACATGTATACGAATATGAGCACAAGTATGGTACGAGTATTATTATGGGATATGAACGACGATGTATACAAGTAAGCGATATGATGATGATGATATTACTGTCTCCCTTCCTATGCTATTTCATATGATATCTATTATGCTCCCATATTGATGTTGATTATACTTTACATACTCAGTACATTCTTCGTACTGACGTCCTTTGGTTTATGGACGCTGCGTCATGCCCGCAGGTGCACAGGGAGACAGACTTGATCCACAGCTGCCTATCCAGAGATTGCATAGTAGAGCTCCATTTCTTTCGAAGCCGTAGCTTTTGGGTACTTATTCTTTTGTGTATATAATCATGGGCTTAGCGGGGTCCTGTCCCGCTCATACGATATGTCATACTCTTAGAGGCTCGTAGTCATGTGTATGTGGGTAGAGATGTTCGGCCATGTCGGCCCATGTTTTGTATATCTTTTGTTGGCCTCGTCGGCCTTGTACTTATGGTGTGGCATAGATGCCTATGATATGTTAAATGATGATGGTCGTCTAATGGGGTCAATGTGATTAACGATAAGAAAAGCACGAATTGATTTATAGTTCACCTAGATGATATGTTATGTACGATAAGGGGGTGCCCGGGTGGGGTAGCACCGGGTACTCGTCGCGGCCCCCTAGCCGGGTCCTGACAAAAGTGGTATCAGAGCAGTTCAGTCCTAGGATGTGTCTACGAGTCGTGTCTAGTAGAGTCTTGGTTATGGGTGTGTTGCGCGCCACACTTATAAATGAGAAGCTGCGGACATTTTAGGAATATATGACATTCTTTCTTCATAAGAATCGTGCGATAAAGCTATGATGTAAGAAATTCTTGTTCCTAAATCGTGTGTTGTGTATTTCAGAGATGCCTAAAAAGAAAAGGCTACAGCAGCCCAAAAGGGCATGACGGTGGCAGAAAAGCGGGCTGAAAGAGCACCGCCACCGGTAGTAGAGGAAGATGAGTCCCAGAGTGCGGCTCAATCTCAGTCCTCCCAGACAGTGCCTATTACTGAGGAGCACGTGGGAGCCTCAGCCCCAGCTCCAGCTCCTCCACCGAATGCTTCGGGCCAAGACGTGAGAGAGGCCATTAATTTGTTGACTCAGTTGGTTGCGGCCCAGACTCAGAGGCCAAGCGCAGGGCAAGGTGACAGGGCTGTTAGTGCAAGGGCCCGTGACTTCATTGCTTTGAAACCCCCGAAATTCTTTGTGTCGAAACTGGATGAGGATCCCCAGGACTTTATTGATGGTATGCTAAGGACGCTCCGGTTGATACATGCTTCAGACACTGAATGGGTAGAGCTAGCGTCCTATAGATTGAGAGATATCTCGATCCAGTGGTATACAGTATGGATGGCTTCGCGGGGAGCCAATGCACCTCCGCCCGTATGGCAAGAGTTTGTCGATGCTTTCCTCCGTCACTACATGCCTCCAGAAGTTCGGCAAGCTAGGGCCGATAAATTCTTGAATCTGAGGCAAGGTAGCATGAGTGCTACAGAGTATAGTCTCTGCTTTAACTCCTTGGCTAGGTATGCTTCGGCCATGGTAGCAGATATGGGCAATCGGGTGCACCGGTTTGTGAAAGGCCTAGGGCCACACTTGATGGATAAATGCTTAACTGCGTCCCTTCAGGATGGCATGGATATTGCACGCATTCAGGCACATGCTCAGGAATTAGAGAAACACCTACAGCAGCATAGAAATGAACGTGAGCAAGATAGGGGACATAGCAAGAGAGCTAGACCTTCAGGTTCGAGGAGCGAGTCCAGGGGTGGACACAGACAGCAGCTTCCCAACCATTCAGGCTATTCTATGACCAGTCCACCTCCACGGTTTTCAGGCCAGGGCCTTGATAGATCTGCTCGTTCAGGGCCGAGTCCGAGTTATACAGGACCTCAGTTCAGTGGTGATTTGGGCCAGTCAAGGCCACCCGTACCACCGTTCCAGTGTGGGAAGATGCATTGGGGTCGATGCCGATTTGGTTCAGATGATTGCTATTCATGTGGTCGGCCAGGCCATATTATGCGTGATTGCCCCTCAGTACAGGGTAGAGGTAGGACCCAGCCAGCAGGGTAGGCAGCCGGATCATCAGCATCTGTACGCCCTACGAGGCCAGGTTCACATGCGCCAGTTGGACATGGTAGAGGTAGAGGCAGCGCTCTCAGTACTAGCGGTCCTCAGGACCGTATTTATGCTTTGGCTGGACGCCAAGATCTTGAGTCTTCTCCTGATGTGGTCACATGTATATTATCGGTATTCTCTCATGATGTATATGCTTTGATTGATCCGGGCTCCATATTATCATATGTTACTCCATATATTGCGGGTCGATTTATAATTGAGCCGGAGTCTATCAAACCTTTTGAGGTGTCTACACCCGTGGGTGACTCGGAAATAGCTAGCCGAGTATATAGGAATTGTGTGATTGTGATTTGTGATCGTCGTACCATGATTGATTTGCATGAGCTAGAAATGGTAGATTTTGATGTTATTATGGGCATGGATTGGTTGGCTTCTTGTTACGCCAATGTTGATTGCCGAATGAAGATTGTTCGTTTCCAGTTTCCGGGAGAACCAGTTTTAAAATGGAAAGGGAATGCGGCATCACCAAAAGGTAGGTTTGTTTCCTATCAAAAGGCAAGGAAAATGATCACGAAAGGGTGTATTTATCACCTAGTGCGAGTTCAAGATGTAGAAGCTGAGTCGCCGACTCTTCAGTCAGTTCCGGTAGTGAACAAATTTCTGGATGTGTTCCCGGAAGAGCTTCCAGGCCTTCCTCCCGAACGAGAGATTGATTTTGCGATTGATGTGTTGCCAGACACTAAACCCATACCTATTACTCTCTATAGGATGGCACCCGCAGAGTTGAAAGAGTTGAAGGAGCAATTAAAAGACTTACTTGAAAAAGGCTTCATTAGGCCTAGTTCATCCCCATGGGGAGCACCCGTATTGTTCGTCCGGAAGAAGGATAGCTCCTTGAGAATGTGCATTGATTATCGGCAATTGAATAAATTGACAATTAAGAACAAGTATCCCCTCCCGAGGATTGATGATTTATTTGATCAATTGCAAGGTGCCAAATGGTTTTCAAAGATTGATTTGAGGTCCGGGTATCACCAAGTAAGAATTAGGGAGAAACATGTCCCTAAGACAACTTTCAGAACATGATATGGCCATTTCGAGTTCCGAGTAATGTCGTTTGGGCTAACTAATGCACCGGCAGTGTTTATGGACTTAATGAACAATGTATTTCGGCCTTTTCTGGATCTATTCGCGATTGTATTCATCGATGATATCCTAGTGTATTCTAGATCCGAGGCAGAACATGTGGATCATTTGCGAATTGTCCTTGGAGTTCTTCGAGCCCGAGAGTTATTCGCGAAGTTTTCCAAATGCAATTTCTGGTTGAACTCAGTGGCATTTCTGGGCCACATTGTTGCAGCTGACGGTATTCGAGTGGATAGCCAAAAGATTGAGGCAGTGAAGACTTGTCCAAGGCCCACGACCCCTACGGAGGTTCGTAGCTTTTTGGGCTTAGCCGGTTATTACAGAAGATTTGTTGAGGGTTTCTCCTCTATTTCTGCACCGCTCACCAAGTTGACTCAGAAGTCAGCTAAGTTTCAATGGACAGATGCTTGCGAGCGTAGTTTCCAAGAGTTGAAAGACCGACTTACTTCAGCCCCAGTCTTGACACTTCCAGAGGGATTGGAAGGATATATTATTAATTGTGATGCTTCAGGCGTTGGGCTAGGCTGTGAATTGATGCAAAATGGTAAGGTGATTGCGTATGCTTCTAGACAATTACGGAAACATGAGCAGAATTATCCTACCCATGACTTAGAATTGGCCGCGGTGGTCCATGCTTTAAAGATATGGAGACATTACTTATATGGTGTCCACGTGGATATTTATACAGATCATAAGAGTCTCCAGTACATCTTCAAGCAGAAAGAGTTGAATTTGCGGCAACGACGATAGCTAGAGTTGCTAAAAGACTATGATGTTGAAATCCTTTACCACCCCGGAAAGGCAAATGTTGGGGCTGATGCTCTTAGCCGTAGGTCGATGGGAAGTCTAAGTGATGTACGACCAGAAAAGAAAGAGATGGCCCGTGATCTTCAGCAGTTAGCTAGCCTAGGAGTCCGAGCGGTGGACTCAGGTAGCAGCGGAGCTACTATTCAGAATCCAGCAGTTTCATCGTTAGTAGCGGAAGTAAACGAGCGACAATATGAGGATCCCATACTAATGCAGTACAGAGGGACACTCCCTCAGAAGGAGGAGTCATTATTTGACATTTCGGAAGACGGAGTTCTCCGATGTCGAGGCAGGTTATGTGTTCCCGATGTGGCAGGTCTATGCCATCAGATTTTAAGAGAAGCTCATTGTTCCCGTTACTCCGTTCACCCCGGAGCGACGAAAATGTATCATGATCTTAAGACTATATATTGGTGGAATAGGATGAAGAAAGACGTAGCGGAATTCGTAGCTCAGTGTCCTAATTGCCAACAAGTGAAGATAGAACACCAAAAGTCGGGCGGCTTATTGCAAGCTATAGAAATCCCAACTTGGAAGTGGGAAGTGATTAATATGGATTTCATTACAGGGTTACCCCGTTCTCGACATAAATATGATTCTATATGGGTGATCGTGGATAGGCTCACAAAGTCAGCGCATTTCTTACCGGTCAGAACGCCCTATATGGCAGAAGATTATGCCAAGGTTTATCTTAAAGAGATAGTGAGACTTCATGGCGTTCCGGTATCTATTATCTCCGATAGAGGAACTCAGTTTACAGCCAAGTTTTGGTTGTCTTTCCAAGAAGGTTTAGGGACCCAAGTGCTCCTAAGTACGGCGTTTCACCCACAGACCGATGGGCAAGCTGAACGTACTATTCAGACTCTTGAAGATATGTTACGGGCATGTATGATAGATTTTGGAGGAAATTGGGATGACCATTTGCCACTCATTGAGTTTGCTTACAATAACAGTTATCATTCTAGCATTCAAATGGCACCGTATGAGGCTATATATGGGCGAAAGTGTAGATTCCCAGTTGGGTGGTTTGAGACCGGAGAAGCTAAGTTGATAGGGCCAGACTTGGTCCAGCAAGCAATAGAGAAAGTTAAGCTCATACAAGATCGGTTGCTAGCGGCTCAAAGTCGTCAGAAGTCCTATGCGGATAATCGTCGAAGAGACTTAGAGTTCGAAGTGAAAGATTGGGTATTCTTGAAATTGTCGCCAATGAAGGGCGTGATGAGATTTGGCAAAAAGGGGAAGCTCAGTCCCCGGTATATTGGGCCATACGAAATTGTGCGCAAAATAGGCAAAGTGGTCTATGAGCTAGATCTACCTCAAGATTTGGAGTCAGTCCATCCAGTATTTCATGTCTCGATGCTTCGGAAGTGTGTTGGAGATCCTACGAGGATCGTCCCAGTGAATGATATTCAAGTGACAGAAAAGTTAACTTATGATGAAATACCCATTGCCATATTAGATAGGCAAGTACGGAGGCTTAGAAACAAAGAAGTGGCCTCAATTAAAGTTCTGTGGAGAAATGACAATCGAGAGGAAATGACATGGGAAGCAGAAGAGAATATGCGATCCAAATACCCACATTTATTTCAGCCCTTGGAAGAAGTCCAAGATGAGACGTCAAAATCATAAGGTATGCATGTTTTCCCTTTTATACATTCAGGTCGTGTGTGGCCAAATTTCTAGTGCTGTTGTATTATTGCCCTGTGAGGCATTGTTATTGTGGGTTGTTGTGACAGGGTGGTAGTGCCACATTACAGAGGAAACTCTGGCGAAATTTTTATAGAATTCCCCAAGCCTTTAACATTCGAGGACGAATGTTCCTAAGGGGGGTAGAATGTTACACCTCGGAAAATTTCCCGTTGGTACGCAAGTAAATGAACTAATGATGTGTGCGAGGATTGCGACTGCATAATGTTTCATGGGAAATTTATGTGAAGGGATGTGGATGATTAGAATGAAAAGTCGAGAAATGAGAAAAATTGTAAGTTAGCAAAACTGCCCAGTGGTCGTATATTGCAAAATACGGACCGTAAAGTGCAACACGGTCCGTAAACTGGCAGTCGTAAACTGTCATGCAAAAGCTTCAGTATTCTACCAGTGGTCGTAAAGTGCAAATACGGACCGTAAACTGGTATACGGTCCGTAAACAGCCAGGTCGTAAACTGGCATGCCAAAGTTCAACTTTCTGCCAGCCGAGGAAATGGTTAAATACGACCTGGTAGACGGACCGTAAAGTGATGTACGGCCCGTAAACCATGGTCGTAAACCACCATGAAGGCAGCCCAGCTTCTGGTTCTTGAAATGGCTAAATACGCCCATGGAGGACGAGTCGTATAGTGGAATACGGTCCGTAAACCTCCATGGACGACCACTGTTCACCCAGCACAGATTTTCCAATTTATTAAATATGAGGATCAAGACTTATTTTATTTCATTACAACACTACACCACTTCTCTCTAAAACGTCTCTCTACATTTATTATATGAGTTTTCAAGGATTATAAGCCATCAATAACATTAAGACAGGTGAATCAAGGATAAGGGAATCATCAAGGATCATCCAAGTCAAGAAATCCAAATGGAGAAAAACTAGGGTTTTGCTCAAAGAAGAGTATTATCAACCAAAGCTTGTTCCTACAACTTCTAAGGTAAGATTCATGATTTTTACAAGATGTTTAAGGTATTGGAGAATTAAAATACATGGATTGTAGAAAATGTGGTCAACTAGGTAATGAATGATGAATAGTGACATTTGGAGAAATAGTTTGAATTGAGTTATGAATGTTGTTGTGTTGTGATATGAATGTGTTATAAATGGTATTAGGATCATGAACTAAATACTTTAGACGAATGGACGAAGATGGGTGTTATACCATGAATATGGGTGAATTAGAGGCAAATTGAGGAATCTAGATAATGTGGATAATGTGAATGACTAATGGCCATTGTTATGATATTAATGAAGGTATAAACGCTAGCATTGGAAGGGAACGTGCAAGTGTAGAATAGTTCAATGGAAAGGTATGTAAGGCTAACCCTTCTTTCATAAGGCATGGTTCTTGGCCAAATTCCTAATTCCTCTATATGAGTATGTTGTCTTCACATGGTTGACATTCCGAGCTCATAAGCTCACGACCCTTGGTATGTACTATGATTATACTATGTTCCTCGTATGACGAGTAAGTCTATAATGTAGATGTAACGATAATGATGAGGATAGTATTGATGATGAGAGTAAAATGAGACTAGAGATGCTTACGAGCCATGATATATGTATATGTATGCCTATGAAGGGCTATGATAAGACCCCGAGCTTATGATGCCGGGTAAGACTATATGTATATGACTATGTATAAAGTATGTATACGATTACGAAATGCGCGCACACCTCTGCAGATGGTACGGATAACCCTGATGCCTTGGTAGGGCCAGGTATGTATGACCTTGAGCCTTCTTGGCCAAGTATGTATGACACACCGATCCTATAAGGTCGGGTATGCTATGTAAATGCTATGTGTATGAAATGACTATGTATATAATATGAATATGAATGTGATAAGACTATGTATAAGAATATAAATAAGGAGACGTATACGAATATGAGCACAAGTATGGTACATTTATTATTATGGGATATGAACGACGATGTATGCAAGTAAGCGATATGATGATGATGATATTACTGTCTCCCCCCCCCCCCCCCCTATGCTATTTCATATGATATCTATTATGCTCCCATATTGATGTTGATCATGCTTTACATACTGAGTACATTCTTCGTACTGACGTCCTATTGTTTGTGGACGCTGCGTCATACCCGCAGGTGCACAGGGAGACAGACTTGCTCCATAGCTGCCTATCCAGAGATTGCATAGCAGAGCTCTATTTCTTTCGGAGCCGTAGCTTTTGGGTACTTATTCTTTTGTGTATATAATCATGGGCATAGCGGGGTCCTGTCCCGCTCATACGATATGTCATACTCTTAGAGGCTCATAGTCATGTGTTTGTGGGTAGAGATGTTCGGCCATGTCGGCCCATGTTTTGTATATCTTTTGTTGGCCTCGTCGGCCTTGTACTTATGGTGTGGCATAGATGCCTATGATATGTTAAATGATGATGGTCGTCTAATGGGATCAATGTGATTAACGATAAGAAAAGCACGAATTGATTTATGGTTCACCTAGATGATATGTTATGTACGATAAGGGGGCGCCCGGGTGGGGTAACACCGGGTGCTCGTCGCGGCCCCCTAGCCGGGTTGTGACAAAAGTGGTATCAGAGCAGTGCAGTCCTAGGATATGTCTACGAGCCGTGTCTAGTAGAGTCTTGGTTATGGGTGTGTTGCGCGCCACACTTATAAACGAGAAGCTGCAGACATTTTAGGAATATATGACCTTCTTTCTTCATAAGAATCGTGCGATAGAGCTATGATGTAAGAAATTCTTGTTCCTAAATCGTGTGTTGTGTATTTCAGAGATGCCTAAAAAGAAAAAGGCTACAGCAGCCCAAAAGGGCAAGACGGTGGCAGAAAAGCGGGCTGAAAGAGCACCGCCACCGGTAGTAGAGGAAGGTGAGTCCGAGAGTGCGGCTCAATCTCAGTCCTCCCAGACAGTGCCTATTACCGAGGAGCACGTGGGAGCCTCAGCCCCAGCTCCAGCTCCTCCACCGAATGCTTCGGGCCAAGACGTGAGAGAGGCCATTAATTTGTTGACTCAGTTGGTTGCGGCCCAGACTCAGAGGCCAAGCGCAGGGCAAGGTGACAGGGCTGTTAGTGCAAGGGCCCGTGACTTCATTGCTTTGAAACCCCCGGAATTATTTGGGTCGAAACTGGAGGAGGATCCCCAAGACTTTATTGATGGTATGCTAAGGACGCTCCGGTTGATACATGCTTCAGACACTGAGTCGGTAGATCTAGCGTCCTATAGATTGAGAGATATCTCGATCCAGTGGTATACAGTATGGATGGCTTCGCGGGGAGCCAATGCACCACTACCGGTATGGCAAGAGATTGTCGATGCTTTCCTCCGTCACTACATGCCTCCAGAAGTTCGGCGAGCAAGGGCCGATAAATTCTTGAATCTGAGGCAAGGTAGCATAAGTGATACAGAGTATAGTCTCCGCTTTAACTCCTTGGCTAGGTATGCTTCGGCCATGGTAGCAGATATGGGCGATCGGGTGCACCGGTTTGTGAAAGGCCTAGGGCCACACTTGATGGATAAATGCTTAACTGCGTCCCTTCAGGATGGCATGGATATTGCACGCATTCAGGCACATGCTCAGGAATTAGAGGAACACCTACAGCAGCGGAGAAATGAACGTGAGCAAGATAGGGGACATAGCAAGAGAGCTAGACCTTCAGGTTCGAGGAGCGAGTCCAGGGGAGGACACAGACAGCAGCTTCCCAGCCATTCAGGCTATTCTATGACCAGTCCACCTCCACGGTTTTCAGGCCAGGGCCTTGATAGATCTGCTCGTTCAGGGCCGAGTCCGAGTTATACAGGACCTCAGTTCAGAGGTGGTTTGGGCCAGTCAAGGCCACCCGTACCACCGTGTTCCCAGTGTGGGAAGATGCATTGGGGTCGATGCCGAATTGGTTCAGATGATTGCTATTCATGTGGTCGGCCAGGCCATATTATGCGTGATTGCCCCTCAGTACAGGGTAGAGGTAGGACCCAGCCAGCAGGGTCGACAGCCGGATCATCAGCATCTGTACGCCCTACGGGGCCAGGTTCACATGCGCCAGTCGGCCATGGTAGAGTAGAGGCAGAGCTCCTAGTACTAGCGGTCCTCAGCACCGTATTTATTCTTTGGCTGGACGCCAAGATCTTGAGTCTTCTCCTGATGTGGTCACAGGTATATTATCGGTATTCTCTCATGATGTATATGCTTTGATTGATACGGGCTCCACATTATCATATGTTACTCCATATATTGCGGGTCCATTTATAATTGAGCCGGAGTCTATCAAACCTTTTGAGGTGTCTACACCTGTGGGTGACTCGGTAATAGCTAGCCGAGTATATAGGAATTGTGTGATTGTGATTTGTGATCGTCGTACCATGATTGATTTGCAAGAGCTAGAAATGGTAGATTTTGACGTTATTATGGGCATGGATTGGTTGGCTTCTTGTTACGCCAATGTTCATTGCTGAGTGAAGATGGTTCGTTTCCAGTTTCCGGGAGAACCAGTCTTAGAATGAAAAGGGAATGCGGCATCACCAAAAGGTAGGTTTGTTTCCTATCTAAAGGCAAGGAAGATGATCACGAAAGGGTGTATTTATCACCTAGTGCCAGTTCAAGATGTAGAAGGTGAGTCGCCGACTCTTCTGTCAGTTCCGGTAGTGAACGAATTTCTGGATGTGTTCCCGGAAGAGCTTCCAGGCCTTCCTCCCGAATGAGAGATTGATTTTGCGATTGATGTGTTGCCAGACACTAAACCCATACCTTTTCCTCCCTATAGGATGGCACCCGCAGAGTTGAAAGAGTTGAAGGAGCAATTAAAAGACTTGCTTGAAAAAGGCTTCATTAGGACTAGTTCATCCCCGTGGGGAGCACCCGTATTGTTCGTCCGGAAGAAGGATGGCTTCTTGAGAATGTGCATTGATTATCGACAATTGAATAAAGTGACAATTAAGAACAAGTATCCCCTCCCGAGGATTGATGATTTATTTGATCAATTGCAAGGTGCCAAATGGTTTTCAAAGATTGATTTGAGGTCCGGGTATCACCAAGTAAGAGTTAGGGAGAAAGATGTCCCTAAGACAACTTTCAGAACAAGATATGGCCATTTCGAGTTCCGAGTAATGTCGTTTGGGCTAACTAATGCACCGACAGTGTTTATGGACTTAATGAATAATGTATTTCGGCCTTTTCTGGATCTATTCGCGATTGTATTCATCGATGATATCCTAGTGTATTCTAGATCCGAGGCAGAACATGTGGATCATTTTCAAATTGTCCTTGGAGTTCTTCGAGCCCGAGAGTTATTCGCGAAGTGTTCCAAATGCGAGTTTTGGTTGAACTCAGTGGCATTTCTAGGCCACATTGTTGCAGCTGATGGTATTCGAGTGGATAGCCAAAAGATTGAGGCAGTGAAGACTTGGCCAAGGCCCACGACCCCTACGGAGGTTCGTAGCTTTTTGGGCTTAGCTGGTTATTACAGAAGATTTGTTGAGGGTTTCTCTTCTATTTCTGCACCGCTCACCAAGTTGACTCAGAAGTCAGCTAAGTTTCAATGGACAGATGCTTGCGAGCGTAGTTTCCAAGAGTTGAAAGACCGACTGACTTCAGCCCCAGTCTTGACACTAATAGAGGGATTGGAAGGATATGTTATTTATTGTAATGCTTCAGGCGTTGGGCTAGGCTGTGTATTGATGCAAATGGTAAGGTGATTGCGTATGCTTCTAGGCAATTACGGAAACATGAGCAGAATTATCCTACCCATGACTTAGAATTGGCCGCGGTGGTCCATGCTTTAAAGATATGGAGACATTACTTATATGGTGTCCACGTGGATATTTATACAGATCATAAGAGTCTCCAGTACATCTTCAAGCAGAAAGAGTTGAATTTGCGGCAACGACGATGGCTAGAGTTGCTAAAAGACTATGATGTTGAAATCCTGTACCACCCCGAAAAGGCAAATGTTGTGGCTGATGCTCTTAGCCGTAGGTCGATGGGAAGTCTAAGTGATGTACGACCAGAAAAGAAAGAGATGGCCCGTGATCTTCAGCAGTTAGCTAGCCTAGGAGTCCGAGCGGTGGACTCAGGTAGCAGCGGAGCTACTATTCAGAATCCAGCAGTTTCATCGTTAGTAGCGGAAGTAAACGAGCGACAATATGAGGATCCCATACTAATGCAGTACAGAGGTACACTCCCTCAAAAGGAGGAGTCATTATTTGACATTTCGGAAGACGGAGTTCTCCGATGTCGAGGCAGGTTATGTGTTCCCGATGTGGCAGGTCTATGCCATCAGATTTTAAGAGAAGCTCATTGTTCCCGTTACTCCGTTCACCCCGGAGCGACGAAAATGTATCATGATCTTAAGACTATATATTGGTGGAATGGGATGAAGAAAGACGTAGCGGAATTCGTAGCTCAGTGTCCTAATTGCCAACAAGTGAAGATAGAACACCAAAAGTCGGGTGGCTTATTGCAAGCTATAGAAATCCCAACTTGGAAGTGGGAAGTGATTAATATGGATTTCATTACAGGGTTACCCCGTTCTCGACATAAATATGATTCTATATGGGTGATCGTGGATAGGCTCACAAAGTCAGCGCATTTCTTACCGGTTAGAACGACCTATATGGCAGAAGATTATGCCAAGCTTTATCTTAAAAAGATAGTGAGACTCCATGGCGTTCCGGTATCTATTATCTCCGATAGAGGAACTCAGTTTACAGCCAAGTTTTGGGGGTCTTTCCAAGAAGGTTTAGGGACCCAAGTGCGCCTAAGCACGGCGTTTCACCCACAGACCGATGGGCAAGCTGAACGTACTATTCAGACTCTTGAAGATATGTTACGGGCATGTATGATAGATTTTGGAGGAAATTGGGATGATCATTTACCACTCATTGAGTTTTCTTACAATAACAGTTATCATTCTAGCATTCAAATGGCACCGTATGAGGCTCTATATGGGCGAAAGTGTAGATCCCCAGTTCGGTGGTTTGAGACCGGAGAAGCTAAGTTGATAGGGCCAGACTTGGTCCAGCAAGCAATAGAGAAAGTTAAGCTCATACAAGATCGGTTGCTACGGCTCAAAGTCGTCAGAAGTCCTATGCGGATAATCGTCGAAGAGACATAGAGCTCGAAGTGAAAGATTGGGTATTCTTGAAAGTGTCGCCAATGAAGGTCGTGATGAAATTCGGCAAAAAGGGGAAGCTCAGTCCCCGGTATATTGGGCCATACGAAATTGTGCGCAAAATAGGCAAAGTGGTCTATGAGCTAGATCAACCTCCAGATTTGGAGTCAGTCCATCCTGTATTTCATGTCTCGATGCTTCGGAAGTGTGTTGGAGATCCTACGAGGATCGTCCCAGTGAATGATATTCAAGTGACAGAAAAGTTAGCTTATGATGAAATACCCATTGCCATATTAGATAGGCAAGTATGGAGGCTTAGAAACAAAGAAGTGGCCTCAATTAAATTTCTGTGGAGAAATGACAATCGAGAGGAAATGACATGGGAAGCAGAAGAGAATATGAGATCCAAATACCCACATTTATTTCAGCCCTTGGAAGAAGTCCAAGATGAGACGTTAAAATCATAAGGTATGCATTTTTTTCCCTTTTATACATTCAGGTCGTGTGTGGCCAAATTTCTAGTGCTGTTGTATTATTGCCCTGTGAGGCATTGTTATTGTGGGTAGTTGTGATAGGGTGGTAGTGCCACATTACAGAGGAAACTCTGGCGAAATTTTTATAAAATTCCCCAAGCCTTTAACATTCGAGGACGAATGTTCCTAAGGGTGGTAGAATGTTACACCTCGGAAAATTTCCCGTTGGTACGCAAGTAAATGAACTAATGATGTGTGCGAGGAGTGCGAGTGCATAATGTTTCATGGGAAATGTATGTGAAGGGATGTGGATGAATAGAATGAAAAGTCCAGAAATGATAAAAATTGAAAGTTGGCAAAACTGCCCAGTGGTCGTATATTGCAAAATACGGACGGTAAAGTGCAACACGGTCCGTAAACTGGCAGTCGTAAACTGCCATGCAAAAGCTTCAGCCTTCTGCGAGTGGTCGTAAAGTGCAAATACGGACCGTAAACTGGTATACGGTCCGTAAACTGCCAGGTCGTAAACTGGCATGCCAAACTTCAACTTTCTGCCAGCCCAGGAAATTGTTAAATACGACCTGGTGGACGGACCGTAAAGTGATTTACGACCCGTAAACCATGGTCGTAAACCACCATGAAGGCAGCCCAGCTTCTGGTTCTTGAAATGGCTAAATACGCCCATGGGGGACGAGCCGTATAGTGGAATACGGTCCGTAAACCTCCATGGATGACCACTGTTCACCCAGCACAGATTTTCCAATTTATTAAACATGAGGATCAAGACTTATTTTATTTCATTACAACACTACACCACTTCTCTCTAAAACTTCTCTCTACATTTATTATATGAGTTTTCAAGGATTATAAGCCATCAATAACATTAAGACGAGTGAATCAAGGATAAGGGAATCATCAAGGATCATCCAAGTGAAGAAATCCAAATGGAGAAAAACTAGGGTTTTGCTCAAAGAAGAGTATTATCAACCAAAGCTTGTTCCTACAACTTCTAAGGTAAGATTCATGATTTTTACAAGATGTTTAAGGTAGTGGAGAATTAAAATACATGGATTGTAGAAAATGTGGTCAACTAGGTCATGAATGATGAATAGTGACATTTGGAGAAATAGTTTGAATTGAGTTATGAATGTTGTTGTGTTGTGATATGAATGTGTTATAAATGGTATTAGGATCATGAACTAAATACTTTAGACGAATGGACGAAGATGGGTGTTATGACCATGAATGTGGGTGAATTAGAGGCAAATTGAGGAATCTAGATAATGTGAATGACTAATGGCCATGGTTATGATATTAATGAAGGTATAAACGCTAGCATTGGAAGGGAACGTGCAAGTGTAGAATAGTTCGACGGAAAGGTATGTAAGGCTAACCCTTCTTTCATAAGGCATGATTCTTGGCCAAATTCCTAATTCCTCTATATGAGTATGTTGTCTTCACATGGTTGACATTCCGAGCTCATATGCTCACGACACTTGATATGTACTATGATTATACTATGTTCCTCGTATGACGAGTAAGTCTATAATGTAGATGTAACGATAATGATGAGGATAGTAATGATGATGAGAGTAAAATGAGACTAGAGATGCTTACGAGCCATGATATATGTATATGTATGCCTATGAAGGGCTATGATAAGACCCCGAGCTTATGATGCCGGGTAAGACTATATGTATATGACTATGTATAAAGTATGTATACGATTACGAAACGCGCGCACACCTCTGCAGATGGTACGGATAACCCTGATGCCTTGGTAGGGCCAGGTATGTATGGCCTTGAGCCTTCGTTGGCCAAGTATGTATGACACACCGATCCTATAAGGTCGGGTATGCTATGTAAATGCTATGTGTATGAAATGACTATGTATATAATATGAATATGAATGTGATAAGACTATGTATAAGAATACAAATAAGGACATGTATACGAATATGAGCACAAGTATGGTACGAGTATTATTATGGGATATGAACGACGATGTATGCAAGTAAGCGATATGATGATGATGATATTACTGTCTCCCCTCCTATGCTATTTGATATGATATCTATTATGCTCCCATATTGATGTTGATCATGCTTTACATACTCAGTACATTCTTCGTACTGACGTCCTTTTGTTTGTGGACGCTGCGTCATGCCCGCAGGTACACCGGAAGACAGACTTGATCCATAGCTGCCTATCCAGAGATTGCATAGCAGAGCTCCATTTCTTTCGGAGCTGTAACTTTTGGGTACTTATTCTTTTGTGTATATAATCATGGGCATAGCGGGGTCCTGTCCCGCTCATACGATATGTCATACTCTTAGAGGCTCGTAGTCATGTGTATGTGTGTAGAGATGTTCGGCCATGTCGGCCCATGTTTTGTATATCTTTTGTTGGCCTCGTCGGCCTTGTACTTATGGTGTGGCACAGATGCCTATGATATGTTAAATGATGATGGTCGTCAAATGGGGTCAATGTGATTAACGATAAGATAAGCACGAATTGATTTATGGTTCACCTAGATGATATGTTATGTACGATAAGGGGGTGCCCGGGTAGGGTAGCACCGGGTGCTCGTCGCGGCCCCCTAGCCGGGTCGTGACAGGTCGCTGTAATATCTCACCTTGAAGGATCAATTATTAAAAGGTGAAATCAACAATAATGAGTACAATCAATGACATCATGAAAAATACTCAATAATCCCATGATAGCATAAAACCCATAAACTTTGAAACTTCTAGAAATAGGATCATCATCATCATTATTATCATAGAAACATCTATCGTTGGCCTCATTAGAACTTTAGAATCATGAACTTCTATCTTTTGGGGAATAGGGACGTTATGGAAAACATGCGTGGAATCATAGCACAAGAATCATGCCTTTTGAAAGAAAGGGACTAGCCTTAACATACTTTTCGGTCTCTATAGCCACTCAACGTTTATCCCTCCAAGCTCATAAATATACATATAAATCATTCATACTTTTGTTAGGCTCAATGTCATACGCTCATCTTAAGCCTTCAATTTAATTTCGTTTAGAATCTGCCGAAATTTTAGCAGCATCTCCCCTGTTTATATGCCTAGCCCTAAATACTTCACTAGGGCAGCAATAAATTCAATATTCGCCTTGGTTTCAAGCCAAGATTCTTCGCAATACGATACTTTAATGACAACTATACACTTCCCGAACCTGAATTCCGGAATCGCACGTGTTTTGCGCTAAAATTTTGTTGACAGAGGTTAGGGGAATATTCCAGAGTATTTGGGAACTTTTGAGGGTGTTTGATATGAAAATAAGGGGGTAATCCCCCCTTTTATACTTGTCTAGAGTCGGTTTGCGCCGATGTAGAAAGTACTCAGTGCGTTCGCGCAGACCAGTTTCTTGGCCTGCCAGCCTGACTTGTGATGTCCATATCTCCTTACTCCGATGCCGTATCAATGAGAATTTTGTTACGTTGGAAACTAGACTTCATGAACTTCACTTTGAGCTTTTTCTTTGCCTTAAAACTTCTCATATACTAAAAGATATTCTTTCCCCAAATTGGACCAAGATTGCCCTTTATATTTTCTCCAAAGTTCCCACAAACTTAGTTTCTATAATTCACCTGCTCTCCAATCCTCCCATAGCTTATTATATGAACTAAACCTTTGTAACCATAAGATAAAAGCATACGCTCGTATATATATTTGAAGGCATCTCCAGAGTCCATACTTAAAATAGCCAACACTTATAAATTTCAACATATAGAATTAAGGGGTGTAACATCCTTCCCCCCTTAAAACATTCGTCCCCGAATGTTGTAGTTTGTAAACCCACGATGTTTTCATTGAGTTTTTGGAGTGGTTTCCCTTCTCTTAGACCCCGATCATCATATCTTTATAATATGAATTGGTTAGTCTCTTCTCGTTCTCTCTAAACTCTTTATTGAAATCATCCATAAGTTCCATAATCTCATATTCTTATATAAGTAATCAGTAATCAACTAATAGTCAGTTATCGCTCTGTTCCCATTAAGGTGGTCTTGAGCCGCAATTGTTACAGTTGCCTGCCGACTTGCAAGTACCCTTTCTTGCTTGCTCCTTATCCCTCTATTAGTAGACAACTCCTTTGTTCAACTATGGCACAATTCCTTGCTTGCTTCCTTAGTGCTAATTTGGGCTGTCCCTTCTTGTACTCATTGACCTTGTGTATGCACAATATTATCTCCTTGTAATTCATTGGTCGGACTCCTTGCTTCTTTACAATCTCATCATAGTTCCCCCTATGATAGGGTCTAGATTATTTTCAATAGCATTTTATTGCCAATGAATCCCTACTTTTAATGGTTACTTACCCCAAACTATCCATCCAGAATTTCTTCCGTAGTGAATCCATACCAACAAACCTACACAGTCCCCTATGTACATATATATGTATATTTATATAGTACGCCCTTATTATCATTATTATCCTTGTAATGAGGTCACTCCCATAATATAATAATAACCAAGGCTCCAGTTAATCTAAAACTCATAATATCTTTAAATTCGTATTAGAGCTTTTCCTCCAATTTCCTCTCCTCAAATCTTATCATGTAAACTTATAAGCATAGGACTAAGGTAAAATCTAACTTTAATATAGCTTCCTTTCAACATGAGTATGCTTGTCCTTGATTCTCTTATACCGGTGATCATTTGTTTAGCCTTTATTCTTCTTTGGCTCTTTATCATTGTCCTTACACTACTTTTGTTGGCCATTTCCTCATGACGATTGTTCATATTGTTTTATAACACATGCTCTCATATTTGGCATAACTGGCGACTAGTGAGATACTTGCTAGTCCCTGGCAGTACTGCTATCTTACTATCCATAGGTTTACTACTTTCCTTTTCTTTGGATATTATTGAACCTCCTATAATTATTCCTCTTGTTTAGACTTCCATCCCTTCTAGTACTATGATTTCCTTTTTAGCAGCTCATATTACCCTTTTGTACTTGTTTCCTGGTCAGCCTACAGATCCTTCTTATTCCTTTTGTTACCTCTTGGGTTACGTTACTGTATATTTAAATGTGATCAAAATGTCCCCGGTACGAATGATTTGAACCATGGTCCAGAAACATCACATGTCGCATTGACGAGACTCATTCTCTTTTGTTAGTTAATTCCTTTATTATCTTGTCATACTTCCTTTTTCCGTATCTGTCCCATAATACATTTGCATTCGATCTGTTCCCACTTTTTCCTAATACATTCCTGATATATCGATACGTCTCGAACTTTGACTTCTTATAGCTAATACATTTCTCTCTTTTGAATTTTGAGAATATTATAATTCATCTCAGGACTAAATTTGTTCTTCCCCCCTTTTAAAAAAATGTTCTCATATACCCATAACATTCGAATATTAATCGTCTTTGACGATCATTTAACATACTTTACTGGTCCTTTCATCGTATTGATTAGCCTATTCCTTTTTTCTCGACTGAATTCTTGTGCTAAGTCAAATGGCAAATGTTTACATATATCGGATACTATCTAGGTGCTTTCCTTATGGATCGTCTTTTCCGTCTATAACCAGCAGTTCCCTAAGCTAATGAATCCATGATATCATCGGAATTCGTTAGACCCTTATACAGTGTCCGACTATAAAACGCTCCTCCAGCCTTAATCTTCCCTCATAGCTATCCTTTTACTAATATCCTTAGGATCCTTCTTGATCTTAGTTCCTAATTCTGACTGGTATCTACCCTACATCATTCATTCCCACTATTCATCCTTTCATTACTTAGCTCATCCTGTCCCATAGTTCTCTTAATTACTTATTTGCATCACAATCATGCATCATAGTCCTTCTAATATTCTACCGGCTCCCGTCCTTACCATGAAATCTTCACGAAATACACCCTTATCGTTCTTCTTTTGTCTAGTCCTCACCTTGCATATCGCCATACTCTATCCTTTCCATGTACTTACTTTAGAGATTCATCCGAATGGCTCCTTGCCTCTACCGTCGTCCTAAACTTTTTCTCGGAGGCTTTACTTGACCCTTACTAGCAACATACTTCCTTTGCTTACGCTTCTCTTATTTTCATGAGATCATAATCCTCTTATTCTTACGTACATAGGTTCTTCTTCTCCCCAATACCATTGCACCACGATTATCCAACTTTAGTCTTCGGGGAAAACATTATCAACTTGCCCTGAAGCACTTGCTACTTAAACTTCAATACCCAGTTCAATCAATACCTTTAGCATATCATAATATCGGTCATCAAGGCACGCATACAATTTAATGCAACCACACATGAGTTATCATGTATATCGTTTACTAACACCTTACTTATGAAGTACCCCCAATGCTATTGATCTCCACTTGAACACCTACTCTCCTTTCCTTTTTATTCATAAGCCGACATCGCACTATTTTTATTTTATTGCCAAATAACCTTTATCACCTTTGTCTAATCATTCAAGGTACCCCTACTTACAAGAATCACATCTGTCTTGCTGCGTGGCTTTTTTATGGCATAACCTAAATAATAATTTGATGTTCTAACAGATCCAAAGTAAAACTCTGTAATGCATCTCCCTTCAGGTTGGAAAAGTCCCTTACTCTCCAGCCCAAGCAAATGCTATCTTAACCTTTGGAACTCCCAATAATAACCATCAATCAGTACACGCGACTGCATTCCATTCCTAATTCCAAGATTCCTAGTGGCGATACAAATATCTTAGTCGCAGTTACTTATAAATACTTTCGTTTTCTGTTCCTTTATAATTCCGATTCGTCAACTATTAAATGATACCCTGTAATAATTGTACACACATAAGAAATTTTAGTAAAAGACCCATATACCTATAGTCGGCCTGTCCCGATCTTGGTCTGGAGGGTTGTAAAGTGAAATATCTCTTTCTTCATCCTCTCGCTATCTGATCGTCTGACCCTCCCCATTTTCGCCATCAGAGTCTGAAGGATACGAATACTCCTGCAACTCCTGATTAACTGAGGACCAAGATAGAGGGCTAGAATACTCGGTAACACTCACACTCGTAGCTACTCTAGAATAATGCTCCATTATATGAGAAACTAGAGGGGCCAACTATGGTGCCGCCTCGGGAGCCTCCTGCTCCACTGGCGTCTCATACGAACCCTCAGACGGGTCCATCTCATAACTATCTTCCGACGGATCCTCCTCCATAGAAGTCACAGGCTCTGGGGGGGATCGTCTCGATGTCCTCAGAAGGATCTGTCTTAATAGAGTAGCTAAGACTCCTCCTACTCTGACCTAGTACCAGCGGTCCAGAGTCCACCCTAGGGGCCTTCCTTCCACCCCCACTATCGGAAGCCGATCCCTTCAACTTTGTCAACAGGAAAAGAGGGTCCGAAATGATCTTTCCTAGACTCTGGCTCTACCGCACGATCAAAGATAGAAATAAAGGTCAATGATTCCTAAATGCCCCGTAGCCTCCTGTTTATAAGTGTGGCGCGCTTCACGCCCACAAACAAGACTCTACAGGACACGGTCTGTAGACAACCCTACGACGAACTGCTCTGATACCACTTTTGTCACGACCCAAACCGATGAGCCATGATGAGTGCCCGACCACTACTGACCAAGCACCCCTATGCTCGTACTTGCATCTCACTTATTAACTTGGTCGCCCCTACATAACTTATAACTAAACCATACCATCTCTTGAAAAATCAACACAATAAACTTTGCATTGAGAACTCATAATCCATGCATGTATAGACAATCATACTTGCCAAGGATAACAGTGTAGGCCGACTAGGCCACTGCATATGCTGTACAACAAAATAAGAGCTCACAAAGCTACACGGTACTCCTACTATACATAACTGTCTACATACCTCTATGGAATATATATACTGTAGAAAAGATAGGACAAGGCCCTGTCGTACCCATATATCTACATGTCAAAATAGCATACCAAAAAAGGCTGCAGCTTCGAACCAAATGGAGTGTACTGACTGTAGCTGAGTGAAGGTCCCACTAGGCCGAATTGTCTAGCTGACTACCTGAACCTGTAGGCATGAACGCAGTGGCCACAAGAAAGGATGACAGTACGAACAGTGTACTGAGTATATAAGGCATGAATAACAACATAACCGGAGATACAGAACATAACATAAGATAAGAATAACCTGTACATTTGATTGCCTCTTAAGGCGAATATCATGATTTGCTTAGGATTTTCATAAAAAACATTTCTCATACATATATAACATAATAGTGCTATGGAACGTGCAACCCGATCCATAATTATATTATATTGCTACAGAACGTGCAACCCGATCCATAAATATATTATATTGCTGCGGAACGTGTAGCCCGATCCATAAATATATTATATTGCTATGGAACGTGCAGCCCGATCCATAAATGTATTATATTGCTGCAGAACGTGCAGCCTGATCCATAACTGTATTATATTGCTGTGGAACGTGCAGCCCGATCCATACCCATATATCTCCCATCCGAGATGACATCATAATATACCAACTGATCAGGTGCCTATGCGTATATAACATCTCGCCCTTTCTCTATACCCCATATATATATATATATATATATATATATAAGTAGCATGCTTGAGAGCCCAAATAAAAGTTACCACTTTTTCGGAGTGACGTAAGGTCGGTAACCTCCGATTTGTGTTATGGACCAATCATGATCGCTATATCTGACCTTGAAGGAATAATTATTATAAGGTGAGATCAACAATAATGAATACAATGAACGATATCATGAAATATACTCAATAATCCCATGATAGCATAAAACCCATTAACTTTGAAACTTCTAGAAATAGGATCATCATCCTTATCATCATAGAAACATCTACCTTTGCCATCATTAGAACCTGAGAATCATGAACTTCTAGCTTTTGGGGAATAGGGACATTATGGAAAACATGCATGGAATCATAACACAGGAATCATGCCTTTTGAAAGAAAGGGACTAGCCTTAACATACCTTTCGGTCTCCTTGGCCACTCAACATTTATCCCTCCAAGCTCATAAATCTACAAATAAACCATTCATACTTTTGTCAGGCTCAATGTCATACGCTCATCTTAAGCCTTCAATTTAATTCGTTTAGAATATGCCAAAATTCGGGTAGAATCTCCCCTGTTTATATTCGTAGCCCGAAATCACAATCCAACAGCCAACAACAACAATAGCAATAACAACATTAACAACAACATTATCAACACCAATATGTTCCATGAAACATCCCACACGATATTTTCCAAATTCCACAACAAACAAATTGTTATACGACTATTTAATAGCTTTACCCCTATGAATAAACCGAAATTAATTATCATAAGAAGAGATTCATATCTTATCCTTTTCTAGGGTAGCAATAAATTCGATATTCCCCTTGGTCTCAAGCCAAGATTCCCCGCAATATGATACTTTAATCACAACTATACACTTCCTGAACCTGAATTTTGAAATTGCACTCGTTTTGCGCTAAAATTTAGTTGATGGAGGTTAAGGGAATATTCCAGAGTATTTGGGATCTTTTGAGGGTGTTTGATCTGAAACTAAGGGGGTAATCCCCCCTTTTATACTTGTCTAGAGTCGGTTTGCACCGACCTATAAAGTACTCAGGGCGTTCGCGCTGGGTTATCTATCACCCTTTTGCGCGTTCGCGTAGACCAATTTCATGGCCTGCCAGCCCGACTTGCAACATCCATATCTCCTTACTTTGATGCCATATCGACGAGCGGTTTATTACGTTAGAAACTAGACTTCATGAACTTCACTTTTGGCTTTTGCTTTGCCTCAAAACTTCTCATATACTAAAAGATATTCTTTCCCCAAATTGGAATAAGATTGCCTTTCGTATTTTCTCCAAAGTTCCCACAAACTTAGTTTCTGTAATTTACCTGCTCTCCAATCCTCCCATAGCTTATTATATGAACTAAACCTTCATAACCATAAGATAAACATATAAGATCATATATATCTTTGAAGACAACTCCAGAGTTCATACTTAAAACAAACAACACTTATAAATTTCAACATACAGAACTACGGGGTGTAACATCTGTCTTGTGGCCCCCGCTGTCATCCAATCCAGTCCTCTTCCTTTTTCCCCTGCTCTGTGGTCCCTTGACCTTCAGTGGGTCAAAGGCAACATCATACTCCACATAGCAGTCCCCAGGATCCATAGGTACCCCAGTATTACGGCAAAGATGGGCGATCAAGAAGGGAAACATCAAAATCGGGCCAGCCTTGGCCACAAGCCCTGCCAGTCCTCGATCACCTGCATACCCACATTCACGATTACACCATCCAAACTACAAGCCACCACAAAGGCCTGCGGGTAAGTGACATCAGTAGTATTGCTCGAAGGGCGGACCCGTCGGGCAACGAGGTTTAACCACCTCCGGGCCTCAATAATAAAGTGTCTACTCTTAATAGCCAACTGGGAGACAACCCAGGTAACCTTCTTCCTGTTTTATTCCCTCACCAACATCCTCACTGACCACGGCCCGTTACCTTCAAAGTCCTTAGCCCGAAGCTCGTCCTATGGAGGGTTAGGCGGTCGATGAACAACATTAATGCCCTCAGCGCCCACTTTTATGTTAACCCCTTGAATGGTAATTTATGGCTCTGGAACATTCCAATCCATAGTAGGGAGCATAGCATAGAACTCCTTGACCCAGTTACAGTTGATATTCCCGGGCTCCTCGACTAACGGACCCCAACGAATGTGGTGTAGAGTCTGATAGAATTCCAGGGCTAGCTTCTTAACCCAGTCCATAATGAAAGACCATTCATGATGTAGACCCTTGGTATACTGTTCCATGTAATGCCTCTTACAAGCGTTGTTGGGAAATTTGACGTATACGGGGGGGAGCCGGGGGTTATTGTCCTTGTGGTTGTCGTTGTTGTTAAGCCGTCATAGTAAGGGAGAGATTTAACCTGAAAAAGTGGAAAGTAGAGTTATATTAGTGTGGTATAAAGATTTAGCGGTGATAGCCCATGCAGGAAATAATTGAAAAAGCCAAAAATTGGATTCTGCCTGAAGCAGCTCCGTTGCGGCGGTGGTATGTGTTACACCTCAGAAATATCGGATTGTTGCCTTGTGATTTGGCTAACGTGAGCTTGAGGTGATTCTGAAACCCTTACGAGATCAAGGAATATATTAGATAGCTTAAAGTGCATACTATAAGGTTTTGAAGTCATGAATATATGAAATTTAGTTTGTTGGATAAAGTGAAAGGTAAGTCGTGTTCGGAAAGGTTTTTGCTATAATTGAGCTATAATTATTTGGTAATGTCTTGAGGGGCTCCTATAGGTCCGATTATATGGTTAATGAAGTGTTATAGAAGTGGCAAGAAGGTTCCACAAGGATTAGAAGTCAAACAAATCGACGAGACAAAGTCTCAGAATATAGTGGGTTATACGACCACTTATACTGTCGGTATACCTTTATACGGTCCGTATAAGGAGGGTCCGTATAACATAACCCTTACAGAGAGGGGTATTTTCAAGGTGGCATTATATGGTCCACCTATACGGACCGTATATTATTATACAGACCATATAAGTGGTCAGTATAAGTCCATCGGGCAGCTTTTTTATTTTTGTATAAATAGATGACACTTGTTCTTTTATTTCATTTCCCATATTTCCACAAGTCTTGAGAGCTCCAAAACCCTTCTACAAGCATATTCCACTCCAACCCAAGAGAAAACGAAGATCAAGAGGCAAGAATCAAGATATTCATGTGTTAGAAGTCTTGCTAGGGTTAGTAGACTACAAGAAATTCTTGGGTATTGAAGCTAGGGTTTTCATATAAGTTGATAGCTGCTCCAAAGCTCATTCTTATGAGGCAAAATGTTAGTTTTCATGTTTATTTTGTGTTATTAAGAATGCTTAGTTGTTGAACAACTTGGGTAGAAGAAGAAAGTAGAAAAGGAGATCTAAATGTAGCTTTTATGATGTTTTTGAGTAGTAAGCTAACTTAATTTATTATTCTTAGTATGATATGGTTATATTCTTGTTATGGAAGGTAAAAATGAAGATTAGGAAGTGTTGTGCAAAAATGTAGAAAGGGTTGGTGTGAAGTTGTTAGTCTAAGATAAATATGGGAATACATATTTAAGACTTAATGGAATGTGATTACTTGATTATGATATCATGAATGTTGTTATAGTTGTTTGGGAGTTGTTTTGCAATATGGTAGAAGTCAATAAAATGGGGGAAATGCTGCCCAATTTTCATTAGCTCATGAATTATTCTAGTTTGAATTTAAGAGTGTCTCTAAAACTTAACCACGGTATGAATCCTTTTAAATGTAGATTTCTCAAGCTTTGGAGATGAACGTGAAGTAGTTAAGAAGACGTAAAGGCATGTAAGGCTAACCCTTCTTTCAAAAGGCATGTTTTCCTCATTTTGCATCTATACGAGATATCCACGCTATTCCTATTCCTATAAATGTTGTAAGCTCATGATCCTCGAGATTCTCTTGATATCGTTGACAACCTTTCTCATGACGGTAATGATAAAGACTATGATGGAAAGATAAATTTTAGAGATGTCATCTAAGATATTTGAAATGTCCTATTCCTCGAAATGCTAGAATGTTGATGACTTTCGATATTTTTGAGATGCCTTCGGTGAAAGCCCTTCATAGTGATGATGATAGTAGTAATAATGACAAGGATGATGATGATGTTGACATTACTTAAGCCATCCTAGGTGTATATATATACATACATATATATATATATATGTACATACATATACATACATACATATATATATATGTATATATATATATGTATATATATATGTATATGTATGTACATATACATATATATATATACATATATATGTATATATATATGTATATGTATGTACATATATATACGTATATGTATATGTATGTACATACATACATATACATATGTATGTACCTATACATATATATATATGTATGTATGTACATACATATACATATACATATATATATGTACATACATATACATATATGGCTATTATGTAACATCGAGCTAATATGATCGGGTACGACATTTACCACGTGCACACCACTGCAGTTGGGTATGTATAACACTGAGCCTTGGTAGGGCCAGGTACGTATAACACTGAGCCTTGGTAGGGCCAGGTATATATGACACCGAGCCTTGTCATGGCCGGGTATGTGAGACACCGAACCTTCATGGTTGGTGTGGTACTACTATATAAGTAACCATCCAAAATGGAAGGTTCCTATTCAAGAAAGGGTGAGAAAACATGATGATTGTCGCTAGAGGTACAAATGGATCTATCATCTCATGACTTTTCTATCTTATGTTATTTCTTATTCTTCTACTATGATGTTGATTATGCTTTACATACTCAGTACATTATTTATACTGACATTTTTTTTTGTGGACGCTGCGTAATGCCCGTAGGTAGACAGAGAGATTGACTTGATCTTTAGGCTGCTTATCCAGAGACTGCTTAGAGGAGCACCATTTGATTTTGAGTTGCAGCTGTTGGTACTATTCTTTTGTGTATGTACATATAGGCATGGTGGGGCCCTGTCCCGCCTATATGATGTTACATGTTCTTCTTAGAGGCTCGTAGACAGTTGTGTACAGTTAAAAGTCTCTTAGCCTGGTCGGCTCATATTTTGTATATTATTTTGCTAGCCCCGTCGGCTTGTGCATATGTATATAGGCATAGTTGTGGATGTTGATTTAAAAGCATTTTTTGCCGTTGGAAATGGTATTATTGAGGCATAGAGTTTGTTAATATGTCAGGTAGCTCACCTAGTTATGATTATAGATGTATGATGAGAGGTGCCCGGTGGGTTAGCTCCGGGTGCCCGTCATGGCGCTCCGGTTGGGTCATGACAAAAGTGGTATCAAAGCAGTTCTGTCCTAGGCTGTGTCTACGATCTGTTTCTAATAGGGTCTTTTTTATGGGTGTGTTGCGCGCCACACTTATAAACAGGAGGCTGCGGGCATTTAGGAATAAATGACCTTCTTTCTATCCTAGATCATGTGATAGAGTTAAGTCACGAAATATAATATGTCCAACGCTAACCTTGATTGTTTTGTAGTTGCGAGATCTTCTACAAGAAGGAAAGTTGGTAATCCAGGGGCTTCGAGAGCTAATCATTCTTATGATACAGACCCATCGGAGAATGTGCCCTCAATAGAGACAGATCCATCTGAGATCCAAGAGGAACCTTCTGAGCATGTAAGGGATAGACAAGTATTGGGAGATAGATATTTATGTAATTTTAGAGTGATGGTATCTGTAGAATGAGGGTCAAATGAGAATAGTGGTAAGCCTGGGAGAGTCAATATAATTGGCAAATTTGTAAACGACGTGGGTGTCGTAGAACAACCTGCGGAAGAGTAACCAGGTGAAGAACTCCCCCAACTCCCATTGGATCGAATTGTACCGGATCAGAGTTCTCGAGTGGGACCAAGGTAAGGACTTCCGTTGTTGGAACTTTAGGATGCCAGTGCCAATATAAGAAAGTAAAGTGCATCGTTCAGTCATTTTGGAATATTACAAGTAAGTTATATAATAAGAGTATTAATTGTAATAGTATATCTAGATTCACTTATAAGGTGTTAAAGAACATCAAGATAATGGGGAAAGTATTATTTTTGAGTACATAAACCTCCGTGAAGGGAGTTGATCGATGAAATGTTTAGAAGGAGAAAGATGGAATTTTAGAAAGAATGTTCAGGTATAACTTATGAAACGAGCTTTATTACTTTACATCCTTTTATAGTCATTAACCCTGTGTGGATGCGTTATATATCACATGTGTTTCAATATGTGGCCTTCTAAGGCATGAGATGTGTTTTCTGGGCTGTGCGTAGGTTTGGGATTGTTATGTTTACAGAGAAAACTCTATCGAAATTTTTTGGGAATCTAAGAGAAGTTGTGGAAACTTTTAAGTAGGATTATGGCGAAAAGAAAGAAAGGGCCTAGTAGTGAGTGATTAGAAATAGAGTTAGTAGTCAATTGCGGTATACATGTAGCAAGCATGCATCAAGCTGGAAGGAACGATGATTAGGTCCGGGTAGGACAAGAAACATGCGAAGGGAAAATGATGTGCTTCGGGTATAAAGATGTTTTATATGTACAGCAGAGAACTAAAAAGATAAGCATTCTAGAAGAAGTTTGTAAGTTAGAAGAATTTGGCTAGCCTTTTCATGTTTTGGAAGATGGAGTTATGAAATGAACTTGGTACATACGTATAGGACTATGCATGTAATACCGATCTAGATTATCAAGTTGGATTGCACCTGACGATTCTAGCCTTTATGCCACTATGAGCCAGCCCTATTGACCTTAGCGATAACTCGAGATAATAGATCGAAATGGATATGCTTAATTAAGCTCCTTGCCTGGCAATCGGTTTATCTTATGACTGCAGTTGTGTTCTGTGTTATAGATTAGGTTACTTATACTGGAACTTATCTGAATGGTTACATGATAGGAGTTTGTTGTTTCTAATGTGAAGGATAGAGAGGGACGCATAAAAAAAGAAAAAAAAAGGATTCAAACTATGTTAATGAGATAAGGTAGATCAACGAAACAGGAGAACGATAAGTGACGAATGTCAAGTGTGTGTCGTATGCGTGACAAGAAAAAGAAAGACATGTTGGAAGCAGAGAAGGAAAGGTCAAAGTGGGGCAAATAAAAGGAATGTCTACTAAAGCAGTGACCCGATGAATAAAGTGAGAGAGAGAATCAAACCCTATGGATATCCTATTACTAAGTGAGAATATTAATGGATGTTATGAAATGCTTGGGATTTTGAATTGTATTATAACAAATGGACGACTAATTGAATTATGATGAGGAATATGGGACTATTTGTTGAGTAAGTTATCTTGTGCATAGGTAGTGACTTCACGCACAACGTTTCTTCAAAGAATTCCAAAAGGGCCATATATTACCCTGTTGTTAATATATCGAAATAGGAGAGAACGATGATTCTATGATAGTGTGAATTGATTGAAGAAGAGTATGGAATGACTAACATTGGACCTTAAGTCGTAGTTTTATCAGAAAGAAGTCTATGATATTATGAAATACACTTAGGACTATTATGCGATGAATGAAATAATTTGATAAAAAGGATGAGAAGTAAGATAAAAGAAGAAACAAGATGTGATTGTAAATGATTAGTGAACTGATTTTATAGGTGTGTCAAGACAGCCACAAATGGAATCGCATCCCCGATGAGTTATACGGCAATTGCTCTAAGGAAAGATTATGGAGAAAAAGTAAGGCAAGATATGGCGAGTTTGTGAATGATGCGGTACAGGGAACATAGGTTAGTTATGGAATGTATTGATGGAAATGACTAATACGTAAGAAGATCTATTAGTCTTAATAGGATTATGGAAAGAAGCATTAGGACGAAAGGAATTCCCTCAGGGGTTAATGGTTGTAGCAATTAGACGATAATCAAGGAAGGCCCCTGTTGTGGCAATTCAACCCAGAGGGTATAGTTACTATAACTAATAAGAAGCATAGTAAAGTCAGTGTAGAATAATAGAATCTCTTATTAGCTTATGAAGGAAGAATTAGTCTTCAATATTCCGAGGCAATGTGGCAAGCGGAGATAGAGTTAAAGGATGGGCACATGATGGAGAAGCGGTATTAGCCTTAAGATGATGATAAGTGCGGTACAATGAAAATTTACCTATATCGGTGCAGATTCAATATGTGGATACACATGGTTACCAGAGAGAGTATCTTTACAAGGCCTATTATGAGGCATCATCATTATAGGATTTAAAACCCCTTAAAATGATAAATCATGTGCGTATTATGGCTTTCAACCAGGCGTAAGATAAATGAGAATAAGACGGTATCCCCATAAAACAAAGGGTTCATAGGTATGACTTCATAATAGGGATATACAGGTAATAATTATAAGATAAGTAAAGGCATCTTGAATAATTACGTATGATCAAGGATGGACAATGTTCAGGTATCACAAAGAACCATACCAGCAAAGCAACTTACGTGTATTTTTTCAAAGGATATTCGCGAGGTTCCGATGTATTATAGACCTTGACAAACTCAGAGTAAGGATGGATTTCAATAATGACTCACATGAAATCTGTAACATTAGACAAGCTTGGTGAAAAGTACCAAGAGATATGGTGATGCCGGTAATAGGAAAATGAAGAGGTAAGGAGGAGAAAGAAGCAAAGCTAGCGACAGGGAGTCATCTAGCATGTTAAGATAGAGCATCAAAACTTCAAGGCTTATTACAAGCCATCGAGATTCAAATACGAAAATGGGAACTCATTTATACGAACTTCATTATAGGTTTACCTCGCCCTCAACGTTAGTTTGGTCCTATATGGGTAATTGTGGATAGTCTTATGAAGTCAGCTCATTTCTTACCGGTCAGAACTATATACGCAACGAAAGATTTTACAAAGCTCTATGTCAAAGAGATAGTACGACTTTGTGGTGTTCCAGTATCTATTATTTTCGATAGGTGGATACAGCTTACCGCCAATTTCTGGAAGTCATTCCAAGAAGGTCTGGGGACTCAGGTGAGTCTTAGTACAATATTTCATCCACAGAATGATAGGCAAGCTACAGAAAAGGTCAAGCTCATATAGGAACGACTATTAACAGCTCAGAGTTGTCAGAAATCTTATGCAGATAATTGTCGACGAGACTTAGAGTTCCAAGTGAAGGATTGGGTATTTTTGAAGATGTCGCCAATGAAGGGCGTCATGAGATTTGGCAAAAAGGGAAAGCTTAGCCTCTGGTACATTGGACCTTATGAGATTGTACGCAAGGTAGGCTAAGTGGCTTATGAATTAGACCAACCTCCTGATTTGGAGTCAGTTCACCCAGTGTTCCATGTATCGATGCTTCGTAAGTGCATCGGAGATACTTCTAGGATCATACCAATAAATGATGTCCAAGTCAGCAAACAATTGTCTTATGAAGAAGTTCCCATTGCCATTGTAGATAGGCAAGTACGGAGACTAAGAACTAAAGATGTAGCTTCGGTTAAAGTTCTATGGAGAAATAATATTAGAGACGAAATGACTTGGCAAGCAGAAGAAGACATGAAATTCCGGTACCCGCATTTATTTCCACCTCCAGAAGCGACTCAGGCAGAGATGCCATTGTCCTCAGGTATGTAGTGTTTTCATTGATGCTTTCTTGGTCGTGCGTGGCCATGGTTATCGATGTTGATGTTATAGCCCTGTGAGGCGATGTATTTTGGGTTGCTGTGATAGGATGGTAGTGCCATATTACCGAGGAAACTCTGGAAAAACTTTTGTAGAATCCCCAAGAACCTAATATTCGAGGACGAATGTTTCTAAGTGGGGGGGGGGGGAGAATGTTACACCTCGGAAATTTTGGATTGTTGCCTTATGAGTTGGCTAACGTGAGCTTGAGGTGATTATGAAATCCTTACGAGATTAAGGAAAGTATTAGATAGCTTAAAGTGCATACTATAAGGTTTTGAAGTCATATGAATATGTGAAATTTAGTTTGTTGAAGGAAGTGAAAGGTAAGTCGTGTTCGAAAAGGTTTTCGCTATAATTGAGCTAATATTTATTTGGTAATGTCTTAAGAGGCTTCTATAGGGCCTATTGTATGGTTACTGAAGTGTTATATAAGTGCCAAGAAGGTTCTACAAAGATTAGAAGTCAAACGAATCGACGAGAGAAAGTCTCGGAAAATAATAGGTTATTCGACCACTTATATGGTCCGTATAACTTTACACGGTCCGTATAAGGAGGGTCCATATAACATAACCCTTACAGAGAGGGGTATTTTTATGGTGTTATTATACGGTCCACTTATACGGACCGTATAATATTATACATACCGTATAAGTCCATTGGGCAGCTTTTTAATTTTTGTATAAATAGATGACCCTTGTTCTTTTATTTCATTTCCCATTTTTCCACAAGTCTTGAGAGCTCCAAAACCCTTCTCCAAGCATATTCCGCTATAACCCAAGAGAAAACAAAGATCAAAGGGCAAGAATCAAGATATCCGTGTGTTAGAAGTCTTGCTAGGGTTAGTAGACTACAAGAAATTCTTGGGTATTGAAGCTAGGGTTTTTGTATAAATTGATAGATGCTCTAAAGTTCATTCTTATGAGTTAAAAGGTTAGTTTTCATGTTTATTTCATGTTATTAAGAATGCTTAGTTGTTGAACAACTTGGGTAGAAGAAGAAAGTAGAAAAGGAGATCTAAATGTAGCTTTTATGATGTTTTTGAGTAGCAAGCTAACTTAAGTTATGATTCTTAGTATGATATGGTTATATTCTTGATACGGAAGGTAATAATGAAGATGAGGAAGTGTTGTGCGAAAATGTACAAAGGGTTCGTGTGAAGTTGTTAGTCTAAGTTAAATATGGGAATGAATATTGAAGACTTAATGGAATGTGATTACTTGATTATGATATCGTGAATGTTGTTATAGTTGTTTGGGAGTTGTTTTGCAATATGGTAGAAGTCAATGAAATGGGGGAAATGCTTCCCAATTTTCATTAGCACATGAATTATTCTAGTTTGAATTTAAGAGTGTCTCTAAGACTTAACGACGGTATCAATCCTTTTAAATGTAGATTTCTCAAGCTTTGGAGATGAACGTTAAGTAGTTAAGAAGACGTAAAGGGTATGTAAGGCTAACCCTTCTTTCTAAAGACATGTTTTCCTCATTTTGCGTCTATACGAGATATCCACGCTATTCCTATTCCTATAAATGTTGTAAGCTCATGACCCTCGAGATTCTCTTGATATCGTTGATAATGTTTCTCGTGATGGTAATGATAACAATTGTGATGGTAAGATAAATTCTAGAGATGCTATTTAGGATATTTGAAATGTCCTATTCCTAGAAATGCTAGAATGTTCATGACTTTCGATACTTTTGAGATGCCTTCGGTGAAAGCTCTTCAAAGTGATGATGGTAATAACGATGATGATAATAGTAATAATGACAAGGATGATGATGATGTTGACGTTACTTAAGAACTCCTATGTGTGTGTGTGTGTCTATATATATACATATATATGATGTCGTACCCGGCCATTAAGCTCGGTGTTACATAATAGCCACATATATATATATATATATATATATATGGCTATTATGTAACACCGAGCTTAATGGCCAGGTACGACATTTACCGCGCGCACACCACTGCAGTTGGATACGTATAACACTGAGCCTTGGTAGGGCTAGGTACGTATAACACTGAGCCTTGGTAGGGCCAGGTATATATGACACCGAGCCTTGTCATGGCAGGGTATGTGAAACACCGAACCTTCATGGTCGGGTATGGTATTACTATATAAGTAAGCATTAAAAAAGGAAGGTTCCTATTAGAAAAAGGGTGAGAAAACATGATGATTGTCGCTAGAGGTACAAATGGCTCTATCATCTAATGACTCTTCTATGTCATGTTATTTCTTATGCTTCTACTATGATGTTTATTATGCTTTACATACTCAGTACATTGTTCGTACTGACGTCCTTTTGTTTGTAGGCGCTGCGTCATGCCCGCAGGTGGACAGGGAGATAGACTTGATCCGTAGGCTGCTTATCCAGAGACTCCTTAGAGGATCTCCATTTGATTCGGAGCTACAACTTTTGGTACTATTCTTTTGTGCATGTACATATGGGCATGGCGGGGCACTATCCCATCTATATGATGTTACACCTCGGAAATTTTTCGTGAGCCAACAATGAATAGACCAACGAAGGACATGAGTGTGCAATGTTTTACTAAGTAGGGGATGACTATTTATGGACTTTGAAAATAAGAAAGTTGCAGAATTTCATTTCAGCCCAGTGGTCGTAAAATGGAATACGGCCCGTAAAGTGATTTACGGACCGTAAAGTGCCATCGTCCTTCAACATTCCAAAATTTCAACTTTCTGTCAAATGCATCAAATGGTTAAACACGACTTAGAATACGAACCGTAAATTGAAATACTGCCCGTAAACTGAGTCGTAAACTGCCATGATCTTCAGCCTACCTTTCTGGTTTTGATATGCTTAAATACGGTCATGGAGGACGGACCGTAAACCAGTATACGGCCCGTAAAGTGGAGTTTACGACCACTGTACACCCCGACTGCTGTTCATTAAAAATTAGATTTTGAGTTATTAAAAAGGGACCCTAAGCTCATTTTATTTCATTTCTCACCTACACGATTCAAGAACTCTCTAGAGTAATCCAAAACACTTGATCCACAAGAATTTAAGAGAATCAAAGGGAGATCAAGATCAACCACATTAAATCCATGAAACAAAGTGTGTGAAACTCAAGTGGAGTTCATCCAAACCAAGAAGTTCCAAAAGAGGTGAAGTAGGGTTTTTGTGCTAAAGGAAGAACTCCACTCTAGGCTTGTTCCACCACCATCCAAGGTAAGTTTCGTGACTTTATCTGTCACGACCCAGCCCCGTAGGCCGTGACTAGTACCCGATCTGGGCACTCAAACACATCTATCCAATGCTATCTCAAATGTTATCAAACGCATTCAAGTATAAAGCAGAAGCCATCAAGGCTATATTTCAAGTTTAGATAATTTCCAGAAAAATTTTGGCAGAGTTTCCTTTGTTTTACAGACTATCCAAAATAACCCTGCGCACAGAAAATACCAACAAAGGCCACACTGGCCAACAAAGCAACATATAAACATATGCGGACCGGCCGCCGCGGCGAATGGGATCGCCCCAAACACAACATATACACACATCCGTACAGAAAGACCCTAACCTACAAACGTATCTACAGGCCTCTAACAGACATACAGAGTCATATGACGGGACAGGGCCCCGCCGTAGCCGGATTTGCCATACATACAGAATATACAGAAGACAGAAGATATATACCGAAAGTACACGCTCCGGACCAAAGGAGCTCTTCAAAAAAAGCAGAATCTGAGCCCTAGACTGGCGGCGTATCTTCAGGTGCGTCTGTACCTGCGGGCATGTAGCGCAGCCCCCGAAGAACTGGGGGTCAGTACGAAAAATGTACCGAGTATGTAAAGCAGAAACATAACAAACATAATCATAGTCTGAATCAGAAGCACAGAAGTATAGCAAACGGAATCGTAATCCAACGAACAGACAGAGATATACCGGACAGAGTCGTAGTTCAGACAGACAGACGGAAGGATACCGGACAGAATCATAGTCCAGATGGACGGATAGAATCATAATCCATACGGACAGACAGAATCAGAATAGGGCACAAGAACGTGGTCGCCACTCCTGCCTTTGGCGCCACAACATATCATATTTCAGAAGATTTCATATCTTCGAACATCTCCGTCACATAACACATCATATCATAACCACGGTAACCCCGGGGACAGATCACACGCCGGGAAACCGGACACATCATACTTCGTAACATATACACGGTAACCGGGAACGACATATACCGCGGTGCCCCGGAACCGGACACATCATACTTCGAAATTCATACATGGGACCCGGCCCCCGACAAGGGACTCGGCGGCCCATCCGCACGATATAAACCGGCCCGGGATCCGGTGAAAGGGATCATAGCACATGCACGAACTGATTAATGAGAAACCACATACATACAAATCATTATACAGACCCAATCAAACTGAAGTAGGCCAAATGGCGAGTCAAATCAGAGTATTCGGATAGCGTTCATAATACGCGCCTCTATCCTACTTGGGAAGGCGCGACAGATTATCACCGAAATCAGATTTCCAGATATCAAAACCATTTCGTAGGATTTATAAAAATAGTCATATCATGATCAGAATAATAGTCCAGATGTTACTTTTGAAAAACGGACAGGAATAAGGCAATTTAGGTCATACAAGAGGTATCGGGGCTCCGTGGGCCCACCTCGGACCAACTCGAGGCGACATGCGTAAATTACTGATAATAGACCTTATGAGGTCATCCATAGTCATTTGGAAGTATTCCGACTCCGTTTGGGAAGATTGCATACAAAAGTTCACTTTGGGGACAAGTTATAAGGAAAGTGATTCACTCTTACTGAAGGAATTGGAGCGGATTTCCATCTCGAATTCCGAGGAACGGAGTCGTATTTAAGGCTCGCGGCCGAGCCTATTATGTTCAGAACATGCCTAAGAATAAAGGGGTAGGCTTTACATACCTTCGTTATGCTTTACGCTCGTTCAATCTCAATTCCCGTTTCGTCCAAAAACTGCAAATGGTCACTTTTACCCATTACTATTCATGAGACTTAAAAATTTCAATCTTAGCCAACACTTGTCTATAAAAATTTGGGCAGCATCTCCCCTATACATATAGCATCCCCG
This sequence comes from Lycium barbarum, assembly GCF_019175385.1. Taxonomy (NCBI): domain Eukaryota; kingdom Viridiplantae; phylum Streptophyta; class Magnoliopsida; order Solanales; family Solanaceae; genus Lycium; species Lycium barbarum. The sequence continues at coordinate 87,705,822 of NC_083344.1, forward strand.
AGATTCAAACTCGGCCAAAACAATCAACAATAACCCAACAACAACATCAACAACATCGACAATTATCATAATTCACAATATACGCAATTAGTCTATTTTACGACATAATGCAATAATCCTCATTTCGACTTCACTCTTCCGAATCAATACCAACATACTTTTATTCATTACTAATCAAGGTCATAACAATACCATTCGGAAGCATATCATAAATTTCTACAACATATGCACGAGATATACACAAGACATACAAAACATGCAAACTTTCCATCAAAGCCATAACTTATCCAATTCTCCTAATCTTTAACATACAAGTTCATAACACATTTCCGTCTTCCAAGTTCATCAACATTAATCATAATTGCGCCTTAACCACTTCATTTTCTTAATTTCATAAGATCATACTAAAACGACATACTTTCCGACAACAACTTAACAACAAATTCTTCATGTTAGCTTAACCCATTATTCTTCCATCTACTTCACAAAGCCATAACAACACAATTAACATACAAACAAAATTTAATTCACCTTCCATCATTAACATATACCACACGGCCACACTCTATAATTTCCAACTTCCACTAATTCATTCAACTTTCATTTCTAATACAAATTCCACCATATCCACAACTAGAATACAACATAAAAATTTAACTCATCACACTTATATATTTACATACACACACGGCCACAACACAACACACACCACACGGCTTGCACTTGCACATCACAACTCCACAATTCTCATCTAATTCTAATCATCATAACATATATACTTATTCCATAGCATGAGACATAGAATCCATACCTTTCCTTCAATTTCCAACCTTCCGCAAACATGGTTCTTTCGCCAAACTAATTATACCACGTTGAAGAGCGTCTTGAGCTTGTTACTCATTCAAGACAAACAAGATTTTTGGATTGATATTGAAGGCTAGAATTTTTTTTTTCTTTCCTCTTCTTTCTTTCCTTGGAGCCGAATTGCTCTTCTTTTTTTTTCTTGATTTTTCGTTTGTTTTCTTGAAACTTCTAGGGCTAAGGATCCTTTTATAATTAATTGGCACATGCCAATTTAATTAAAACATGGGCTTGGGCCATGTTATGGCCGGCCACCCCCTAAATTTGGGCTCCAATTTTTCTTATTTTATTTTGAGCCCAATTCATTAAAATCTCGTTTTGTAATTTCCGAAATAAATTTCCAAAATTCCAACTTTGCCCCTTGGCCTTCCTCCGCATTTCACACCAACAATTTCATAGCCAACACACTCATACCAAGTAAGGTCCAAATATGGCCTCATTCATTACAAGCCAAGTTATCTCGAATTTTTTTCGAATATGCAAAATTGCCGGATGTAACATTATCATGTTGTTTAAGGTATTCGAAAGCTAAGATGCTTGAATTGTAGGAAGACATGGAAAATGGGTCTTGAATGGGAGAATAGTGTCATAATTGAATGGTAGTCGAATGGAACAATAAACGTTGATGTGCCATGATTATGAATATGTTGTAAATGATGTTTAGACCAGGAAATAAGCATTATATATGAGAAAACGCGATAACGAACTATAACCATAAATGTGGGAAAAATGAAGAGAAATGGTGGATCGTGGCCCTTGTATATGAATGATGATTGTTGATTGCTATATTGCAATTGTTGTTGTGGGTGTTGGAAGTTGACATGAAATAGGGGAAAAGTAGTATAAACAAAGGAAGTGCTGCCCAAATTTTCCCTAGAGTTAGTAACGCGTTCTTATAGTCGATTAACTAATGTAAATGCGAATTCTCTTTTGAAGGAAGAAACGCGTTATCGAAGGGGAGCAAGCGAGTGATATTTCAGTTAAACGCCAAAGGTATGTGAGACTAGACCTTTTTTTTCTATGGCATGAATCCCATGATATGATATTTCTTCCTTTCCATGATCCTCCTATATTCCGAAAAGCCAAGAGCCTAAAATCATGAATAGCTATTCGAGTCAAGAGATATGATATGACGTTCTCATAAATTAAATGATGTTGTTCCTTGTATACACTCACCTTATGTACAAATCCCTTCAAGGTGAGGCAGAATGTTCATAAATGTTCATAATGGAATCGAGGGTTCACGACCTTACGTCACCTCGATAAAATATAGTTATTCTAGAGGCCTTATGCATGTACGATGATAAGCATATTTTGATAAGAATATTATTATAAGTATTTTATGATGAGCATGTTATAATCATATTACACCGGGCCTAGTTGGCTGGGCAGTCACCGCGAAAGCGGGCATCTTATACGATACACCATGGCCAGTTAGCATGGGCAGACACCACTAGTGGGGGCATGAGATGGTACCCCGGACGCGGGAGGCCTGGACGAGGGCTAATGTTACTGATTATCACACCGCACCTATATGGTCGGGCAGTTTATATATATATGATATGCATACATGAGATGATGATAAGCTTAAAAGTAAGTCAGCATGCATTACTTTTTATGTAATTCCCAGTCAGGTACAGTTGCTGCATACTTGATGCCTCCCTTGTTTCCTTGATGTATTATTATTGTTCATGCCGCTCATACTCAGTACAATATTCGTACTGACGTTCGTTTTCATTGGACGCTGTGTTCATGCCCACAAGTAGACAGGGAGGTAGCTGCCAACTGATTGCGAGCACTCCATTGTCCGGAGGTGCTCATGATTATTCTCTTGGTATATGTATATTTTTGGCATGGTGGATTCTTGTTCCACCTATATGTATAGTATGTCCATAGAGGCTCGTAGGTGCGCAGTGTGGGTAGATGGTCTCACGAGAGGCTTTTATGTATATGTATATATTATTTAGATGGCCGAGAGGCTTGTGTATATAAAAGTATTTTTATGTTCTCAAATGAAAAGATGATTTTCTTATGTCCTAAGCATGAATTGATAAAAGAGCAGTTCGGTCCTAGGAAATGTCTACGAGCCGTGTCTAGTAGAGTCTTGTTTATGGTGTGTTGCGCGCCACATCAATAAACAAGAGGCTACAGGGCATTTAGGAAAAATGACCATTCTTCTTCTATGAGATCGTGCGATAGAGCCATGTGTAAGATTTTATCCTCCCTAATAGTGCGTTATATTTTTAGAATCCCGCCAAAGGGGAAAGCTACAGCCGCCCGGAAGGGCAAGACTACGACAAAAAGGCGGGTAGAAAGAGAACCTCCAATGAATATAGATGAAGGCGAATCGCATAACGAGGCCTTGTCCAATACTTCTTCTACCCCGCCTAATGTGGGAGAGCAAGGAGGAACTCCAGCTCCAGCTCCAATCCCTCCGCCGTCTGCTTCGGGTCAACAAATGACCAAGGCCATTCAGCTATTGACACAATTGGTTGTCGCACAGGCACAATGGCAAAACGTAGGTTCAAGCGATCGGGCAGCGAGTACAAAGGCCCGTGATTTTATGAGTTTAAATCCTCCAGAATTCTTCGGGTCAAAGCCGGATGAAGATCCGCAAAGCTTCGTAGATGAGATGTTAAGGACATTGAAGATTGTCCATGCCTCTGAGACCGAATCCGTGGAGTTGGCATCTTATAGACTCTAGAATGTGGCGGTGTTATGGTACAACAATTGGGTGTTATTAAGAGGAGAGAACGCTCCTTCTCTAGTTTGGCAAGAGTTCGTAGATGCTTTTATTCGTCACTATTTGCCACCCGAGGTCCGCCGAGCTAGAGCGGATAGATTTCTGAATCTGAGGCAAGGAAATATGAGCTCCCGGGAATATATCCTTCAATTTAATTCCTTGGTAAGATATGCCCCGGCTATGGTGGCCGACATGGGGGACCGGGTGCATATATTTGTGAGTGGCCTAGGGCCCCATTTATTCAGAGATTGTTTGATGGCTTCCTTGCAAGACGGGATGGATATTTCCCGGATACAGGCCCATGCTCATAATTTGGAGCGGCGACAACAACAATAAAGGGGTGATCGCGACAGTGATAGAAGACAAAGCAAAAGGGATAAGTCTATGGGCACAGGCAGTGATTATAGATGGGGATCAAGGCAAACATATTCTGGGTACTCAGGCCAGTCAGGGACGAGTGCACCTCCTCGATTCGCAGGCAGGAGATTTGATCGCTCCTTCTGTTCAGGTCAGGGCCAGAGTTCGAGGGCTTCAGGTTCCCAGTTCAGGGGAGACCCCAGTGCCGCGATGCAACCAATGCGGCATACTACATTCCGGACAGTTTCATCAGGGTTCGGATGCCTGTTATACTTGTGGTCAGGCGGGGCATATGATGAGGGATTGCCCGTCGATGAGTGGAAAAGTTGGAGTTCAGCCTACAAGTTCCGCAGCTGGCTCTTCATCAGTACGCCCGGTAGGGTGACCCCCCCAGATGATAGTAGGCCGAGGTAGTGGCCGAGGGGTAGCATCTACTTCAGGTGCCACTCAGCCCCGCGTATATGCTTTAGTCGAACGACAGGATCTCGAGTCCTCTCCGGATGTAGTTACAGGTATATTGTCTATATTCTCTCATGATGTGTATGCATTGATAGATCCGAGTTCTACATTCTCCTATATTACCCCATATGTTGCTGGTTGTATTAGGGTGAAACCCGAGTCAATTAAACCCTTTTAGGTACTCACTCCGGTTGGTGATCCCGTGATAGAAAAACAAGTGTACAAAAATTGTGTCATCGTGATATGTGATCGTCAGACCAAAGATGATTTGATTGAGCTGAAAATGGTAGATTTCGATGTAATCATGGGTATGGATTGGTTGGCGTAGTGCTATGCTAATGTTGATTGCCGCACAAAATTTGTTCGATTCCATTTTCCGGGAGAGCCCGTGCTTGAATGGATAGGTAATGCAGCATCGCCAAAAGGTAGGTTTATTTCCTATCTCAAGGCAAGGAAGATGATAGCCAAGGGTTATATTTATCACTTAGTTCGGGTTCATGACACATAGGAAAAGTCGCCAACTTTCCAGTCAGTTTCGGTAGTGAATGAATTCCCAGATGTGTTTCCGGACGAACTTCCAGGTCTTCCACCAGAAAGAGAGATTGACTTCGCCATAGATGCGTTGCCGGAAACCAAGCCCATTTCTATTCCTCCTTATCGAATGGCCCCGGCGGAATTGAAAGAGTTAAAAGCACAGCTGAAAGATCTATTTGACAATGGGTTTATCAGACCCAGCTCATCGCCGTGGGGAGCACCAGTCTTGTTTGTGAGAAAGAAGGACGGATCCTTACGAATGTGTATCGACTACCGGCAATTGAACAAAGTGACGATAAAGAACAAATATCCTCTCCCAAGGATTGATGATTTATTCGATCAGCTGCAAGGTGAAAAGTGGTTTTCTAAAATAGATTTGAGGTCGGGTTATCATCAACTGAGAGTTAGAGAAGCAGATATCCCCAAAACAGCTTTCAGAACGAGATATGGCCACTATGAATTTCGAGTAATGTCGTTTGGGCTAACTAACACTCCGGTCGTGTTCATGAATCTGATGAATAATGTATTTAGGCCGCTCTTGGATTTGTTTGTCATAGTATTTATTGATGACATTCTAGTATATTCTCGCACAGAATCAGAACATGCAGATCATTTGAGAATTGTACTTGGCATTCTTTGAGCCCGGGAATTGTATGAAAAAATTTCAAAGTGCGAGTTTTGGCTAAATTCTGTAACATTTCTGGGCCATGTTATTTCCAATGATGGCATTCGAGTCGACACTCAGAAAATTGAAGCGGTGAAGACTTGGCCAAGGCCTACGACGCCCACAGAAGTCCGTAGTTTTCTGGGTTTGGCAGGCTATTATAGAAGGTTCGTAGAGGGCTTTTCATCTATTTCAACCCTATTGACGAAGCTAACTCAGAAGTCCGCTAACTTTCAATGGAACGATGCATACGAGCGTAGTTTCCAAGAGCTAAAAGACTGGTTGACCTCAGCTCCAGTGCTAACACTTCCAGAAGGGCCAGATGGCTACGTTATGTATTGTGATGCCTCCGGTGTGGGACTAGGATGTGTATTGATGCAGCACGGGAAAGTTATTGCATATGCTTCGAGACAATTGCGGAAACATGAGAAGAATTACCCCACTCATGATCTTGAATTGGCTGCGGTCATCCATGCGTTGAAGATATGGAGACATTACTTATATGGTGTGCATATGGACATCTATACAGATCACAAGAGCCTCCAATATATTTTTAAACAGAAGGAGATGAATTAACGGCAGAGGCGGTGGTTAGAATTATTAAAAGATTATGACGTGAATATTTTGTACCACCCCGGTAAAGCAAATGTAGTAGCTGATGCACTTAGCCGCCGATCAATGGGCAGCTTATGTGGAATCCCTCCGGAAAGGAAAGAGATGGTTCAAGAACTTCACTGATTAGCAAATTTGGGAGTGCGTATAATTGATTCGGGCGATGCCGGGATTAGTATAAATGATTCCACAGTTTCGTCCTTGGATATGGAAGTGAAAGAACGGCAGTGCGAAGATCCGCAGATATGTCGTTATAGAGACACATCTCATGGGGAAGAGAAGTCTCCGTTTGAAGTTTCTATGGATGGAATTCTTAGGTACCGAGGAAGGTTATGTGTGCCGAATGTGGAGGATTTGCGCCGACGAATTCTAAAAGAAGCACATTGCTCTCGATATTCTATTCACCCAGGTGCAACCAAAATGTATCATGATCTCAAGATGATGTACTGGTGGGGCGGCATGAAAAGGGACATAGCAGAATTCGTGATACAATGTCCAAATTGCCAACAGGTAAAAGCTGAACACCAGAAGCCGGGAGGCTTGTTGCAAGCGATGGAAATCCCTACTTGGAAATGGGAAGTGATCAACATGGATTTCATCGTGGGATTACCCCGTTCCTATGGCAGGTATGACTCTATATGGGTGATCGTGGATAGGCTGACGAAAGCAGCCCATTTTCTTCCAGTCAAGACTACGTACTCAGCGGAAGACTATGCAAGGTTGTATCTCAAAGAATTGTGCGACTCCATGGAATCCCATTATCTATTATGACGGATAGAGGAGCACATTTTACAGCTATGTTCTGGAAGTCTTTTCAAGAAGGTTTGGGCACGCAAGTGAAGGTTTAGCACTGCATTTCATCCGCAAACTGATGGGCAGGCCGAGCGTACTATTCAAACCTTAAAAGATATGCTACGGGCATGTGTGTTGGATTTCAGTGGTAGCTGGGATGAACACTTACCCCTTATTGAATTTGCATATAACAACAGCTATCATTCCAATATTCAAATGGCTCCATATGAAGCTTTATATGGGAGGACATGTAGATCTCCAATTGGATGGTTCGAAATAGGAGAAGCACAACTAGTGGGCGCTAAATTGATCCAACAAGCAATAGAAAAAGTCAAGGTGATCCAAGGTCGGTTGTTGACAGCCCAAAGTCGCCAAAAGTCCTATGCGGACAACCGCCGACGAGACTTGGAATTTCAAGCCGATGATTGGGTGTTCTTGAAAGTGTCGCCAATGAAAGGGTGATGAGATTTGGTAAGAAAGGGAAGCTAAGTCCCAGATACATTGGACCCTACAAAATCATCCGCAAGGTGGGTCGGGTAGCCTATGAATTGGATTTGCCTTCGGAGCTTGAATCAGTCCACCCAGTTTTCCACGTTTCGATGCTTCGCAAGTGTATTGGAGACCCCACCAAGATTGTCCCGATAGATGATGTGCAAGTGACAGAACGGCTCACCTATGAAGAGGTGCCTATTGCTATTTTAGATAGGCAGGTGCGGAGACTCCAAAATAAAGAGCTAGTTTCAGTCAAAGTCTTATGGCGAAATGATAACCGGGAAGAAATGACTTGGGAAGTAGAAGAGAGCATGAAGCCCAAGTACCCACACTTATTCCAACCCCTGGGAGAGATCCAAGACGAAACGCCGATGATATGAGGTATGTACGCTTTATTTTTATGTTTTTGGTCGTGTGTGGCCACAGATATGTTGATATTGTGATGTAGCCCTGTGAGGCAATGATATTATGAGTTGTTGTGACAGGTTGGTAGTGTCAAATTATAGGGGAAACTCTGGCAAAATTTTGATCGAATCCCGAGTGTTTAACATTCGAGGACGAATGTTCCAAAACGGGGGGAAGAGTGTTACACCTCGGAAATTTTTCGTGAGCCAACAATGAATAGACCAACGAAGGACATGAGTGTGCAATGTTTTACTAAGTAGGGGATGACTATTTATGGACTTTGGAAATAAGAAAGTTGCAGAATTTCATTTCAGCCCAGTGGTCGTAAAATGGAATACGACCCGTAAAGTGATTTACGGACCGTAAAGTGCCATCGTCCTTCAACATTCCAAAATTTCAACTTTTTGTCAAATGCATCAAATGGTTAAATACGACTTGGAATACGGACTGTAAATTGAAATACGGCCCGTAAACTGAGTCGTAAACTGCCATGATCTTCAGCCTACCTTTCTGGTTTTGATATGCTTAAATACGGTCGTGGAGGACGGACCGTAAACCAGTATACGGCCCGTAAAGTGGAGTTTATGACCACTGTACACCCCGACTGTTGTTCATTAAAAATCAAATTTTGAGTTATTAAAAAGGGACCCCAAGCTCATTTTATTTCATTTCTCACCTACACGGTTCAAGAACTCTCTATAGTAATCCAAAACACTTGATCTACAAGAATTTAAGAGAATCAAAGGGAGATAAAGATCAACCACATTAAATCCATGAAACAAAGTGTGTGAAACTCAAGTGGAGTTCATCCAAACCAAGAAGTTCCAAAAGAGGTGAAGTAGGGTTTTTGTGCTAAAGGAAGAAATCCACTCTAGGCTTGTTCCACCACCACCCAAGGTAAGTTTCGTGACTTTATCATGTTGTTTAGGTTATTGGAAAGCTAAGATGCTTGAATTGTAGGAAGACCTGGAAAATGGGTCTTGAATGGGAGAATAGTGTCATAATTGAATGGTAGTCGAATGGAACCATAAACATTGATGTGCCATGATTATGAATATGTTGTAAATGATGTTTAGACCAGGAAATAAGCATTATATATGAGAAAACGCGATAACGAACTATAACCATAAATGTGGGAAAAATGAAGAAAAATGGTGGATCGTGGCCCTTGTATATGAATGATGATTGTTGATTTCTATATTGTAATTGTTGTTGTGGGTGTTGGAAGTTGACATGAAATAGGGGAAAAGTAGTATAAACAAAGGAAGTGCCGCCCAAATTTTCCCTAGAGTTAGTAACGCGTTCTTATAGTCGATTAACTAATGTAAATGTGAATTCTCTTTTGAAGGAAGAAACGCGCTACCAAGGGGAGCAAGCGAGCGATAGTTCAGTTAAACGCCAAAGGTAAGTGAGGCTAGACCTTTTCTTTCTATGGCATGAATCCAATTATATGATTTTTCTTCCTTTCCATGATCCTCCTATATTCCGGAAAGCCAAGTGCCTAAGATCATAAATAGCTACATGAGTCAAGAGATATGATATGACGTTCTCATAAAGTAAATGATGTCGTTCCTTGTATACACTAACCTTATGTACAAATCCCTTCAAGGTGAGGCGGAATGTTCATAAATGTTCATAATGGAATCGAGGGTTCACGACCTTACGTCTCCTCGATAAAATATAGTTATTCTAGAGGCCTTATGCATGTACGATGATAAGCATATTTTGGTAAGCATATTATTATAAGTATTTTATGATGAGCATATTATAATCATATTACACCAGGCCTAGTTTGCCGGGCAGTCACCGCGAAAGCGGGCAGCTTATACGATACACCCTGGCCAGTTGGCATGGGCAGACACCACTAGTGGGCGGCATGAGATGGTACCCCGGACGAGGATGGCCTGGACGCGGGCTAATGTTACTGATTATCACACCGCACCTATATGGTCGGGCAGTTTATATATATATATATATATATATATGATATGCATACATGAGATGATGATAAGCTTAAAAGTAAGTCAGCATGCATTACTTTTCATGTAATTCCCAGTCAGGTACAGTTGCTCCATACTTGATGCCTCCCTTGTTTCCTTGATGTATTATTATTGTTCATGCCTCTCATACTCAGTACAATATTCGTACTGACGTCCGTTTTCTTTGGACGCTGTGTTCATGCCCACAGGTAGACAGGGAGGTGAGCTCGATCCAGATTCTTAGTAGCTGTCAGCTGATTGCGAGCATTCCATTGTCCGGATATGCTCATGATTATTCTCTTGGTATATGTATATTTTTGGCATGGTGGAGTCTTGTTCCACCTATATGTATAGTATGTCAGTAGAGGCCCGTAGATGCGCAGTGTGGGTAGATGGTCTCACGAGAGGCTTTTATGTATATGTATATATTATTTTGATGGCCGAGAGGCTTATGTATATAAAAGTATTTTTATGTTCTCAAATGAAAAGATGATTTTCTTATGTCCTAAGCATGAATTGATAAAAGAGAATTAAATGGGTAAGGTGAGTAGTAGAACGAGTGGTGTTCGGTGGCTAGCCCCGGGTACCCGTGACAGCCCCTAGCTGGGTCGTGACAGTATTGTAGTAAGTAAAATTGAGTAGGTGAACTTTGCGGGTAAAAAGGGTAGAAGCTAGAGTGTATGATGCATGTGGAGACGAGGGTTGATATGTTGGATGAAAGGAAGGGAGCTATTGTGACTGAGTAGAATACCCGTAACTTTTGGAAATAAAAGAAGTGAATAGTGAGAGTGGAAAAGTAAGTGGTGAGGATGTAATAACCTTTATTGAGAATCTTGAGGTTCATTGGCTTATTTGTTTATCTTATCGACTTTATATTGTGTTACGTGAACAAATCTTAGTCGACCTATTATGCTTACCAGTACGTGTAGTGTGCTAATACTACTCTTGCTACGCCATTTTTGGGTGTAGATATGTTGCAGGTTTTAGTTAAAGTTTCGATGTGTGGATTTATCAGGCATTCTCCTACAGCCTCGCTCACCTCACTCCAGGCAGAGGTTGTGTCATTTTTATTTTGTCTTCATGTACTGTAGGAGCTCTTGTACCTGTCTAGACTAAATTTCGGGAATTTCTTTTCAGTTTTATTGTATTTTAAAACAGAGTTTGTATGAAGCTTTTGCTTTAATTTTGTGATTTTTGGAAGATTGTTGTCGCAACTGTTTAAATGTTGCGTTTAGTTGGTAAGGGTTCGCCTACTAGGTTAGAAATATGGTAGGTGCCCGCACGAGCCGTGGGTTGGGTCGTGATAAATAGATAATTTAATAATTAGGTAAAAATTAAAATTGATTATTGGTAATGGTAATGGTATCTTAATTATAGATAAAATTAAGACATAATTATCCTATTAAAGTAATTTGGAAAAAAGGCCAACTGTGTAATTGGGCTTATAATTGGGAATATGGCCTTAATTGATTTTAATCCAACTGATTTTTTCAATTATGGCCACATTTGTCCTTAGTTAGCAGATTTAAAAATTAAATTGTATTAATGACCTTAATTAAATTAAGCCAATGAATTTGGTTATTTCAATTAAGGCCATTAAGAGGCTAATTTTACAAAAATGACCCCAATTTCCTTAAACCATGAATTGGTTAAATTAATTGTGGCCATAACAAAATAATTAAATAATTTAAACATCAATTTGCAATAAGGACAACTTAATTGACTAATTAAAACCTTTATAGATAATTATAAATAATTTTCACAAATTACACAATTATGCAAAATTAAATATTAAAGGGGTGAAATGGTTAACTAATTAAATTGTTCAAACTCCTTGGATTCCAGGGAATATAGTATTTGCTAATTTTGAAATTTTGATAATTTAAACCATTAAATAAGTGATTATTATTTTAACACAAGATACTCTTTTTCTTTTGATTAAATCTAACAAGCATCTCATAAATGTCATAAAAGTACCAATTAACTTCTAAATAAATTTGTGATGTCATGAAAAACCTTTCACCAATTTAAAGGAGTAAAACATTGATATGAATAATTTATAAAAATTATTTAAACTCTTTAAGGCGCATAGCTCATTTTCTTTATTTTCCAAGGACTCTGAGTGATTAAAAATAATTATGGGAGGTAAAAAATTATGTGTCAACACCAGTCACTCCGTACATAGCCCATAGATGACTTCCACAACACTAGCCATTCTGCACACAGCCCAGAGATGGCTTCCATATCAAAATTGTCCATAGTCACTCCGCACACAGCCTAGAGGTGACTTTCATGCTTCACTTCCTTATCATACATTTCCATAATGTTTTTCAATCAATTTCTCCATTTGAACCACACCACATCAGCATGAGAAATGTAGGATGAAATGTATGCTTGAATGTCGAATTCAACAATGATCATGAGAGTGAAAAAAACATAAAGCATCTGTAAATTAATTATCAATAAAAACTTATTCCCAATCTGTGTAATGCCACGTCCGGAACAATTTCCCTTTGGACCATATAGATAACATCAAATAATATATGCATGTAGTCAACACCACATAAGAAGCCTCAGATGTTTCATTTTCTCTCTTATCATTTCTAATGTCAAATCACAGTTCATATCAATGAATCCGGTAGAATGTGTATGAATGATATGCGTGATATCAACCTCAACTGTAAATCATAATCAAATCTCATCCGTGCCTTTACATGAGCACACATCACAATAACAATGCCGAATCCAGTTCTTCCTTTATCAAAGATAAATGACAAGGTAAGTGAGAGACGAACGTATCATAACCACAACATAGCAAGTAAGCGACAAGCCCAACACCGCACACATGGCAACAAGCCAAATCGCAATAAACGAGGCGACGAGCCCACAAGTCATCAACAATACCAACCTAAGAATATCCATCCCAACTTCATACCCGAAGGATTAACATGGTTTCTCCATCAATAACTAACTTCTACATATGCTTCGCTAACTGAAGTCTAACCGAAAGGTAAGCCGTAACCTACCTCAATACGGAGCTGGTCCCACGAACCATCAAATGTGAGCCTTGCCCTTTCGAAGGGCCTCCGAGTACTCATAGTCTAGTCCTTATCGAAATTTAAGTTAGAAACGGGGAATAACAGTACCCATATTGCTATACATTCGTTAAAATCAAAATTCAACTAAGAAAATAGGAAAATCGGACCAAAAAGGGTAAAACGGGTATTTGAAAAGTGTAATTGGTAACCCAACCTTCTAGAAGATCAATTCTACTCACCAATTGCTAATTTATCTCAAGTATTGATCAATTTCATCATTCAAAACAAAACCCCTAAATTAGGCATAAACCCTAGCTTTTCCGTAATCAATTTCTTAACTCAAATGCAAGATTCAAGCCTATTGATTACTAATTAATGCAATTCCATGCTTAGATTAGTTAAATCCATCAGTTAATCTCACATTTAAGGCTTAAGATTCAAATTGCAAAATTAAGGTTGAGACTTATCTTCTTTAACTAGTTTTCTAGATTCCGACCATTGATTCAAGCTTAGGAAAGATAAATAATAGATAACAAGGTTGGAGAGATTTACCCCAAGAAGAATCGACTCAAAAACACTTCAAATCACTTGTGAGACACTTTGGAGAAATAATTTTAGGAATGGGAAATGAAGGGTTTAACTTAGGCATTTAATGATTCTAGAACAGCGTCTTAAGCTCTAGTAGAAACACTCCGTTGTTGCGCATCTGCCTCGGTGGAACACCATCCGCTGGGGCAGATTCCCATTGGATACCATATTTCCGCGCCCGCGGACAAGGCCTCGTTGGGGCTGGTCCACCGGGGCTCACCCAGTCTTGCTGGGGTGAGACACCAGAAACTAGTAATTTCTAGCTTTTCACCAAGCTCTTCCCAAATCCCGACAATCACCCGAGACCTCCCAGATACAAAACATATATGCATACGTACATAAAAACACACTACGGATTCACTCGTGTTCTGGAGATTCCCATCGGACGTCTATTTGACCGGGTCAACCCACAATGACCAAAAACCCACTTTCCAACCAATAGCCAAAAGTCCTTCCAAGTGCCTCGGGAACCGAACTGAATACCCCACAAAGTCATAATCGATCCTCTAGACCTTACGAAATTGACAAATTTTTGAAAAAGGTCAATTTACCCAAAAGTCAACTATCGGTCAAAGGTTTTTCACTTTAAGGTTCTAATTCTCATAAATCAACATAAAACTTGCCCGATTACCTCGAGAACCATGTTGCCCATCCCAGCGGGTCAAGATCATACTAACAAGGCTCGGGGAAGCGTCAACGAGGGTAAATGGGTCAAAAGTGCAATAACGACCAAATGAGTTGTTACAATTAACTAATCCGAACATGTTAATTCACCAACTTGATTATCACAAGTGTACGAGATTTAATGGAGTGATGTATACACATAGACAGCCACATCAAGAATATTTTCTATTAGTTAATGCTTACATGCTTTGACATTCTTGAATTACAATCCATAATCACATATTTCCACTGCTACCCACAATATGGTACTGTACCCGTATCAGTGCTTGTTACATCACAGATACGAGACCCTCTCTTTTACCCGTAATCCTTATTACTCCCTCTCTTTCAATTTATGTGAACTTTTTACTCTTGGGATAGTCTACGAGGTGCTTTTTTGACCACGTTTTTCTTACAGTTTTTCTAAATTATTTGAAATATAGATTATCATGATTCATAGTACTTTTTTTTGCAGTTTCTAAAGATGTAAATTTTTATTTTTACAAACTTGAAAAATCAAGGTAAAAATCACGGTCAAAGTTATATAGTTTGACCCTCATGCTCCGAAAAAGTTCATTGAAATTGAAATGAAGGGAGTATTAATTAATTATCAGAACATCCCCCATACAGAGTCTAGGGAAGTCTTAACTTACCTTGAAGCCGAGAAAATGAATCATGAAATTTCTTTTCTCTTTCGGAGTGCCTTTGAACGCTCTCAGTCTATCAAACACGTAATCAAATGAGTATACGAGTCCGTAGACACCCATATCGATATAAAAATATTCCAGTTGAAAAGTCAACCCTGAAACCCCGAGGTCGAAACTAGAATTTTATCAAAAAAATGAATTACCCACAACTTGTAGGTCCTAAATCCAGCTGAATCAGGTGGTGATATAACAGTGGCCCTTCCCCTTTTTCCCCATATACATATACATATTCACATTCATATACATATGTCATACCATTGGCATGCATGAGAGCTCAAAGAAAGTCATGTATCCATCGGAGTGACGGAAGGTCGGTAGCCTCCGATTACATTATGGAACAACCATAGTCGCTTTGTCTCACCTTGAAGGAACGAGTATTATGAGGCGAGACTACCAATGAAAAGTGTCATTATGAGGAAAACATCAAATAGGGTCATAGGGTACAGTTTCATATACCTAGGACCTTTAGAGTAGTCATTACCTATAATAGAGTTGAGATATAGAGAATTAGTTTAACGTTTCCATATTTTCCTTTTCATAGCAGAACATTTTGCCAACACATCTACCGTAGGCATTTTCTCATCTTGTACTACATCGTTATCATTATAAGATCATATTCATCATCTTAGTCATGGAATCATTGTTACATCCGACATTTTTGCTTATTCAAAAATTCAAGGTAAATTGACTTGCAATGAATAAGGCCACAATTGGACCTTACTTGGCATGAATGTGTAGGTAATGAATACAATGGTGTGGAATTACGAAAGGTGGCCAAGGGCAAAATTGAAATTTTGGAAATTTTCCTTATGGATTACAATATGTAGCCAACAAGTCGGACTTAAAAAAATTATAAGAAAACAAAGCCCAAAAGGGAAGGCCCAACCGGCCATGCTATGTAAAAAGGGCCCAAGTCCATGATTTAATTAGGTAATATTATATATGGTTATACATATCCATAGAATGTTCAAGAAAGCAAGAAAAAAATCAAGAAAAAAGAACAAGACCATTTCAGGTGAAGGAGAGAAAAAAAGAAAGAAAAGAAAGAAAAAATTTGGAGCCTAATCCTTGAGTTTAAAATTCAATTCTTGTGGGAATACTACTAAGTGCAAAGTCCTCTACAACTTGGTACAATTAGTTTGGCAAGAGGACAAGTTTGGTGCCAAGTGAAAACTTGAAGGAGAGGTAAGAATTTTACCATTTCTATGCCATGAAATATATGTATGTATGTTGTAGTATGTGTGAGTGAATGAAAAGCATGAAAATTTTGTGTGTTGGAATGAGAGGGGGTTGGCCGAATGTGTGCATGAAGTGTATGTTCATGATGGCTTGAATTCATGTTGTAATTTAATTGTAGTATGGTGGAAATTGTATTAGAAATGAAAGTGGAATGAATTGTGGAAGTTGGAGAAACATAGGTTGTGGCCGTGTGGTATTGTTATGTGGTGATGGAGTATGAATTTAATCTTGTTAGCATGTTAAGTGTGTTATGGTGAAGTGAATGGAAAAATAACAATCTTTATTGTCATGGCAAAAATGGTTATCAAGTTGTTGTAGGAAAACATGCAACTTTGTTATGATTTATGCAAAAATAGAAATGAAAGTATCAACAGGCAAATTATGATTATTGTTGATGAATTTGGAAGATGGAAATGTATAATGAACTTGTATGTTGAAGGTTAGGAAAATTGGATAAGTATTGGCTTAATGGAAAGTTTGAATGTTTGCATATCTTGTGTATATTGTGCGAAAATGGTATGGATGCCTCCGATGTATGTTGTAATGAATTTGGTGGGTGATGAATATCAAAATAACAAGTTTGGTTTCGAAATGTAAGATTGAAACGAAACATGTTTCGTTATGTTGAAAGATGGCTAGTGATGCCATAGTATGTGTTTTAATGTCTGTTGATTGTTTATGATGTTGTTTCTGGGTTGTTGTGTTAATGAATTGAGCCGAGCTAAGTCTCGGGGATGTCTTATATACAGAGGGAATGCTGCCGAAATTTCGGTAGGCAAGTCTATGTTAAGTTGGATTATTGAAAACTTTGAAACTAACAAATGGTAAACTTGACCATTTCTAGATTTTGGACGAACTTGGGATCGACGCCAAGCGAGCGTTTGGCGCTATCGAGGTATGTGAAGCCTTTCCCTTTGTTCTTAGGCATGTTCTGGATGTGATAGGCTCGGCCGCGAGCCTTAAGCACGACTCCGTTCCCCGGAATTCGAGACGGAAAACCGCTCCAATTCCTTCAGTACAATTGAAACTATTTCTTTACAAATTGCCTTTAAAGTGGATTTTGTACAAAACTTCCCTAAACGGAGTCGGAACACTTCTAAACGATTATGAATGACCTCATAAGGTCTATTAGCGATAATTTACATATGTTGCCTCGAGTTGGTCCGAGGCGGGCCCACGAGGCCCGAAATCTTCTGTATAATTTTAAATACCTCCGTTTTGTCCGATTTTCTCTGAAAACCTCTGGACTATTATTTTATTTATGATATGACCATTTTTATGCAATTCTTACAAAATGATTTCTGAACATCTGAGAATCTGATTCTGCTAATAATCTGTCGTGCCTTCCCAAGTAGGATATAGGCGCGTACTATGCATACTATCTGCATACTCTGATTTTGGCTCGCCGTTTGGCACCCTTCAGTCTGATTGAGTCTGTATGTGAGTATGTATCTATGTGGTTTCTCATTGATCTGTTCGTGGCTGTCTCAATGCATTCCTTCACTGCGTCCCGGGCCAGGTTCTGTTATCGTGCATATTCCTCTGCATTGTTCACCGCGTCCCTCGGTGTGCGGGCCGGGATCTGTTATATCTGTATGATACGAAATTCGGTCAGGTAGGTATGTACAGGTACCCAGTTAGGGTACCAGTCGCAGCCCACGACGTTGGGTCGTGACAAAAGTGGTATCAGAGCGGTTAGTCCCCTGTATGTCTACAGGCCGTGTCTAGTAGAGTCTTGTTTATCGGTGTGTTGTGCACCACATCTATAAACAGGAGGCTACAGGGCATCTAGGATGTTACCCTTCTTTGAATCTTAGATCGTGCGATAGAACTGTATTAGTAGGATGATCCCCTCCTGACGATTTGTTATGTTTTCAGCGATGCCTCCGAAGAAGGCAACAGCTGCCCAGAAGGGCAAAGCGGGGGTCGAGGTAGGAGAAACCAGCCGGGCCCAGAGAGTTACCAGGGCCAGTGCGCGGTTAGCGCTTGAGGATGAGCCCC
The DNA here is from genome assembly GCF_019175385.1 of Lycium barbarum. Classification (NCBI taxonomy): domain Eukaryota; kingdom Viridiplantae; phylum Streptophyta; class Magnoliopsida; order Solanales; family Solanaceae; genus Lycium; species Lycium barbarum. The sequence goes on from NC_083344.1 coordinate 87,723,956, forward strand.
TGTCAGCCGGCTCTGTTACACCGCCCTTATCAGAGAAGATTGGAGCAGCAGCAGCTGCTGATCATAGGGCGGCCCCACCGCGAGCTCCCGGAGTTCCAGTCCCCGAGCCTCCAGCTCCACAGCCAGGGGCGGAGGACAGGGCCATGCGAGATGCGGTTCAGTTATTGACCACACTAATGACAGAGCAGGTTCGCAGGCATGGATTTGGGGGTGGTCGTGCGGACAGATATGAAAGCTCCAGGGCTCGTAGTTTTTGACATGTAATCCTCCAGAATTCTCCGGGACAAAACCCGAAGAGGACCCCCAGGAGTTCATTAGAAAGATGGAGAGTACGATACGGTTGATTAAGGCTTCGCCGACTGAGTCCGTCGAGTTGGCTTCGTATCGGTTATATAAGGTAGCGGCGAACTGGTATGAGTCCTGGCAGCTATCCAGGGGTGACGATGCTCCCCCAGCAGTATGGGCCGAGTTTACTAAGGCCTTTCTTGATCATTTTCTACCTCCAGAACTGCGGAGAGCTAGGGTTGATCGATTCTTGAACTTGAGACAGAACGGTAGAAGTGTTCGAGAGTATAGCCTAGAGTTTGACTCACCGGCTAGGTATGCACCCGCTATAGTAGCTGAGATGGCCGACAGGGTGCACCGGTACGTGATGGGGCTGGACCCTTATTTGATTGATAGTTGTTTGGCGGTGGCTTCTCAGCCAGGGATGCATATTGCCCGGTTACAGGCGCACGCCCAGGGTGTGGAGGACCGACGTAGGGAACGTCGGCCTGATAGGGGTCACGACAGGAGCCGGCCTAAGAGAGCCAGATCGGCCGGGTATTCAGGGGGATTTCAGAGCGAGTTTTCTCAGCGGCAGGGTAACAGGTATTCGTCCCAGCCAGCATGCAGTATGCCCCCACAGTTCTCAAGACAGAGCTCCAGAGTTTCAGGCTCACAGGTGAGCAGAGGTCCCGGTCAATCGAGGCCACCCATACCCCCATTTTCCTACTGTGGGAGACCCCACCCGGGGGAGTGTTATCGCGCTACGGGCGCTTGTTATTTTTGTGGTAGCCCAGATCATCGTGTCAGAGAGTGCCCGCATAAGGGTGGTTCAGGTTCAGTTCAGCCTGCTGGGTCAGTTGCTGGCTCATCTTCTCCTTCGGCAGCCATACGCCCCACGGGGCGAGGAGCACCAGCACCAGCACCAGCGCCAGCGAGTCGTGGCAGAGGTCGTGGTGCAGCTTCTGGTTACAGCGGTCCTTCGAACCGCGTATTTGCATTGACCGGCCGGCAGGACCCAGGAGCGTGTTCAAGCGCACACCCAGGTATGTTAGTGATCTTTTCTTGAGAGATATGTGTATGAATGGGTCTATACTTTATCATATTATGTGATTTCCTTCTTCTGGGTATTAATAAGAGCAAGGTAATTGTTAACCTGATAGACATTGAGAATTCGGAAGGGCGATATGGAAATTGTATTGTTTAGCTAGGGGTGGGACCCACTATGAGAATTTCCCGAAAATTTATTAAGACCCCGATCTGCCCTAAATTACGTGACAAAGGTCGTGCGGGGCAATTGACGAAATTATATTAGCCCTAACGCGTCAAAATGCATGAAAGTTTCGGAGTTAAGCGTGCTCAAGCCAGAGCAATTCTGGGATGGGTGACCCCCTTGGGAAGTAATGCAAAGTTTTGCACAAGTGTAAGTATGATAGATATAAATGAAAATTTGGGGTAATCTAAGGGAAAAGAGAATGTGTGGAGAAATTAGTGCCCTTACAGGAGCCGCACAGACCGACGCGGACTAAATGGGCGAAGATAGAAAGCGCAATACCGCTCGGAAATTGAGCAAATTCGAATAACAGTCGGAGACACTCGCCAGTAAGATATTAGTAAATGTATGTGTATGTGTGTATGTGTGTGTGTATGATTTTTGTCTGGTGCCCATATGGATCAAGAGCCGAGTCCCGGCGACTAGTATTGTGATAGACGGAAGGTTTTACTAAACCGAATACATGAAGCGAAGCGGGGACGACGATCCGAATGTTGTCAAGGGATAGAAAAGCCCCGGTTACATTATAATTTAGTCTGGTATGACGATGTCTGAAAAAGAAAATGATTATGGATGGTAGGAAGGATGAAAGATAAGAAGTGTGAATAAGCGAAATCTCTGGAAGAGTCGATAAGCGACACGCAAGACGATTCGTATGACCACTTGGCGAAAAAGTTTACAAATAAAGGGAAAATTTCATAAATCACTGGAGCCTTAATAGGAGTGATCTGATTCTAATTCAGATTCTATCTGTTATACTTCTGCACTCCCGATTCTGATAAGGCTCTGCCTATTACGCCTCTATATTTCTGGACTCGATTATGTTCCCATCTGATAAATCTTTGTACATCCGATTCTGAATCTGTTTCTGGTTGACATACTTCTGTATGATTAACTCTGATTGCGAATCTGTCTGACACACCTCTGTATGTCTGACTCTGGATATGAATCCGTCTGTTATGCCTCTGTACGTCTGATTTTGATCACACGTCTGTCTGATACACCTCCGTATGTCTGATTCTAATTACGACTTTGTCTGACACATTTCTGTCTGTCTGACTTGATCACGACTCAGTATGATACATTTCTGTACGTCTGATTCTGATTTCGAATCTGTCTGATACCTCTCTGTACGTCTGATTCTGATTTCGAATCTGTCTGATACCTCTCTGTACGTCTGATTCCGATCTCAGATTTGTCTGACATACTTCCGTCCATCTGACTTCGACTACGAATCCGTCCGCCATAGTTTACTACGTCTGCCTCCGATTACGAATCCGTCTGATATGCTTCTACGCGTCCGGTCCTAGTTCTGAATCTGCTGGTATGAAGTGTCTGGTATGAAGGGGGATTACGATAATGTGGTAGGGAACTCAGCAGTGTAACAAGAAATGATATTGACTATGATGTCTGGAAAAGCGTTCGTCTGTTACGAGAAAATAGTTTATGGTCCGACAATTATGTGGGGTATGAGAAAGTATATTATGAAGGCATTTGAATTAGTGATGTGAAGAATTGCCCCATTATGTTGGTAAAGAAGCTATGTCGGAAGGTCCACGAAGGACAATTATAAAGAGAACCCTCCCGAAGTAGTATGACGCCCCATAAGGTCAATTTAACATTCGAGGACGAATGTTTTAAAGGGGGGGAGGATGTTACATCCGACCTTTTTGCTTATTCAAAAATTCAAGGTAAATTGACTTGCAATGAATAAGGCCACAATTGGACCTTACTTGGCATGAATGTGTAGGTAATGAATACAATGGTGTGGAATTACGAATGGTGGCCAAGGGTAAAATTGGAATTTTGGAAATTTTCCTTACGGATTACAATATGTAGCCAACAAGTTGGACTTAAAAAAAATTATAAGAAAACAAGGCCATGCTATGTAAAAAGGGCCCAAGTCCATGATTTAATTAGGTAATATTATATATGGTTATACATATCCATAGAATGTTCAAGAAAGCAAGAAAAAAATCAAGAAAAAAGAACAAGACCATTTCAGGTGAAGGAGAGAAAAAAAGAAAGAAAAGAAAGAAAATTTTTGGAGCCTAATCCTTGAGTTTAAAATTCAATTCTTGTGGGAATACTACTATGTGCAAAGTCCTCTACAACTTGGTACAATTAGTTTGGCAAGAGGACAAGTTTGGTGCCAAGTGAAAACTTGAAGGAGAGGTAAGAATTTTACCATTTCTATGCCATGAAATATATGTATGTATGTTGTAGTATGTGTGAATGAATGAAAAGCATGAAAATTTTGTGTGTTGGAATGAGAGGGGGTTGGCCGAATGTGTGCATGAAGTGTATGTTCATGATGGCTTGAATTCATGTTGTAATTTAGTTGTAGTATGGTGGAAATTGTATTAGAAATGAAAGTGGAATGAATTGTGGAAGTTGGAGAAACATAGGTTGTGGCCGTGTGGTATTATTATGTGGTGATGGAGTATGAATTTAATCTTGTTAGCATGTTAAGTGTGTTATGGTGAAGTGAATGGAAAAATAACAATCTTTATTGTCATGGAAAAAATGGTTATCAAGTTGTTATAGGAAAACATGCAACTTTGTTATGATTTATGCAAAAATAGAAATGAAAGTATCAAGAGGCAAATTATGATTATTGTTGATGAATTTGGAAGATGGAAATGTATAATGAACTTGTATGTTGAAGGTTAGGAAAATTGGATAAGTAGTGGCTTAATGGAAAGTTTGAATGTTTGCATATCTTGTGTATATTCTGTGAAAATGGTATGGATTCCTCCGATGTATGTTGTAATGAATTTGGTGGGTGATGAATATCAAAATAACAAGTTTGGTTTGGAAATGTAAAATTGAAACGAAAGATGTTTCGTTATGTCGAAAGATGGCTAGTGATGCCATAGTATGTGTTTTAATGTCTGTTGATTGTTTATGATGTTGTTTCTGGGTTGTTGTGTTAATGAATTGAGCCGAGCTAAGTCTCGGGGATGTCTTATATACAGAGGGAATGCTGCCGAAATTTCGGTAGGCAAGTCTGTGTTAAGTTGGATTATTGAAAAGTTTGAAACTAACAAATGGTAAACTTGACCATTTCTAGATTTTGGACGAACTTGGGATCGACGCCAAGCGAGCGTGAGGCGCTATCGAGGTATGTGAAGCCTTTCCCTTTGTTCTTAGGCATGTTCTGGATGTGATAGGCTCGGCCGCGAGCCTTAAGCACGACTCCGTTCCCCGGAATTCGAGACGGAAAACCGCTCCAATTCCTTCAGTACAATTGAAACTATTTCTTTACAAATTGCCTTTAAAGTGGATTTTTGTACAAAACTTCCCTAAACGGAGTCGGAACACTTCCAAACGATTATGAATGACCTCATAAGGTCTATTAGCGATAATTTACATATACTGCCTCGAGTTGGTTCGAGGCGGGCCCACGAGGCCCGAAATCTTCTGTATAATTTTAAATACCTCCGTTTTGTCCGATTTTCTCTGAAAACCTCTGGACTATTATTTTGTTTATGATATGACCATTTTTATGCAATTCTTACAAAATGATTTCTGAACATCTGAGAATCTGATTCTGCTAATAATCTGTCGTGCCTTCCCAAGTAGGATATAGGCGCGTACTATGCATACTATCTGGATAATCTGATTTTGGCTCGCCGTTTGGCACCCTTCAGTCTGATTGAGTCTGTATGTGAGTCTGTATCTATGTGGTTTCTCATTGATCTGTTCGTGGCTGTCTCAATGCATTCCTTCACTGCGTCCCGGGCCAGGTTCTGTTATCGTGCATATTCCTCTGCATTGTTCACCGCGTCCCTCGGTGTGCGGGCCGGGATCTGTTATATCTGTATGATACGAAATTCAGTCAGGTAGGTATGTACGGGTACCCAGTTAGGGTACCAGTCGCGGCCCACGGGGTTGGGTCGTGACAATCATCTTTGTCATACATATCATAGGCATATTCCCTTTCTTAACATCATCATTATCATTGTCATCATAGAAGTATCCTCGTTAGCATAGTTACAGTACTTGTCACTCGGTGAACGGGATAAGGATCAAAAGTTTTCTTTGGATTCTGCTTCAAAATAGATCAAACGGAACAATAAGGAAAATCCGGGGACCATGGGCCCATCTCGGGTCAAATGAGGCGGCGTACCAGATTTACATATGTTACATGTCATGGCGTTACTTGTGAGGGTTTTAGGGTAGTCGGGTCCTATTTATGCGAGTTCTAGAGGTTTAGGAAATTCTTCCAACATTTTGCACACTTTTTAGTTCAATTCTACTGATTGAAAAAGAGAAAACTTTAGATGCGGATTCTGGAGGGTGGAAGGGTCCCCGAGGTTCTTATCCAACATATTACGTCTAAGACATGCCATAGAAAGAAGGGTGAAGCCTTACGTACCTTTTCTGCTCTTATGCGACTCCAAATTCATGTTCCAAATTCGCCAAAATCTACAAATTGGTCATGTTTACCAAAACTTGATTAGAGCCTTTAGAATTGAATTCTTAAAGTAACACTTTGTCTACCGAAATTTCGGCAGCATTTCCCCTGTAAATACTCCATCCCACCAAGTTCAACTTGGCCAATTCTAATCAACAACAATCCCGGGAATTCAACCCGGCCAAACTATCAACACGATGCCAACAATCATACCAACAATTTCCATAACCAACCCAAAGTACATTCTAACAATTTAATCAACATACTAAATAAACGACGGGAATCATGGAAAAATCCAAAATAAAGATAACTTACCTCTCTTCAATACGAGAAGAACGTCGTGAAAACCACACAATTCTGAGCTCTAGAACTCATAAAAATCGATTTTTAAGAATTACAGTGAAGTTAGAATTTTAAAACTCAAGGGTCTTCGCATTTGCAAACAATTCACTTTTGCCAATTGTGACACAAAGTTCACATTTGTGAACTCACAATTATGACAAAATGTCCGCACTTGCGAACTCACCATAAACTAGCAACAACTATCCGCGCTAAAATGGTCATAACTTTCTCGTGCGACCTCAGAATTCGACTATTCTTATTGTTATGGTTCTGTAATCGCGAATACAGATCTAACAGTTCAATAAAGCACAAATTAGAGCTCATTTTCATAATTTGATAACATTTATGCTCAAAGAAACAGTCACACCCCCCAAAATTTCATGTAGCCGGGAGGGTAGTCAACCTAACTCGTGGGCGAACCCAAGTAAAAGCCAACGACTTTCAATATAAAATAAAAGCGAAAGTAAGGAAAAGTAACCCATAAGTCAATAACAAAATATCATAACTCATAATATAAGAAAATCTAAGTCTTACATATCCCTAAAACCTTAAAGTCATAAGTACAAGAGCTATTAAATCAGAAGTAAAAGTCTGAATACTACAAATAATGTTCGAACGGTAATGACAGAAAAGTAAGATAGAAATGGAGTCTAGTCTACAGTGGCATTTCAATAATTCAAGCAAGTTCGCTGGCAAGTGTGTGGGTTATTGGCCTCTTCCTATATCCTTGTTCGGTAAATCTATTGATTCTATTACTGAACCAAACAAGATTATTCTCTTAGTTCTACTTATCACCCATTCACACTGTTTAAGGAGCATCATCTATTGAGAGTGGATTTCAAGCATAATAAGTAGTTGAACCAACATAATGAAAAAGCTAGCAAAAGGACAGGCCCAGAGTCGAATTCGGTCAAATAAACAAAATGACAAGCTTCATTACCATTTGAAAAATCCCATCAGTTCGAAACTCAGTGCCGCGGAATAGCCAGCAGCTCACCCTGAACTTCTCCAATGGTTGACATGAACTTGTCCACTACTCGAACTAGGAATAGAACCTACACACAAAAGGTGCAACAAGTGTAGAGTGAGTATGGAAAAACACGTGTACTTAGGAGCATCGTTGACCGACCCTAAATTGAAGTGATGTCGAGGGTTGGTCCTTCCGATACTCACCTCCACGCAATTAAGTCACTTAACCTAGTCTGTTCCAAGTGTGAACACCAAAACCGAATTTAAATTTTACACCAGCTTAACGTGTAAATAATCTTTTAGGTCTAGATTAGATATTTTTATTTTTATTTCATCTTTAGTAAGTTTTACTTGAAAAAAATTGAAAACTATAAGAAATAGAGTCACATATTAGGATAAGTTTTGTTTTACTTTTCCAAAAGAAAAGAAAATGTTAAAAAAATATGTTTTCTTCTAATATAGATTTTAATAAATAAGATATTGATTTTAGTATATTTATAAGCTAGTATATTTTATTTTGGATTAGCTATTTAACAATTTTTTTAATATATTTTAAAACTAGTTAGTTTTAAACCAAAACAATAACTAATTACGAAAAACCCAAAAGAGAGAAATTGAAAAAGATTTCCTAAAGAAACTAACCTGCACATCCTAATCTCCTCATCCCTCACGTCTTTGTTACACCATAAAACTCTCAACCATACATTATCCCTAAAACTCCCATTCACTCACATCTTTCTGAACATGCAACGCACAAACACACATACACCTATATAATGACACAAAACAGATACACACGAAAAAACACCATAAAAGAAAACAGAGAGAAAAACTCCATTACTAGAGCCTTCATCACCACTAAAAATCAGTCCAAATACCACACAAATCCACCGAGCTACCACCACATAGCCGCTGAGTCATCAACCAGTCAGTCGAGTTGACATCAGCGAGTTAGTCCAGTCGAGGTTTAGTCCCAGTTTTCACGATAGGTTTTTCTGACTTACAACAACACGTAAAGGTCCATTTTATTCATTTGTTGGTTTTATGCTATGCTGGAAATGAATCAAAAGTTTGTTTGGTATTCTAATCATGCCTCTTTATTTCATTTCTTTGTCTAGAATGGATTATAGTTTTATTTGCTATTTGATTCTAATCCCTAATTTGTGTTTGATTCTTCTGCTTGCAACGACATGATATTCTAGAAATTAGAAATGAGATCCTGATCCATTTAATTTAGTTCAGCATTAGATAAGTAAATCTTGAAATGAAAATAGTATTTAGGCCAAGATTCGCTTTTTCAAAAATTGGCCAGTGATTAATCTTGCAAATTGAATTGGATTAAGATAAAAGTTTAAAGCCCAAATAAATTAAGTAAAAGTGAGAAGAGCGAGACGGGATGCGAATTTCTTTGAAATCTCGTTGTCGATTAAAAAGAAAAAGCAGAAGAAACATTAGTAAGGAAGTGAGATGAGTGACGAATTTATTTCAAAACCCGTTGTCAAGTGAGATTCTCGAGAAAAAAAAAACGAATTTGGGTTATTAACCAAAAGAAAGTAGAAAGTAGAAAGTTATTAAATTAATTTAGGTAATAATTAACGGTTAATTCGGAAAGAGCTGCTACCGATAAATCGTTTAAATAATATTCAAATAACCATATACAAAGTCGGGTTAACTATGGTGGATAGACTTCAAGTACGTTAGATGCTTGTTAGGAAAGGGGAATGGGAACATGCATATATGCCTCAAAAGGCGCAAGATGCTAATCAAATCGTGGTAAGGCTAGAAAGCGCTGCTATCAAGTACACCACTAATTAATAAAAATAAGACAGTTTTGAACAAGTTTAAGACATATTAAAGAAGACGGGAAATAAATACTCTTAAGCTTGTTTACCCCGAATTGGGATAATCAATTGGATTTATGAGTGAGGTATAGAATATGTGGTAGAACTTTAATCTATTTTGATTGAGAGAAAATGGTTTAAGATGAGCTATGAGTAATCTGAATAGTGATTTATGGCTTGTAATAATGCGTGTATTAAATAATATATGGTATTGCTTTATCGAACAAATCTAAGAACAACACAATAAATCCGGACCAAAATCAGATAATAAGTGGGAGAGATTTATATATTCTTCCTATTAGAAATGTTCTAGAACTCAAGAAGCCAACCCCTAAAAGTAGGGTAATGACCCCTCTTTATAGTTTTGTCTCATGGGCTTCATACAACATAAGGCCCTAAAGAATAAAGAAAAACCCTAAAATGGATAAGGTTGGTCGTACGGTCTGACACCTATACGATTGACAGCACAATGTGGCAGAACGGTATTGACGCGTGGCAATTATGTAATGGATCAACCGGACCAACGGCCACGATCAAACGGACCAATGGCCACAATCAACTCGGCTATGGAGAAACCGGACCAAATGATGTTCTTCCCTTTCTTCGGTTCAAGCACTCCTCCGGTCCAGAAAGAAAGTCTTCGTGCACGTGCTTGTCCCTTTCTTCCCTCGGTCTCCGATCTTACCGGTTTAACATATATCTGATTTTTACCGTATACAGATAGTCCCCACACTTTCCGGATCGTAGTTTTATCGGAGTAACGGGAAGTGGATGAATCAAGGAACCGGGGGCTCCATTTGTCTGTTGTTATCTTTTCATTTTGGCGGGAACAGTTGCGTCACATCCCTCTGTCATCGGCCACGTGTCTCATCCTGGATGGTCAGCACTGACAACCGCTGTCATGCACGTCATTTCAAGTCACTTCTTATTAATTATGAGACACGTGAAGTTTTCCGATTGGCCGGGATCTATAACCGCCTCGATCCCATGCCTATATAACGTCTTCCATTGCCTCATTTTTCCATTTTTACGATCCACTTCACTCTTAATTTTCAGTACTTCATCTTCTCCATTTCATTTCTTCACTTCTCCCTTTTATTCCATTCCATTTCATCACTTATCACCCTTCAACTCACATTTCTTGTTGATTCGCTGCTTATACTACATGAAAAGAGATAATTCTGCCAACTTCTCCACTAGTTGTTTTGGTGAGTGTTGCTGCTTCTTCTCCTTACTCTTCACCATTTCGAGCCCTTACTTCACTGTTCCCTCATTTCTATTTTCAACTTCCCTTCGAATTTGCCAAATTGATGCCGGTTATATTCGACCATCTCGGCCAGCTCACCCTTTAATTGATGATTTTCAGCCTTTGTTGCATCGAGCCCGGGTTGGAGATTGGAAAGAGTAACTGCTCGGTTCAACTCATCCTCCTTCACCCGCAGAAGGTGCAGATATTTCTCCGTTTCTCGACCTTGAGCATCCAGTTGGCCCTTGAGATCGTCCACCTCTTGCTGGGCACGGACGAAGGCTTCGTTAACAAGCACCACACTCTGCAAATGAAGCAAGTTAAAAACTTGAATAAACGAGATTAAAATTCTCAATGAAATTATGCAAGGATGGTTGATAAACTTACTCGATTGCCCGCGTGCATAGCCTCGTTAATGAGACACTGCCAAGGGACTCCGTTCATCTTTCGTTTGTCCGAGTCCGAGACAAGGGGCCTCAGGTAGCTCGCCACACCCACTGGGCGAGAAAGAAAGCTGCAATCCTCGGTAACGGTGATCACAGCCGACCTTGTCCTCCTCGGTTCCATGCTTGGGGCCGGAAAGGTGCGGACCAAGTTATCCTTGGCACAGGACTCGGTGGTCCAACTAGCCGCCCTCGTGGCTCAAGCAATTGGGAGTTGTCCGAAACCAGCAGCTTCGCTGGTAGCAGGAGGAGTGTCCGAGAACATGTCATCAAACTCATCCGATCTTGGAGCCGGAGTTGGAGAACTCTGAGGGACCTCAACAGCTTCGGCAAAGGCAGGGATCTCCGAAGTTGCGGCAGTCTCACAGGCGGGTAGCGGACCAACATCCATTGGAACTTCGCTCTCGGGGCCGGCTCAGTTCTTTGACCAGCTTCGGCAGCAGCTGCTTTCCCGGATCTTCTTGTCCTTTGCAGAGGGGTTTCTTCGGAAGAAGCATCACCTGAAATATCAACGAATTCAATCGATCTTAGAGGAGTCGGGTAATGAATTTCTTCCCCACCTATGTGTAACGCCTGAACTGGAGGTCCTTTCCCGGCTGAAGGAAATGGTGAAACGGTGATACCTTCCTCCAGAATGGGAGCCACGGAAGGGGCCACACTGATCCTCCGAACGAGTAGCTCAGGCTCTGTTTTATCCCTCAAAATCCTAACAATGCTCCTGGCCCTTTTCTTCAATTTCTGCCCTCTGTCCGAGGGCTTTTTTCTTTTGTTGGCGGTAGCAAGGATACGGGATGCACCCGCTGAGTCGAACTCGGGTGCAACGAAGTGGGTTCAGCTACTAATTCCGGTCTCGGATCCACCGAACCCTTCGGCAAACCTGAAAGGCGAAGATGTTACACAAGGGAGAGGTGGAAAAATGTCATGAACACCAATAGAAGCAAAGTATTACCGTGGTTTTGAGCGATCCATCGGCCATGAGAAAGGAGTCCCCATGTCCGATCGTCGTGGGCATGTTGGCTGAGGAGAGCAGTAACCCATTCGTTGAGATTCCGGACAGCCGGAGGTATCCAACCCACGGCTGATACAGTAAAGAGGACAAATAGTGAGAATGTGGAAGAATTAGTGTTTGGCAAAGCATACAAAAGCAATTATTAAAAGAGTTAAAAGAGTTCAGACTTACGATTATTATTCCACCTCTCCGAAAAAGGCATGTAGTTGTCTACAATAATGTCTGAGGTCCTCACCCGGACATATCGCTTCAACCACCCCCAATCTCTATCTTCGTCCATTTTTGAAAAAATTGGATTCCGGCTACGCTTAGCGAGTTTTATTACACCACCCTGGAACAACCTCGGGGAGTATAACTGTATTAAGTGGGCCAGCGTGAATTCCTTTTCTGTATTATTGGCCAATAGACGGAGGCAGGCCACGGTCCTCCAAACAATCGGACCAATTTGTGCCAAGGTTATGTTGTAAGTCCGGCACATATCTAAGATGACCGGATCGATCGGGGGGTCGAGCTTGAGGGTGAAAGGGTAAGCATAAACGTATAAGAAGCCCTCCCAATGGTCGGTGACTTACTCGTCTAGCCCGGGGGCAAAAACTTTGGACTGAACGATTGTCCCATCCACAATCAGCCCGGACTAAGTCGAGTTTATCCTCGGTAATGGATGAGGGATATCGTCTCACATCAAACCCTCTATCGGATACCGGAGAAGGTTTTTCAACCTCAAAATCTTTGTCGACATTAGGTTTGGACGGAACAATATCCAAAGCAGTAGGTTCGAAGGTGACCTTCCCCTTGGGCTGAGAAGTTGGTTCGGTTCCTTGAGAAGAAACCGAGGGAACGTCATGGGAGGTGGTTTCGGTGTTGGCAGACATTTGAAAATATGGAAAAGGAGATTGGGTGAATTCGAAAAAGAAGTTAAAAACGGAGTAAGGAAACAATCAAGACATAATTCAAAATGGTACGGAATGAGAAGCAGCAACAGCAACACGCCAAAAAACTAGAACAACTAGTGAAGAAGTTGGCGGAATTGTTTTCCTTCACGTCGTATAAGCAATGAATCAAAAAGAAGTGAAGAAATGAAGAACTGAAGCTGTAAGAAATGAAGTGGAGAATTGGAGATATAAGAAGTGAAGGATTGAAGATGAGATAAAAGGGATCGTAAAATAAAAAAAATGAAGTGTTGGAAGACGTTATATAGACATGGGATCGAGGCGGTTACAGCTCCCAGCCAACCGGGGAGTGCCACGTGTATCATATTTAATGAGAACTGACTTGAAACGACGTACGTTACGACAGTCACCAGATGTTACACCTCAGAAATATCTCCGTGAGCATACAATGAATAGACCAACGAAGAGTATAAGTGTACGGTGTTTTACTAAGAAGGGGATGACAACTTATGAGCTTTGAAAATGCGAAAGTTGCAGATTTGCACTTCGACCCGGTTGGTTGTAAATTAGAATACAGCCCGTAAAGTGGTTTACGGACCGTAAACTGCTATCATCTTTCAACATTCCAAAACTTTACTTTCTGCCAAGTGTCTAAATGGTTAAATACGACTCAAAATACAGACCGTAAATCGAAATACGGCCCGTAAACTGTGACCGTAAACCACCATGACCTCCAGCAAACCTTTCTAGTTCTGTTATGGTTAAATACGGTCGTGAAAGACAGACCATAAACTCGAATACGGCCCGTAAACTGGGATTACGGCCACTGTGCACTTTCGACGACTGTTCACTTCAGATCAGATTTTGGGTTATTAAAAAGGGGACCAAGTTTATTATTTCATTTCATTTCACTTCTACTTGAAACCCCTTCTCTCTACATAAATTCCACAAGAATTCAAGGATATTTGGTGATCAACAACATAAACTAAGTGAATCAAGTATAAGAAAACCCATTAAGGATCATACAAGTCAAGAAATCTTATTGGAGATAAACTAGGGTTTTGCTCAAGTGGAGTATTATCAACCAAGGCTTGTTCCTACGACATCTAAGGTACGATTTATGATGTTTCTATGTTGTTTAAGGTATTTAAGAGTTGAAATACTTGGATTTTAGAGAGGTATGGCAAAATGGGTCATGAATGTGGAATAGTGCCATTTTGAGAAATAGTTTGAATTGGGTTATGAGTCTTGATTTATTGTGATGTAAATGTGTTATAAATGATGTTGAGAACATGAGATGAGCTATGTACGTGAATGGACATAGTTGTGTGTTATAGCCATGGATATGAGTAATTGAAAGTAAGTCTAGAAACGTGGATAATGTTGATGAATAATGATTATTGTTATGGTATTGTGAATGCATTATTGATGTTTAGGAGTTGATATAAGCTATGGAGGAATGTCGTATAAATAAAGGAGAGGCTGTCCGATTTTCTCTAGTTTTGGTAAGATATGTTAGCTATCGATTCTAATGATAGTATGACTTTAATGAAGGTAGAAACGCTGGCATTGGAGATGAACGCGCAAGTGTAAAATAGTGAACGGAAAAGGTATGTAAGGCTAACCCTTCTTTCATAAGGCATGTCTCTTTGGCCAAATATCTAACTCTTCTATGAGACTGTGATGTCCTTCAAATGACTTGATCTCCCGAGCTAGTAAGCTCATGATTCTTGATACGCCATGATTGTACTAAATCCCTCGTATGACGAGTAAGCCGATAAAGATAAATGTGATGAATGACGATGATAGTATAATGATGTTGGTGACGATGATGATAATGATGTGAATAGTAAAGATGCTCATGAGCTATTATGTATATGTGTCTATGTATGACTACTACGAAACCCCAAGCTTATGAGGCTGGGTAAGATATGTAAATAAGTATGTATATGATTCATTTTTGTGGGCACACCTCTGCAGATGGTACGGATAACCCTGACGCCTTGGTAGGGCCAAGTAGATGTAACCCTGAAGCCTTAGTAGGGCAAGGTATGAGTAACCTTGAGCCTTGGTTGGCCAAGTATGTATGAAACACCGATCCTACATGGTCGGGTATGCTATATAAATGCTATGTATGTGATATGATTATGTATATGATATTGTTACGAGTATATATACGAATACGAGTACAAATACGGAATGGAAAAATCCTATGCACGGCAAGTAAGTGCCTATGACGATGATATTACTATCTCCCATCTTGTGCTATTTCTCATGTTTATGCACGGCAAGTAAGTGCCTATGACGATAATATTACTATCTCCCATCTTGTGCTATTTCAAATGTAGCTTATTATGCTTCTATATTGATATTGATCATGCTTTACATACTCAGTACATTCTGCGTACTGACGTCCTTTTGTTTGTGGACGCTGCGCCATGCCCGCAGGTGCACAGGGAGACAGGCTCGATCTATAGCGATATTCTTTTGTGTATATAATTACGGACATAGCGGGGTCCTGTATCGCTTATGTGATATGTTATACTCTTTTTAGAGGCTCGTAGACATGTGTATATGTTTAGAGATGCCTGGCCTTGTGGGCCTATATTTTGTATATCATTTTGATAGCCTTGTCGGCCCATGTACATTGACGTGGTATAGATGCCAACCATGATATGCAAGCATTGTCGTCCAATGGGACTAGCAAGAATGATGAGTAGAAATGTATGTTTAATTATGTGGCTCACCTAGATGTAAGTATAAGTGTAAGCCAAGGGGTGCCCGGTTAGGCTAGCACCGGGCGCTCGTCGCGGCCCTCTGTACGGGTCGTGATAAAAGTGGTATCAGAGCAGTTCATTCCTAGGGTGTGTCTTCGAGTCGTGTCTAGTAGAATCTTGGTTATGGGTGTGTTGCGCGCCACACTTATAAACAAGAAGCTGTGGACATTTTAGGAATAAATGACCTTCTTTCTTCATAAGCATCGTGCGATAGAGCTATGGTATAAGAAATTCTTGTCCCTTAATCGTGTGTTGTGTATTTCAGAAATGCCTGCAAAGAGAAAGGCTACTGCAGCCCAAAAGGGCAAGACGGTGGCAGAAAAGCAGGCAGAAAGAGCACCACCACCGGTAGTAGAGGAAAGTGAGTGCCAGAGTGTGGCTCAATCTCAGTCCTCCCGTTCAGTACCTATATTAGAGGAGCGTGAGGGAGCCTCAGCCCCAGCCCCAGCCCCATCACCTCCAGCTCCTCCACCAGATGCTTCAGGCCAAGATGTGAAGGAGGCCATACATTTGCTTACCCAGTTGGTTGCTGTTCAGACTCAGCGGCAAAGTACAGGGCAAGGTGACAGGGCTGTTAGTGCAAGGGCCCGTGACTTAATCACTTTGAACCCTCCAGAATTCTTTGGGTCAAAGCCAGAGGAGGACCCTCAGGACTTCATTGATGGTATGTTGAGGACGCTTCGATTGATACATGCTTCGGACACCGAGTCAGTGGAGTTAGCGTCGTATAGATTGAGAGATGTCTCGATCCAATGGTATATGGTTATGATGGCTTCACGGGCAGCCAATGCACCTCCCCCGGTATAGCAAGAATTTGTTGATGCTTTCCTCCGACACTCTATGCCTCCAGAAATTCGGCGAGCTAGGGCCGATAAATTCTTAAATTTGAGGCAAGGTAGCATGAGTGCTCTAGAGTATAACCTCCGCTTCAATTCTTTGGCTAGGTATGTTTCGGCCATGGTAGCGGATATGGGTGACCGAGTGCACTGATTTGTAAAAGGCCTAGGGCCACATTTGATGGATAGATGCTTGACCGCGTCCCTTCAGGACAATATGGATATTGCACGCATTCAGGCTCATGCTCAGAACATAGAAGAAAGTTTACAATAGCAGAGAAGTGAACGCGAGCAAGATAGGGGTCATAGCAAGAGGGCCAGATCTTCATGTCCAATGAGTGAGTTCAGAGGCGGGCAGAGGCAGCAGATGTCCAGGCACTCATGATATTCTATGACTGGTGCGCCTCCACGGTTTTCAGGCCAGAGATTCAACAGATCTACTCGTTCCGGGCCGAGTCAGAGTTATTCGGGGTCTCAGTTTATAGATGATTCGGGTCAGGCAAGGCCACCCGCACTACGATGTTCCCAGTGAGGGAAGTTGCATTGGGGTCGATGCCGAATGGGCTCAAATGTTTACTATTCATGTGGTCGACCAGGCAATATTATGTGTGATTGCCCCTTACTTCATGGTAAAGGTAGGACCTAGCCTTCAGGGTTGGTAGCTTGATCTTGAGCATCTGTACGCCCTATGGGGCCAGGTTCACATGCGCCAGTCGGCCATGGTAGAGGCAGAGGGAGAGTTCCTAGTTCTAGCGGTCCTCAGCACCGTGTTTATGCTTTGGCTGGACGCCAAGATCTTGAGTCTTCTCCTGACGTGGTCACAGGTATATTGTCGATATTCTCTCATGATGTATATGCTTTGATTGATCCGGGCTCTACATTGTCATATGTTACTCCATATATTGCGGGTCGATTTAGAGTTAAGCCGGAGTCGATTAAACCTTTTGAGGTGTCTACACCCGTTGGTGAATCGGTAATAGCTAGCCGAGTATATAGAAATTGTGTAATTGTTATTTGTGATCGTCGTACCATGATTGATTTGCATGAGCTAGAAATGGTGGATTTTGATGTTATTACGGGCATGTATGATAGATTTCGGAGGAAATTGGGATGATCATTTGCCACTCATTGAATTTTCTTACAATAATAGTTATCATTCTAGCATTCAGATGGCACCGTACGAAGCTTTGTATGGGCGAAAGTGTAGATCCCCGATTGGGTGGTTCGAAACAAGAGAGGCTAGATTGATGGGGCCAGACTTGGTCCAGCAAGCCATAGAGAAAGTCAAGCTCATGCAGGATCGGTTGTTAGCAGCCCAAAGTCGTCAAAAGTCTTATGCGGATAATCGTCGAAGAGACTTAGAGTTCCAAGTGAAAGATTGGGTATTCTTGGAAGTGTCACCGATGAAGGGTGTAATGAGATTTGGCAAAAAGGGGAAGCTTAGTCCCTGATACGTTGGACCTTATGAGATTGTGCGAAAGGTAGGAAAAGTGGCCTATGAGTTAGATCTACCTCCGGATTTGGCATCAGTCCATCCAGTTTTCCATGTCTAGATGCTTCGAAAATGTGTTGGAGATCCTACTACGATCGTGCCAATAAGTGATGTGCAAGTGACAGAAAAATTGAATTATGAAGAATTTTCCATTGCCATACTAGAAAGACAAGTACGGAGGCTTAGAAACAAAGAGGTGGCCTCAGTTAAGGTTCTATGGAGGAGCGGTAAACGAGAAGAAATGACATGGGAAGCGCAAGAGAGTATGTGATTCAGATACCCGCATATATTCCAACCCCCAAAAGAGATTCAAGATGAAACGCTAACGACATAAGGTATGTATACTTACTTTTCATGCTTTTGGTCGTATGTGGCCCTAGATATGTTGATATTGTGATGTAGCCCTATGAGGCGATGATATTACAGGTTGATGTGATAGGATGGTAGTGCCATATTATAGGGGAGACTCTGGCGAAATTTTTATAGAATCCCCAAAGACCTTAACATTCGAGGACGAATGTTCTTAAAGGGGGGAGAATGTTACACCTCGGAAATTTCTCCGTGAGCGTACAATGAATAGATCAACGAAGAGTATGAGTGTACGATGTTTTACTAAGAAGGGGATGACTACTTATGAGCTTTGAAAATGCGAAAGTTGCAGATTTGCACTTCGACCCAGTTGGTAGTAAAATAGAATACGGCCCGTAAAATGGTTTACGGACCGTACGCTGCTACCGTCTTTCAATATTCCAAAACTTCAATTTTCTGCCAAATGTCTAAATAGTTAAATACGACTCAGAATACGGACCGTAAATCGAAATACGGCCCGTAAACTGTGACCGTAAACAAACATGACCTCCAGCAAACCTTTCTAGTTCTTTTATGCTTAAATACGGTCGTGAAAGATGGACCGTAAACTGGGATTACGGCCACTGTGGACTTTCGACGACTGTTCACTTCAGATCAGATTTTGGGTTATTAAAAAGGGGACCAAGTTTATTATTTCATTTCATTTCACTTCTACATGACACCCCTTCTCTCTAAAACATCTCTCTACATAAATTCCACAAGAATTCAAGGATATTTGGTGATCAACAACATAAACTAAGTGAATCAAGTATCAGAAAACCCATTAAGGATCATACAAGTCAAGAAATCTCATTGGAGATAAACTAGGGTTTTGCTCAAGTGGAGTATTATCAACCAAGGCTTGTTCCTACGACATCTAAGGTAAGATTTATGATGTTTCTATGTTTTTTAAGGTATTTAAGAGTTGAAATACTTGGATTGTAGAGAGGTATGGCAAAATGGGCCATGAATGTGGAATAGTGCCATTTTGAGAAATAGTTTGAATTGAGTTACGAGTCTTTATTTATTGTGATGTAAATGTGTTATAAATGATGTTGAGAACATGAGATGAGCTATGTACGTGAATGGACATAGTTGTGTGTTATAGCCATGGATATGAGTAATTGAAAGTAAGTCTAGAAACGTGGATAATGTTGATGAATAATGATTATTGTTATGGTATTGTGAATGCATTATTGATGTTTGGGAGTTGATATACGCTCTGGAGGAATGTCGTATAAATAAAGTAGAGGCTGTCTGATTTTCTCTAGTTTTGGTCAGATATGCTAGCTATCGATTCTAATGATAGTATGACTTTAATGAAGGTAGAAACGCTAGCATTGGAGGTGAATGCGGAAGTGTAAAATAGTGTACGGAAAAGGTATGTAAGGCTAACCCGTCTTTCATAAGGCATGTCTCTTTGGCCAAATATCTAACTCTTCTATGAGACTGTGATGTCCTTCAAATGACTTGATCTCCCGAGCTAGTAAGCTCATGATTCTTGATACGCCACGATTGTACTAAATCCCTCGTATGACGAGTAAGCAAATAAAGATAAATGTGATGAATGACGATGATAGTATAATGATGTTGGTGACGATGATGATAATGATGTCAATAGTAAAGATGCTCATGAGCTATTATGTATATGTGTCTATGTATGACTACTACGAAACCCCGACCTTATGAGGCCGGGTAAGATATGTAAATAAGTATGTATATGATTACGTAATGCGGGCACACCTCTGCAGATGGTATGGATAACCCTGACGCCTTCGTAGGGCCAACTAGATGTAACCCTGAAGCCTTAGTAGGGCCAGGTATGAGTAACCTTGAGCCTTGCTTGGCCAAGTATGTATGAAACACCGATCCTGCATGGTCGGGTATGCTTTATAAATGTTATGTATGTGATATGATTATGTATATGATATGGTTACGAGTATGTATACGAATACGAGTACAAATACGTAACAGAAAGATCCTATGCACGGCAAGTAAGTGCCTATGACGATGATATTACTATCTCCCATCTTGTGCTATTTCTCATGTTGCTTATTATGCTTCTATATTGATATTGATCATACTTTACATACTCAGTACATTCTTCGTACTGACGTCCTTTTGTTTGTGGACGCTGCGTCATGCCCGCTGGTGCACAGGGAGACAGGCTCGATCCATAGCGGTATTCTTAGAGACTACCTAGTAGAGCTCCATTTCTTTCGGAGCCATAGCGTTTGGGTACTTATTCTTTTCTGAATATAATTACGGGCATAGCGGGGTCCTGTCTCGCTTATGTGATATGTTATACTCTTTTTAGAGGCTCGTAGACATGTGTATATGGTTAGAGACGCCTGGCCTTGTCGGCCTATATTTTGTATATCATTTTGATAGCCTTGTCGGCCCATGTACATTGACGTGGTATAGATGCCAACCATGATATGCAAGCATTGTCGTCCAATGGGACTAGCACGAATGATGAGTAGAAATGTATGTTTAATTATGTGGCTCACCTAGATGTAAGTATAAATGTAAGCCAAGGGGTGCCCGGGTGGGCAAGCACCGGGCGCTCGTCGCTGCCCTCTAGACAGGTCGTGACAAAAGTGATATCAGAGCAGTTCAATCCTAGGGTGTGTCTTCGAACCGTGTCTAGTAGAATCTTGGTTATGGGTGTATTGCGCGCCACACTTATAAACAAGAAGCTGCGGACATTTTAGGAATAAATGACCTTCTTTCTTCATAAGAATCGTGCGATAGAGCTATGGTATAACAAATTCTTGTCCCTTAATCGTGTGTTGTGTATTTCAGAAATGCCTGTAAAGAGAAAGGCTACAGCAGCCCAAAAGGACAAGACGGAGGCAGAAAAGGGGGCAGAAAGAGCACCGCCATCGGTAGTAGAGGAAAGTGAGTGCAAGAGTGCGGCTCAATATCAGTCCTCCTGTTCAGTACCAATATTAGAGGAGCGTGAGGGAGCCTCAGCCCCATCCCCAGCACCTCCAGCTCCCCCACCAGATGCTTCAGGCCAAGATGTGAAGGAGGCCATACATTTGCTTACCAAGTTGGTTGCTGGTCAGACTCAGCGGCAAAGTACCGAGCAAGGTGACAGGGATGTTAGTGCAAGGGCCCGTGACTTTATCACATTGAACCCTCCAGAATTCTTTGGGTAAAAGCCAGAGGAGGACCCTCAGGACTTCATTGATGGTATGTTGAGGACGCTTGGATTGATACATGCTTCAGACACCGAGTCGGTGGAGTTAGCGTCGTATAGATTGAGAGATGTCTCGATCCAATGGTATACGGTTTTGATGGCTTCACGGGGAGCCAATGCACCTCTCCCGGTATGGAAAGAGTTTGTTGATGCTTTCCTCCGACACTCTATGCCTCCAGAAGTTTGGCGAGCTAGGGCCGATAAATTCTTAAATTTGAGGAAAGGTAGCATGAGTGCTCTAGAGTATAGCCTCCGCTTCAATTCTTTGGCTAGGTATGCTTCGGCCATGGTAGCGGATATAGGTGACCGAGTGCACTAATTTGTAAAAGGCCTAGGGCCACATTTGATGGATAGATGCTTGATCGCGTCCCTTCAGGACAATATGGATATTGCACGCATTCAGGCTCATGCTCAGAACATAGAAGAAAGTTTACAACAGCAGAAAAGTGAACGCGAGCAAGATAGGGGTCATAGCAAGAGGGCCAGATCTTCAGGTCTAATGAGTGAGTTCAGAGGCGGGCACAGGCAGCAGATGTCCAGGCACACAGGCTATTCTATGACTGGTGCGCCTCCACGGTTTTCAAGTCAGAGATTTGACAGATCTACTTGTTCCGGGCCGAGTCAGAGTTATTCGGGGTCTCAGTTTAGAGATGATTCGGGTCAGGAAAGGCCACCCGCACTACGATGTTCCCAGTGTGGGAAGTTGCATTGGGGTCGATGCCGAATGGGCTCAGATGTTTAATATTCATGTGGTCGACCAGACCATATTATGCATGATTGCCCCTCAGTTCATGGTAGAGGTAGGACCCAACCTTCAGGGTTGGTAGCCGGATCTTGAGCATCTGTACGCCCTATGGGGCCAGGTTCACATGCGCCAGTCGGCCATGGTAGAGGCAGAGGGAGAGTTCCCAATTCTAGCGGTCCTCAGCACCGTGTTTATGCTTTGGCTGGACGCCAAGATCTTGAGTCTTCTCCTGACGTGGTCACAGGTATATTGTCGATATTCTCTCATGATGTATATGCTTTGATTGATTCGAGCTCCACATTTTCATATGTTACTCCATATATTGCGGGCCGATTTAGAGTTAAGCCGGAGTCGATTAAACCTTTTGAGGTGTCTACCCCCGTTGGTGAATCGGTAATAGCTAGCCGAGTATATAGAAATTGTGATTTGTGATCGTCGTACCATGATTGATTTTCATGAGATAGAAATGGTAAATTTTGATGTTATTACGGGCATGTATGATAGCTTTCGGAGGAAATTGGGATGATCATTTGCTACTCATTGAATTTGCTTACAATAAAAGTTATCATTCTAGCATTCAGATGGCACCGTACGAAGCTTTGTATGGGCGAAAGTGTAGATCCCCGATTGGGTGGTTCGAAACAGGAGAGGCTAGATTGATAGGGCCAAACTTGGTCCAGCAAGCCATAGAGAAAGTCAAGCTCATGCAGGATCGGTTGTTAGCAGCCCAAAGTCGTCAAAAGTCTTATGCGGATAATCGTCGAAGAGACTTAGAGTTCCAAGTGAAAGATTGGGTATTCTTGAAAGTGTCACCGATGAAGGGTGTAATGAGATTTGGAAAAAAGAGGAAGCTTAGTCCCCGATACGTTGGACCTTATGAGATTGTGCAAAAGGTAGGCAAAGTGGCCTATGAGTTAGATCTACCTCTGGATTTGGAATCAGTCCATCCAGTTTTCCATGTCTAGATGCTTCAAAAATGTGTTGGTGATCCTACTACGATCGTGCCAATAAGTGATGTGCAAGTGACAGAAAAATTTAATTATGAAGGAGTGTCCATTGCCATACTAGATAGGCAAGTACGGAGGCTTAGAAACGAAGTGGTGGCCTCAGTTAAGGTTCTATGGAGGAGCGGTAAACGAGAAGAAATGACATGGGAAGCGCAAGAGAGTATGTGATTCAGATATCCGCATATATTCAAACCCCCAAAAGAGATTCAAGATGAAACGCTAACGACATAAGGTATGTATACTTACCTTTCATGCTTTTGGTCGTGTGTGGCCCTAGATTTGTTGATATTGTGATGTAGCCCTTTGAGGCGATGATATTACGGGTTGATGTGACAGGATGGTAGTGCCATATTATAGGGGAGACTCTGGCGAAATTTTTATAGAATCCCCCAAGACCTTAACATTCGAGGACGAATGTTCTTAAAGGGGGGAGAATGTTACACCTCAGAAATTTCTCCGTGAGCGTACAATGAATAGACCAACGAAGAGTATGAGTGTACGGTGTTTTACTAAGAAGGGGATGACTACTTATGAGCTTTGAAAATGCGAAAGTTGCAGATTTGCACTTCGACCCAGTTGGTAGTAAAATAGAATACGGCCCGTAAAATGGTTTACGGACCGTACGCTGCTACCGTCTTTCAACA
Organism: Lycium barbarum; assembly: GCF_019175385.1. NCBI lineage: Eukaryota > Viridiplantae > Streptophyta > Magnoliopsida > Solanales > Solanaceae > Lycium > Lycium barbarum. The sequence goes on from NC_083344.1 coordinate 87,747,707, forward strand.
TTCCAAAACTTCAACTTTCTGCCAAATGTCTAAATGGTTAAATACGACTTAGAATACGGACCGTAAATCGAAATACGGCCCGTAAACTGTGACCGTAAACAACCATGACCTCTAGCAAACCTTTCTGGTTCTGTTATGCTTAAATACGGTCGTGAAAGATGGACCGTAAACTGGGATTACGACCACTGTGCACTTTCGACGACTGTTCACTTGAGATCAGATTTTGGGTTGTTAAAAAGGGGACCAAGTTTATTATTTCATTTCATTTTACTTCTACATGACACCCCTTCTCTCTAAAACATCTCTCTACATAAATTCCACAAGAATTCAAGGATATTTGGTGTTCAACAACATAAACTAAGTGAATCAAGTATAAGAAAACCCATTAAGGATCATACAAGTCAAGAAATCTCATTGAAGATAAACTAGGGTTTGCTCAAGTGGAGTATTATCAACCAAGGCTTGTTCCTACGACATCTAAGGTAAGATTTATGATGTTTCTATGTTGTTTAAGGTATTTAAGAGTTGAAATACTTGGATTGTAGAGAGGTATGGCAAAATGGGTCATGAATGTGGAATAGTGCCATTTTGAGAAATAGTTTGAATTGAGTTATGAGTCTTGATTTATTGTGATGTAATTGTGTTATAAATGATGTTTAGAACATGAGATGAGCAATGTACGTGAATGGACATAGTTGTGTGTTATAGCCATGGATATGAGTAATTGAAAGTAAGTCTAGAAATATGGATAATGTGGATGAATAATGATTATTGTTATGGTATTGTGAATGCATTATTGATGTTTGGGAGATGATATACGCTATGGAGGAATGTCGTATAAATAAAGGAGAGGCTGTCTGATTTTCTCTAGTTTTGGTCAGATATGCTAGCTATCGATTCTAATGATAGTATGACTTTAATGAAGGTAGAAACGCTAGCATTGGTGGTGAACGCGCAAGTGTAAAATAGTGAACGGAAAAGGTATGTAAGGCTAACCCTTCTTTCATAAGGCATGGTTCTTTGGCCAAATATCTAACTCTTCTATGAGACTGTGATGTCCTTCAAATGACTTGATCTCCCGAGCTAGTAAGCTCATGATTCTTGATACGCCATGATTGTACTAAATCCCACGTATGACGAGTAAGCCGATAAAGATAAATGTGATGAATGACGATGATAGTATAATGTTGTTGGTGACGATGATGATAATGATGTAAATAGTAAAGATGCTCATGAGCTATTATGTATAAGTGTCTATGTACGACTACTACGGAACCCCGAGCTTATGAGGCCGGGTAAGATATGTAAATAAGTATGTATATGATTACATAATGCGGGCACACCTCTGCAGATGGTACGGATAACCCTGACGCCTTGGTAGGACTAGGTAGATGTAATCCTTGAAGCCTTGGTAGGGCCAGGTATGAGTAACCTTGAGCCTTGGTTGGCCAAGTATGTATGAAACACCGATCCTGCATGGTCGGGTATGCTATGTAAATGCTATGTATATGATATGATTATGTATATGATATGGTTACGAGTATGTATATGAATACGAGTACAAATACGGAACGGAAAAATCCTATGCACGGCAAGTAAGTGCCTATGACGATGATATTACTATTTCCCATCTTGTGCTATTTCTCATGTTGCTTATTATGCCTCTATATTGATATTGATCATGCTTTACATACTCAGTACATTCTGCGTACTGACGTCCTTTTGTTTATGCCCGCAGGTGCACAGGGAGACAGGCTCGATCCATAGCGATATTCTAAGAGACTACCTAGCGGAGCTCCATTTCATTCGGAGCCATAGCTTTTGGGTACTTATTCTTTTGTGTATATAATTACGGGCATAGCGGGGTCCTGTCTCGCTTATGTGATATGTTATACTCTTTTTAGAGGCTCGTAGACATGTGTATATGGTTAGAGACGCCTGGCCTTGTCAGCCTATATTTTGTATATCATTTTGATAGCCTTGTCGGCCCATGTATATTGACGTGGTATAGATGCAAACCATGATATGCAAGCATTGTCGTCCAATAGGACTAGCACGAATGATGAGTTTCTTATGTATGTTTAATTATGTGGCTCACCTAGATATAAGTATAAGTGTAAGCCAAGGGGTGCCCGGGTGGGCTAGCACCGGGCGCTCGTCGCGGCCCTCTAGACGGGTCGTGACAAAAGTGGTCTCAGAGCAGTTCAGTCCTAGGGTGTGTCTTCGAACCGTGTCTAGTAGAATCTAGGTTATGGGTGTTTTGCGCGCCACACTTATAAACAAGAAGTTGCGGACATTTTAGGAATAAATGACCTTCTTTCTTCATAAGAATCGTGCGATAGAGCTATGGTATAAGAAATTCTTGTCCCTTAATCGTGTGTTGTGTATTTCAGAAATGCCTGTAAAGAGAAAGGCTACAGCAGCCCAAAAGGGCATGTCGGTGGCAGAAAAGCTGGCAGAAAGAGCACCGCCACCGGTAGTAGAGGAAAGTGAGTGCAAGAGTGCGGCTCAATCTCAGTCCTCTCGTTCAGTACCTATATTTGAGGAGTGTGAGGGAGCCTCAGCCCCAGCCCCAGCACCTCCAGCTCCCCCACCAGATGCTTCAGGCCAAGATCTGAAGGAGTCCATACATTTTCTTACCCAGTTCGTTGCTGCTCAGACTAAGCGGCAAAGTACATGGCAAGGTGACAGGGCTGTTAGTGCAATGGCCCGTGACTTCATCACGTTGAACCCTCCAGAATTCTTTGGGTCAAAGCCAGAGGAGGACCCTCAGGACTTCATTGATGGTATGTTGAGGACGCTTCGATTGATAGATGCTTCGGACACCGAGTCGGTGGAGTTAGCGTCATATAGATTGAGAGATGTCTCGATCCAATGGTATACGGTTTGGACGGCTTCACAGGGAGCCAATGCACCTCCCCCGGTATGGCAAGAGTTTGTTGATGCTTTCCTCCGACACTATATGCCTCTAGAAGTTCGGCGAGCTAGGACCGATAAATTTTTAAATTTGAGGCAAGGTAGCACGAGTGCTCTAGAGTATAGCCTCCACTTCAATTCTTTGGCTAGGTATGCTTCGGCCATGGTAGCGGATATGGGTGACCGAGTGCATCGATTTGTAAAAGGCATAGGGCCACATTTAATGGATAGATGTTTGACCGCGTCCCTTCAGGACAATATGGATATTGCACGCTCATGCTCAGAACATAGAAGAAAGTTTACAACAGCAGAGAAGTGAACACGAGCAGGATAGATGTCATAGCAAGAGGGCCAGATCTTCAGGTCCAATGAGTGAGTTCAGAGGCGGGCACAGGCAGCAGATGTCCAGGCACTCAGGCTATTCTATGACTGGTGCGCCTCCACGGTTTTCAGGCCAGAGATTCGACAGATCTACTCGTTTCGGGCCGAGTCAGAGTTATTCGGAGTCTCAGTTTAGAGATGATTCGGGTCAGGCAAGGCCACCCGCACTACAATGTTCCCAGTGTGGGAAGTTGCATTGGGGTCGATGCTGAATGGGCTCAGATGTTTACTATTCATTTGGTCGACCAGGCCATATTATGCGTGATTGCCCCTTAGTTCGTGGTAGAGGTAGGACCCAGCCTTCAGGGTTGGTAGCCGGATCTTGAGCATCTCTACGCCCTATGGGGTCAGGTTCACATGCGCCAGTCGGCCATGGTAGAGGCAGAGGGAGAGTTCCCAGTTGTAGCGGTCCTCAGCACCGTGTTTATGCTTTGGCTGGACGCCAAGATCTTGAGACTTCTTCTGACGTGATCACAGGTATATTGTCGATATTCTCTCATGATGTATATGCTTTGATTTATCCGGGATCCACATTGTCATATGTTACTCCATATATTGCGGGTCGATTTAGAGTCAAGCCGGAGTCGATTAAACCTTTTGAGGTGTCTACACCCGTTGGTGAATCGGTAATAGCTAGCCGAGTATATAGAAATTGTGTAATTGTTATTTGTGATCGTCGTACCATGATTGATTTGCATGAGCTAGAAATGGTGGATTTTGATGTTATTACGGGCATGTATGATAGATTTCGGAGGAAATTAGGATGATCATTTGCCACTCATTCAATTTGCTTACAATAACAGTTATCATTCTAGCATTCGGATGGCACCGTACGAAGCTTTGTATGGGCGAAAGTGTAGATCCCCGATTGGGTGGTTTGAAACAGGAGAGGCTAGATTGATAGGGCCAGATTTGGTCCAGCAAGCCATAGAGAAATTCAAGCTCATGCAGGATCGGTTCTTAGTAGCCCAAAGTCGTCAAAAGTCCTATGCGGATAATCGTCGAAGAGACTTAGATTTCCAAGTGAAAGATTGGATATTCTTGAAAGTGTCACCGATGAAGGGTGTAATGAGATTTGGCAAAAAGGGGAAGCTTAGTCCCCGATATGTTGGACCTTATGAGATTGTGCGAAAGGTAGGCAAAGTGTCCTATGAGTTAGATCTACCCCTGGATTTTGAATCAGTCCATCCAGTTTTCCATGTCTAGATGCTTCGAAAATGTGTTGGAGATCCTACTCCGATCGTGCCAATAAGTGATGTGCAAGTGACAGAAAAATTGAATTATGAAGAAGTGCTCATTGCCATAATAGATAGGCAAGTACGGAGGCTTAGAAACAAAGAGGTGGCCTCATTTAAGGTTCTATGGAGGAACGGTAAATGAGATGAAATGACATGGGAAGCGCAAGAGAGTATGCGATTCAGATACCCGCATATATTCAATCCCGCAAAAGAGATTCAAGTTGAAACGCTAACGACATAAGGTATGTATACTTAATTTTCATGCTTTTGGTCGTGTGTGTCCCTAGATATGGTGATATTGTGATGTAGCCCTGTGAGGCGATGATATTACAGGTTGATGTGACAGGATGGTAGTGCCATATTATAGGGGAGACACTGGCCAAATTTTTATAGAATCCCCGAAGACCTTAACATTCGAGGACGAATGTTCTTAAGTGGGAGAGAATGTTACACCTCGTAAATTTCTCCGTGAGCGTACAATGAATAGACCAACGAAGAGTATGAGTGTACGGTGTTTTACTAAGAAGGGGATGACTACTTATGAGCTTTGAAAATGCGAAAGTTGCAGATTTGCACTTCGACCCAGTTGGTCGTAAAATAGAATACGGCCCGTAAAGTGGTTTACGGCTGCTATCGTCTTTCAACATTCCAAAACTTCAACTTTCTGCCAAATGTCTAAATAGTTAAATACGACTCAGAATACGGACCGTAAATCGAAATACAGCCCGTAAACTATGACCGTAAACCACCATAACCTCCAGCAATCCTTTTTGGCTCTGTTATGCTTAAATACGGTCGTGAAAGACGGATCGTAATCTGGGAATACGGCCACTGTGCACTTTCGACGACTGTTCACTTCAGATCAGATTTTGGGTTATTAAAAAGGGGACCAAGTTTATTATTTCATTTCATTTCACTTATACATGACACCCCTTCTCTCTAAAACATCTCTCTACATAAATTCCACAAAAATTCAAGGATATTTGGTGATCAACAACATAAACTAAGTGAATCAAGTATGAGAAAACCCATTAAGGATCATACAAGTCAAGAAATCTCATTGGAGATAAACTAGGGTTTTGCTCAAGTGGAGTATTATCAACAAAGGCTTGTTCCTACGACATCTAAGGTAAGATTTATGATGTTTCTATGTTGTTTAAGGTATTTAAGAGTTGAAATACTTGGATTGTAGAGAGGTATGGCAAAAAGGGTCATGAATGTGGAATAGTGCCATTTTGAGAAATAGTTTGAATTGAGTTACGAGTCTATATTTATTGTGATGTAAATGTGTTATAAATGATGTTGAGAACATGAGATGAGCTATGTACGTGAATGGACATAGTTGTGTGTTATAGCCATGGATATGAGTAATTGAAAGTAAGTCTAGAAATGTGGATAATGTGGATGAATAATGATTATTGTTATGGTATTGTGAATGCATTATTGACGTTTGGGAGTTAATATATGCTATGGAGGAATGTCGTATAAATAAAGGAGAGGCTGTCTGATTTTCTCTAGTTTTGGTCAGATATGCTAGCTATCGATTCTAATGATAGTATGACTTTAATGAAGGTAGAAACGCTAGCATTGGAGGTGAACGCGGAAGTGTAAAATAGTGAACGAAAAAGGTATGTAAGGCTAACCCTTCTTTCATAAGGCATGGTTCTTTGGCCAAATATCTAACTCTTCTATGAGACTGTGATGTCCTTCAAATGACTTGATCTCCCGAGCTAGTAAGCTCGTGATTCTGGATATGCCACGATTGTACTAAATCCCTCGTATGACGAGTAAGCCGATAAAGATAAATGTGATGAATGACGATGATAGGATAATGATGTTAGTGACTATGATGATAATGATGTAAATAGTAAAGATGCTTATGAGCTATTATGTATATGTGTCTATGTATGACTACTACGGAACCCCGAGCTTATGAGGCCGGGTAAGATATGTAAATAAATATGTATATGATTACGTAATGCGCGCAAACCTCTGCAGATGGTACGGATAACCCTGACGCCTTAGTAGTGCCAGGTAGATGTATCCTTGAAGCCTTGGTAGGGCCAGGTATCAGTAACCTTAAGCCTTGGTTGGCCAAGTATGTATGAAACACCGATCCTGCATGGTCGGGTATGCTATATAAATGCTATGTATATGATATGGTTACGAGTATGTATACGAATACCAGTACAAATACGGAACGGAAAGATCCTATGCACGGCAAGTAAGTGCCTATGACGATGATATTACTATCTCCCATCTTGTGCTATTTCTAATGTTGCTTATTATGCTTTTATATTGATATTGATCATGCTTTACATACTCAGTACATTCTTCGTACTGACGTCCTTTTGTTTGTGGACGCTGCGTCATGCCTGCAGGTGTACAGGGAGACAGGCTCGATCCATAGCGGAATTCTCAGAGACTACCTAGCAGAGCTCCATTTCAATCGGAGCCATAGCTTTTGGGTACTTATTCTTTTGTGCATATAATTACGGGCATAGCGGGGTCCTGTCCCGCTTATGTGATATGTTATACTCTTCTTAGAGGCTCGTAGACATGTGTATATGGTTAGAGACGCCTGGCCTTGTCGGCCTATATTTTGTATATCATTTTGATATCCTTGTCGGCCCATGTACATTGACGTGGTATAGATGCCAACCATGATATGCAAGCATTGTCGTCCAATTGGACTAGCACGAATGATGAGTAGAAATGTTTGTTTAATTATGTGGCTCACCTAGATGTAAGTATAAGTGTAAGCCAAGGGGTGCCTTGGGGGGTTAGCACCAGGCGCTCATCGCGGCCCTCTAGACGGGTCGTGACATCAGAGCTGACCATCCGGGATGAGGCACGTGGCTGATGACAGACGGGACGTGACGCAGCTGTTCCCGCCAGAATGAAAAAATAAGAACGAGCATGCGGAACCACCGGTTTTTTATTCATCCACTTCCCGTTACTCCGATAAAGTTGTGGTCCGGGAAGTGTGCGGACTATCTGTATACGGTAAAAATCGGATATATGTCAAACCAGTAAGATCGGAGACCGAGGGAAGAAAGGGACAAGCACGTGCACGAAGGCTTTCTTTCTGGACCGGAGGAGTGCTTGAACCGAAGAAAGGGAAGAACATCATTTTGTCCGATTTCTCTATAGCCGAGTTGATCTTGGCAGTTGGTCCATTTGATCGTGGCCGTTGGTCCGGTTGATCCGATGCATAATTTTCACACGTCAATACCGTTCTGCCACATTGTACTGCCAATCGTACGAGTGTCAGACCATAAGACCAACCTTATCCACTTTAGGGTTTTTATTTATTTAGGGCCTTATGTTGTATGAAGCCCATGAGGCAAAACTATAAATAGGGGTCATTACCCTACTTTTAGGGGTTGGCTTCTTGAGTTTTAGAACATTTGTAATAGCAAGAATATATAAATCTCTCCCACTTATTTTCTGATTTTGGTCCGGATTTATTGTGTTGTTCTTAAATTTGTTCAATAAAGAAATACCATATATTATTTAATACACGCATTATTACAAGCCATCAATCACTATTCAGATTACTTATAGCTCATCTTAAACCATTTTCTCTCAATCAAAATAGATTAAAGTTCTACTAAACATCCTATACCTCACTCATAAATTCAATTGATTATCCAAATTCGGGGTAAACAGTTTGGCACCCACTGTGGGGCAAGGATAATAGTGGTCTTTGATCTTACTTATCTCTTACCCGTCAGAATCGAAAAAAAAATCTGTTCTCTGTGAAAACAGACCAAATGGCTAACAGTGGACAATCTGGTCACGTCTGTTTACCCCAAATTTGGATAATCAATTAAATTTATGAGTAAGGTATAGGATATGTGGTTGAACTTTAATTTATTTTGATTGAGAGAAAATGGTTTAAGATGAGCTATGAGTAATCTGAATAGTGATTGATGGCTTGTAATAATGCGTGTATTAAATAATATATGGTATTTCTTTATTGAACAAATTTAAGAACAACACAATAAATCCGGACCAAAATCATAAAATAAGTGGGAGAGATTTATATATTCTTGCTATTACAAATGTTCTAAAACTCAAGAAGCCAACCCCTAAAAGTAGGGTAATGACCCCTATTTATAGTTTTGCCTCATGGGCTTCATACAACATAAGGCCCTAAATAAATAAAAACCCTAAAGTGGATAAGGTTGGTCTTATGGTCTGACACTCGTACGATTGGCAGTACAATGTGGCAGAACGGTATTGACGTGTGAAAATTATGCATCGGATCAACCGGACCAACGGCCACGATCAAATGGACCAACTGCCAAGATCAACTCGGCTATAGAGAAATCGGACAAAATGATGTTCTTCCCTTTCTTCGGTTCAAGCACTCCTCCGGTCCAGAAAGAAAGCCTTCGTGCACGTGCTTGTCCCTTTCTTCCCTCGGTCTCCGATCTTACTGGTTTGACATATATCCGATTTTTACCGTATACAGATAGTCCGCACACTTCCCGGACCACAACTTTATCGGAGTAACGGGAAGTGGATGAATAAAAAACCGGTGGTTCCGCATGCTCGTTCTTATTTTTTCATTCTGGCGGGAACAGCTGCGTCACGTCCCGTCTGTCATCAGCCACGTGCCTCATCCCGGATGGTCAGCTCTGATGTCACGACCCGTCTAGAGGGCCGCGATGAGCGCCTGGTGCTAACCCCCCAAGGCACCCCTTGGCTTACACTTATACTTACATCTAGGTGAGCCACATAATTAAACAAACATTTCTACTCATCATTCGTGCTAGTCCAATTGGACGACAATGCTTGCATATCATGGTTGGCATCTATACCACGTCAATGTACATGGGCCGACAAGGATATCAAAATGATATACAAAATATAGGCCGACAAGGCCAGGCGTCTCTAACCATATACACATGTCTACGAGCCTCTAAGAAGAGTATAACATATCACATAAGCGGGACAGGACCCCGCTATGCCCGTAATTATATGCACAATAGAACTTTAATTTATTTTGATTGAGAGAAAATGGTTTAAGATGAGCTATAAGTAATCTGAATAGTGATTGATGGCTTGTAATAATGCGTGTATTAAATAATATATGGTATTGCTTTATCGAACAAATCTAAGAACAACACAATAAATCCGGACCAAAATCAGATAATAAGTGGGAGAGATTTATATATTCTTGTTGTTACAAATGTTCTAGAACTCAAGAAGGCAACCCCTAAAAGTAGGGTAATGACCCCTATTTATAGTTTTGCCTCATGGGCTTCATACAACATAAGACCCTAAAGAATAAAGAAAAACCCTAAATGGATAAGGTTGGTCATACGGTTTGACACCCGTACGATTGGCAGTACAATGTAGCAGAATGGTATTGATGCGTGGAAATTGTGTAACGGATCAATCGGACCAACGGCCACGATCAAACGTACCAACGGCCACGATCAACTCGGCTATGGAGAAACCGGACCAATTGATGTTCTTCCCTTTCTTCGATTCAAGCATTCCTCCGGTCCAGAAAGAAAGTCTTCGTGCACGTGCTTGTCCCTTTCTTCCCTCGGTCTCCGATCTTACCGGTTTAATATATATCTGATTTTTACCGTATACAAAGCTCATAAGCATAATGTATCCTAAAAATTAGTTTAAGCCAGTTATAAGTTGATAAAGCAATCGTGCTAGAACCACGGATTTTAGGGGTTCCTCACACCTTCCACGGTCAACAAAATTCCTTACCCGGACTTTCGTTTTCAAAGACCTATAATTGAAGAGTCATTTTTCCTTTTGATTAGGGATTCAATAAGGTGACTTGGAACACCAAAACTCAATTCCATGTGGCGACTTTGAATGAATAAAATAATTTGTTCTCAAAACGTCACTTTAATTGGAAAAACTCTTCTAATAAATATAAACTAAATTAATTATTTTTTTGTAATAAGAAAGGGGTATGACACCAAGAACCTTTATAAAGTTAAGCAATGGGAATGAAAATGAATAATAATAGTATGCAATGCAATGACCAATATGCATCACTATACACATGCTCCTGCAGTAAGTTTGACGTGATCCATGGGGGATTCATGAAGTCCATTTATTCACCCAAAATTCCAAATCCTCCAGATCACTTCGGACATCCAGCAGATAGGCTATCATGTCATCTGTCACGATCCAACCGGAGGGCCATGACGGGCACCCAGAGCTAACCAACCAAGAACCACAAGACATACATGCATCACGTAATCAAACCTAAATGTGGTCCATGATTCTAACCAATAGATATCATAAGCTGTAAGGGACATAAGCCGAAAAGATGTATACATGCGCAAACGTACTGAACCACAATATAAAAGCGGCAAGGCTATCCAAAATAATGATACCACAAAGAAGGTCATAGAACATCTAAGTGTGCATAGCTGTCTATGAGCCTCTACTGGAGTGCATAACATAATAGGGATGACAGGACCCCACTATGCTCAAATGTACACAAAAGAATCATACCAAGCTGAACTGCAACTCCGGAACAAGTAGAGTACTCTAATGTCCGCTGAACGGCAACCTACGGGGGCGGATCACTAACCTGTCTATCTGTACCTGTGGGCGTGAAATGCAGCGCCCCCAGAAAAGGACATCAGTGCGGACAAAGTATTGAGTATGTAAGGCATGAGAGTAACATAAGAGAGACATAAGAAAACATGGGTAAATGAATGCATCCTGTACGTCTGAACTGCTTTTATGAGTCAATGATATATATGAATACTGTGCATGAATGCATGAGGTCATACATACAAATATGCGTATATAATGCCTTTCAAACCCCTGTGGGTATCCCATCGTATCGTATCGGCCTCTGTGGGCATCATCATCATCATCGTTATCATCATGTGACCAGTTTATCAGGTGGTAGTGCGTATATAATGTCGTCACCTTATCCATACCCCATACATATACATACAATACATAATATACGCATACATAATGCTTGAGGGGTCACAGGTCTATATATGCATATATATAAATGAAATGCAAAGCATAAACATGATAAGAGTACAAGTAACTCTAGAGACCATACTGGATCTAAAGAAAGACTTTCTGAAGATAACATTATGGAACATGAATCAAATGGATTATCCCTAACTCTAAGAGTAGAACCATTATGGATTAACAGTACGTATATGTCTTGTTCATAAGGATCATGCCAAAAAGAAAGAAAGGGAAAACATTAACATACCTCGTCATCCACTTAACTAGTATACGCCAATCCTCCCGAGCTTGCAAATCTACATTCAAGAAGATTCATACTAAGGTTATGTCTTTGAAATGCTTATAAGATCAAACTAAACTAATAGGTGAGGTAACAAATTTGGGCAGCATTTTCCCTATATCACCTACTTTTACCAAACTTTAAAACAACTCCCAAACTAACAATAACAACATCAACTATATCGTAGCCAAGAGATTACATTAAAATTAAACCTAAATCAATCCAAAACTCCCTTTCAAATTTAATCCATAGCCATCACCTTCAACTATATACCTTGTGACTTCTCTACCATGATTCTCTTCACTTTAAGACTTACAAAGCCTCCAAATCAACTAAACATAAGTAATAAGATGCAGAACATACCTTATACTTCAAGATCCTTAGCCATACACACAACTTGCTGCAAAACATAGTGATAAAAACTCCAACTAAAAACAAGAACCAACACCTTCTATGAGCTAGTTGAAGATTTTTGTGTTTGATCTTCTCTTGATATGATTTGGGATGTTTATGAATGATTAGGGATGGTTGAGAGAGCTTGTAGAGGAACTGGGGATCTAAGTTTGGTGAAAAATGAGCCCTAAGTCGTGGCCATTCAATTTATAATCAAGGAATAAAATCTCCACCGCCTCAATTTCGAGGTTACTTTCACGAACCGTGAATTATTTCACTACCTGTGAAATGATTCCAGTGCCTTCCACCCACTGCCACCATTTCATGGTGGCCAGCCACCGCTTTTGTGGCCCATGAAAATGCATTTGTCCATTTTTCTAGCGAAACATATTCTTTCTGATCTGTTTGACGTCTAACCTTCATACTCCTTCCCAAACATGTTTAAAAACTTATAGGTCTCTGGGATACACTTATAGGCCTCATACATAACTTCTTAAATGATTCTCAATACAAGCTTATAGAAAATGACTTAAGACGAAACTTTAACGTATGCGAAAAACGAGGTGTAACATTCTTTCTCCCTTAAGAACATTCGTCTTCGAATGTTAAACTCCTAGGAGTCTCATAAAATTTCGACATAGTCTCCCCTGTAACTGTACCACTACCACCTGCGTCACAGCAACCCAAAATATACAATGCCACACAGGGCCAAAACAAGCAATAATAATAATGGCCTTACACGACCACTAATCATGAGAAATGAAACATTATACACCTGAAGGCAATGGTACCTCTGTCTGGACCTCCATCGGAAGTTGAAACAAGTATGGATACCTGGACTTCATATCTTCCTGATCTTCTCAAGTCATCTTTTCGATATTCCTATTCCTCCAAAGAACATTAACTGAAGCTACATCCTTAGTTCTCAATCTCCGAACCTATTTATCTAGTATAGAAATGGGAACCTCTTCATACGGTAATTGCTCGGTAAATTGAACATAATTAATGGATACGACTCTGGATGGATCTCTGATACATTTATGAGACATTGACACATGAAAGACCGGATGGACTGATCTAACTCTGAAGTGGATCAAACTCATTGGCCACCTGGCCCACTTTACGTACAATTCTGTAAGGCCCATTGTACCGAGGGCTAAGCTTACCCTTCTTACCAATTCTCATAACGCCTTTCATAGGGGATACCTTTAAGAATACCAAATCATCAACCTGGAACTCTAAATCTCATCGGCGATTATCTGCATAAGATTTCTAGCTACTCTGAACTTCAAGTAATTGGTCCCGAATAAGTTTGACTTTCTCTACCACTTGTTGAATCAAATATGGCCCTACTAACTTGGTTTCCCCTATTTTGAACCATCTGATATATGACCTATATGTCCGCCCATATAATGCCTCATATGGGGCCATCTGGATATTGGAATGATAATTATTATTATACGCGAACTCAATAAGAAACAAATGATCATCCCAGCTACCTTTGAAGTCTGTCATACATGCTTGTAGGATATCCTCTAGGATCTGAATAGTACGCTCAGCCTGTCCGTCTGTCCGGGGGTGAAATGCGGTACTAAGACTCACTCAAGTCCCCAATCCTTTCTGGAAGGACCTCCAAAATTTAGCTGTAAACTGCGCACCCCTTTCGGAAATAAAGGATACCGGAACATCATGAAGTCATACTATCTCCTTAATATAAAGATTCGCACAATCCTTGGCTGAGTAAGTAGTCCTGACAGGTAGAAAATAAGCTGATTTTGTAAGTCTATCAACAACTACCCATATGGAATCGAACTTACGCTGAGAGCGGGGAAAACCTGTAATGAAATCCTTATTAATTGATTCCAACTTCCAAGTCGCAACCTCGATAACTTGTAATAATCCATCGGGTTTCTGATGCTCAATTATCACCTACTGACAGTTAGGACACTGGGCTACAAACTCTGTTATGCGTTTCTTAATTCCGTCCCAACAGTAAATGTCATGACCCAAACCGACGAGTCGTGATGTATGTCTGACCTCTAGCGACCAAACACCACTAAACATGCATCTGAAACATACTGAACATCAAGGGCCCATAAATGGCATGAACTGATCTAAAAAAAAAAACTCGACTCTATAAAATCTGTATATACAAATACATACTGAAGAACAGTGCAGGCCAGCTAGGCCGCTACATATACTGTACACAAAAGAATGGAAGTCGAAAAGGCTACATCATCTCACTAATATATACAACTGTCTACAGACCTCTACTGGAATGAAACCTGTTGAAAGGACGGGACAGGGCCCCGTCATACCCATATGCATACACATCTCAGAAGGGTGGCATACCAAAACTGACTATAGCTCCGGATCAAATGGAGCGCACTGACCACTGCTAGAGGTCCTACTGAGCTGGACCACCTGTCTGTCTACCTCTACCTGCGGGCATGAACGCAGACCCCCGAGCAACAGGGAGTTAGTACGGATAATGTACTGAGCATGTAAGGCATAAGAACAACATATATATATATATATAAGAATCATGAATAAGATTGAACTCATAAGCTAAAATGACTATTTGCATGTACTTGTATGAACTAGTATCTGCCTGTATCTACATTAATCTGTGTAACTGACAATTCCACTACGGGCGCATAATATGCATCCTCATGCCTATCAATGAAGGTCATACATCTATATATGTGTGCATATATAACGCCTGATATATGTGCGTGTATAGTGCCTGTAAAGCCTCTATGACATCTCATCATATCATATCGGCTAATCTGTGGCCATAGTCAATATCTTTATCAATGTGCACCAGCTGATCAGGTGGTAATGCGTATATAACACCTATCTCCCTTCTCATGCCCCCCCCCCCCCACACACACACACACACATATATATATATATATATATATATATTCGCGTATATAACGCCTTCTAGGAATAGAGTAATATGGAAGCTCGCTTACTCGCTTATTGGATCATACCATAGGATCATGCCAAAAGAAAGAAAGGATAGACTTAACATACCTTGACGTATATCAAATCGCCCAACCTCTACCTCTTGAACTTGTAAATCTACAATTAAGATAGCATAGGCCTCAATTAGACTATTTACCTCGCTTACTAACAATCTTCAAATACATATAAAGCTTAACGACTTATAGACAATAATTTCCTTTGTAAGCTTACAACTCTTCAACTTCCCATTGAATCCAACATTAACCACAACAACAATAACAACACTTATATATAAATATGTACTCAAATTTATCCCCATCATCTCTTCAAATAGCCTCAAGTCACTACATTACCCTTCATCAACTTACCACTTCCACAAATACCCTCTCTTTACTTAGAATCACTAAAACTCTTGATAATCAACTTAAATATAAGGGTAGAAATCATTTACATAACTTGAAGGATCCAAGATCCCAAGAATTACTTCAACTCCAACCCCCTAAGCTTCACAACTTGAAGAAACCCTAGGAACAACCTTCTTCTTGACAAACTCGGATTTTACGGGGCTCGGATCTTACCAAATCTCCACTAGTATGGTGGAAAATATTGGGAGAGAATATATTAGGGTTTTTATGATTTGGAAAGGAGGAAAATAACAAATAAGGTCGTTAAGCACATATTTATAATTGGAAGCCAAAAAACTATAGTGGTTCAGTTCGACGAGCAAGTCGATGACCCGTCGACTTGTCAACGGTCCGTCGACTTGTTCCGTCGACCTGTACCTGCAGATGCAAGGCTGCGGAACTCTATCGACGCCATACATCGATAGTCTGTCGGCCATATCGATGACCCGTCGACGATAACTGGTGTCTGCAGGTTTTTCTGATTCAGTTCAGATCGCGTCGATTCGATTCGTTCAACTTCTAACTCTATAAATTTCCAGGGATATCTGTTGGTACCCTTGTACATGGGGTAAAACACTTTCTATCTCCAAAACTCAGACACGAGTCTCAATTCTAAGGGCATACCCGACTAGAAAACCATAGGCTCTACTACTATGAAAGTGAGGGGTGTAACATTCCCCCCCCCCCCCTTTGGAACATTCGTCCTCGAATGTTTGAACACTCCTGGGTTACAAAAATTTCAGTAGAGTTTCCCCTATACTTATACCAATCCGTCCTGCACACAGCAACCTAAAATAATGCCAAACAGGGCCACATATTACAACTTACAATACCATGGCCTCACACGACCAATCACAATAACTGAAATAAAATAAAACCTGGGGGTGATGATATCTCAGACTAAACCTCCGGTACTGCTGGAAAAAAATGCGGGTACTTAATCTTCATTGCTTCTTCCGCTTCCCAAGTCACTTTCTCAACATTTTTATTCCTCCACAAGACTTTAACGGAGGCTACATCCTTGGTTCGCAACCAACGGACCCGCCTGTCCAATATAGCCACTGGAACTTCTTCGTATGATAACTGCTCGGTCACCTGGATATCATCCACTGGTACCACTCTTGAAGGATCTCTGATACATTTACAAAGAATAGATACATGAAATACTAGATGTATAGACTCCATCTGAGAAGGCAATTCTAGCTCATATGCCACCGTGCCCACAGTACAAATGATCTTATACGACCCAATATATCAAGGGCTCAACTTACCCTTCTTGCCAAACCTCATCACTCCCTTCATAGGAGAAACTTTCAGTAAAACCCAATCGCCTATCTTAAACTCTAGCGTGCGTCGCCGATTATCCGCATAGGATTTTTATCGACTCTGAGCTATTAGCAACCTCTGTCTAATCACATTCACCTTATCAGCTGCTTACTGAATTAAGTCTGGGCTTACTAACTAATTCTCCCCGACATCAAACCATCCTATGGGCGACCTACATCTCCGCCATACAAGGCCTCATACGGAGCCATCTAAATACTATAATGGTAACTGTTGTTATAGGCAAACTCGATAAGAGGCAAATGATCATCCCATCTACCTTGGAAGTCAAGCACACAAGCTCTAAGCATATTCTCAAGTGTCTGTATAGTACACTCTGCTTTTCCATTTGTTTGCGGATGAAATGCAGTACTAAGACTCACCTGAGTCCCCAATCCCTACTGAAAAGACTTCTAGAATTTAGCTGTGAACTGTGCTCACCTATCTGAAATAATGGCTGTAGGAACACCATGAAGTTGTACAATCTCCTTAAGATAAAGCTTCGCGTAATCCTTAGCTACATAAGTAGTTCTGACAAGCAGAAAATGAGCTGACTTGGTAAGCCTATCAACTATGACCCATATCGGATCACACTTCGGCTGAGTACGGGGAAACCTTATAATAAAGTCCATATTAATAACCTCCCACTTCCATGTCAGAATATCCATAGTCTGCAACAGACCTCCGGGCTTCTGGTGCTCTATTTTGACCTGCTAATAATTTGGACACTGAGCAACAAATTCTGCTATATCTCTCTTCATACCGTCCCACCAATAAACTTATTTGAGATCATGGTACATCTTTGTTGAGCCTGGATGAATAGAATAGCGAGAGTAATGTGCCTCCCCCATAACCTGCTGACGGAGCCCTGCAACATTAGGGACACATAATCTACCTCGATACCTGAGTACTCTATCGCCTGTAATCACAAAGGGTGTCTTTTCTTTCTAAGGTGCTATATCTCGGTAATGAACTTAAACAGAATCCTTATACTAACGTTCCTTTATCTCTACTACCAAAGATGACACCGCTGTGTCGTGAATAGTAACACCTGCATCACCTGAATCTACCAATCGAACTCCGAGGCTAGCTAATTGATGCACTTCATGGACCATTTCTCTTTTCTCTGGTGGTACATATGACAAGCTACCCATGGATTTAAGACTAAGAATGTCGGCTACTACATTAGCTTCCCCAGGATGGTACAGAATATCCATATCATAATCCTTTAGCAACTCTAGCCATCGCCTTTGTCGTAAGTTCAAGTCCTTCTGCTTAATGGTGCACTGGAGACTCTTATGATCTGTACAGATATCAACATGGACATCGTATAAGTGTGCCTCCATATCTTCAAAGCATGAATCACTACCGCTAGCTCAAGATAATGAGTTGGATAGTTTTTCTCGTGCTTCTTCAACTGCCTAGAAGCATAAGCAACAACCTTACCGTGCTGTATCAACACACAGCCCAATCCAACAAATGAAGCATCACAATATACTACATAGCCATTTGTTCCTTTTGGAAGAGTCAAAATTGGTGCTGAAGTCAACTTATCCTTCAACGTCTGAAAACTCTGCTCACAAGAATCTGTCCATTGGAACTTAGCTGATTTCTGAGTCAATTTAGTCAATGGGGCTGAAAGAGAGGAGAATCCTTTTACAGCCTTCTATGATAACCTGCCAAGCCCAAGAAACTACGTATCTCTGTTGGTGCCGTGGGCCTTGGCCAATTCTTCACAGCCTCAATCTTTTGGGCATCCACTGTAATGCCTTCTTCTGAAATAATGTGGCTCAGAAAATCCATAGAGTTCAACCAGAACTCACACTTAGAAAACTTGGCATACCACTCTCTTCCTCGAAGAATTCCAAGCACTGTACGTAGATGTTCTACATGGTCATCCTCTGACGGCGAATAAACTAGAATATCATCTATGAACACAATCACGAACAAATCTAGAAAAGGCCTGAATACACGATTCATTAAATCCATGAATACGGCTGGGGCATTAGTTAGCCCGAACGACATAACATGAAACTCATAGTGGCCATATCCAGTCCGGAATGCCGTCTTTGGAATGTCCTCTTCCTTTACTCTGACCTGGTGATATCCTGATCTCAAGTCTATGCTCGAGAAATATTTAGCACCTTGCAACTGATCGAATAAATCATCAATCCTTGGGAGCGGATACTTGTTCTTTCCAGTCACTTTATTCAATTGCCTATAATCAATACACATTCGCAAAGAGCCATCCTTATTTCTTACAAATAACACCAACGCTCCCCACGGTAATGTACTAGGCCTAATAAAGCCCTTCTTGAGCAAATCCTTCAACTGCTCCTTCAATTCTTTCAACTCTGCAGGTGCCATCCTATAAGGATGGATAGATATTGGTTGAGTGTCTGGCTATAGGTCAATAGTGAAATCAACCTCCCTCTCTGGGGGAATGCCTGGAAGCTCATCTGGAAATACTTCTGGGAACTCATTAACCACAGGAACACACTGAAGAGTCGGCGACTCTGCTTGCACATCTTAAACTCGAACTAGGTGAAAAATATACCCTTTTTTGATCATCTTCTCTGCCTTAAGGTAGGAAATAAACATACCCCTACGATCTCTGTCCCCCCCCCCCTAGACTCACCCCCAATCGTTAAAGTCCAAGCCCTCTTGCCATGGCCCCGATCACTATCACGATCTGTCCTCCTCTGACGCTTGCAGTCTTCTGAATTCTACGCATATGCCTGTATAAGGGAGATATCCATGTCTGGCTGTAATGCAGCAGTCGAACAAGCATCTATCAAATGTGGCCCTAGACTAGCCACAAAGCGATGAACTCTATCCTCCATCTCAGCCACCAAGGCTGGGGCATATCTAGCCAAGGAATCGAAGTACACGCAATACTCCTGGACACTCATACTGCCCTGCTCAATACGTAAGAACCTGTTTGCTCGGGCTCGCCTGACCTCAGGAGGTAAATAATGGCGAATAAAAGCATCTGAGAACTCTCGCCAAACAGCTGGAGGGGCATTTTCTCCCCTAGATAACTCCCAAGTGTGATACCACTGTACTGCAATATCGCGGAGCCTATACGAAGCCAACTCCACAGACTCGACCTCATCTTCGTGCATAACACTGAAGATCCTCTGCACACCATTAATAAAATCCTGGGGGTCCATATTTTTCTTTATCACTGAGAACTCTGGAGGACCTAACCCAAGGAAGGTCTTAAACCTCGAATTACCAGTCCTATCTGCCTGGTCAACACCAATTCCATGTCGCTGAACCTGGGCGGCTACTAATCTAGTCAGTAACTGTATAGCATCCGTCACATCCTGGCCCGGTGTATCCGGCTGAGGAACTTGGTAAGGTGCTGGAGGCGGGATATGCGATGTCTCAGACGGCCCCTCACTCTGAATCTCATCCTGGGCCCTCGTAGTCTGCCGAGTATGACTAGTGGCCTCACCGGCCGCTCTCTTACCCTTCTGGGCAGCTGTAGCTTGCTTGCGAGGCATCGCTAAAATCAGAACAATTAATCAGAAGCGAATGCTTAACGCATGGCTCTATCACACAATCTAAAAGAGAAAGAATGACATCATCCTGAATGTCCTGTAGCCTCCTATTTATAAGTGTGGTGCACAATACGCTCATAACAAAACTCTATTAGACACGGCCTATAGACAACCCTAGGACGGAACTGCTCTGATACCACTCATGTCACGACCCAAACCAACGAATCGTGACGAGTGTCTGACCTCTAGCGACCAAACACCCTTAAACACGCATCTGAAACATACTGAACATCAAGGGCCCACAAATGGCATGAACTGATCTCAAAAAAATAAGAAACATCAAGACTCTGTACAATCTGTATATACACATACATCCTGAAGAAGAGTGCAGGCCAGCTCGGCCGCTACATATACAGTACACAAAAGAATGGAAGCCGACAAGGCTACATTATCTAACTAATACATACAACTATCTACAGACCTCTACTGGAATGAAAGCTATAGAAAGGAAGGATAGGCCCCGTCATACCAATATCCATACACATCTCAAAAGGGCAGCATACCAAAACTGACTACAGCTCCGGATAAAATAGAGCGTACTGACCACTTCTAGATCTAGAGGTCCTACTGAGCTGGACCACCAGTCTGTCTACCTTTACCTGCGGGCATGAATGCGGCCCCCTGAGTAATGGGGAGTCAGTACGGATAATATACTGAGCATGTAAGGCACAAGAACTGTCACGACCCGACTAGGGGGCCACGACGAGTACCCCGAGCTGACTATCGAGCAACACTCATTATGCTAATCATTATACTCATCCTAGACACATATAATCTCGAAGGCAGTGCATGTATATATATATATATATATATATATATATATATATATATATATATATATATATATATATATATATATATATATACACCGATATATCCAGAAGACATCCACTACCCACGTATCCGTATCTACGAGCCTCTAGTAGAGTCTTGAAACATAAGGACGGGACAGGACCTCGTCATACCCCAAATATACATAAAAGAATGTGACCATAAATAGCACATCCGGAGTAGTAGAGTGCTCCTTTGAGTCCGCTGATAAACTCCTACAGGTCTGCACCGTTTCCCTATATACTCCATTAAAATGAAATCCCCCACTTAAATACCAAGGAAATTCTTACTCTCCACAAACCCTAATAGGCTTCCTAGTACATGAATCTCTTAATCTTTGCTTTTGATCTTGGTTTCTTGGTACAGATTTGTTGTAGAAATGGAGGGAGGGTTTTGGAGAGTTCTAGAGAGATGTAGAATATGTTTTTGGGAGAATAATGAAATAAAAACATAGGATCTTATATTTATAATCAGGGATGAAAATTTCCAGATCCGCGGGTCGACGAGCAGGGTCGACGGTTGTCGACGTGTCGACGGTCGTCCTTTGGGCCGTTGACGCTGACTGGTTTCAGCAGTTTTTCTGAACTGCTTCGTTTTGCTCCGATTCGATTCGTTTCACTTCTGACTCCCTCGTAATGTCAATAATGCATTCTTATACTCCTGTACACAAACAAGGTAAAATAACTCATTTCCAAAACTCTAGGGCAGATTACCGAACCGAAGGCATACACCGCTAATAAGCCAAAATCTCTTTACAACAAACGGAAGGTGTAACATTCTTCCCCCTTTAAAAACATTCGTCCCCGAATGTTACATTCTCAGAGGTTCTACCAAATTTTTGCCTGAGTTTTCCCTGTAATATGACACTACCATCTTGTCGCAACAACTAACAATAGCAACGCCTCACAGGGCTACAACACAATGGTAAGAAAATAGGACCACACACGACCAGAAGCATTAAAAGAAGCATTGCATACCTTACGATAATGGCATCTCATCTCGAACTTCTTCCGGGGGTGGATACAGTTGCGGATATTTGGATTTCATCTTTTCTTCTTCTTCCCAAGTCATTTACTCTTGGTTATTGTTTCTCCATAATACCTTAACCGAAGCTACCTCTTTATTTCTAAGCTTCGTACTTGCCGGTCTAATGTGGCTATAGGTACCTCTTCATAAGCCAACTTTCTGTAACTTGAATATCATTAACTGGCACGATTCGAGCTGGATCTCCAACACATTTGCAGAGCATTGACACATGAAAGACTGGGTGGACTGATTCAAGCTCTGGAGGTAAATCCAGTTCATAAGCTACTTGGCCCACCTTATGTACAATTTTATAAGGCCCAATATACCGGGGGCTAAGTTTGCCCTTCTTACAAATCTCATCACACCTTTCATTGGTGACACTTTTAGAAATACACAATCATTTAACTTGAAATTCCAAGTCTCGCCGTCGGTTGTCCGCATAAGATTTCTGGCGACTTTGGGCTATCAATAATCGATCTCGGATAACCTTGATCTTTTCCAATGCTTGTGAATCAGCTCCGGACCTATTAGCTATACCTCTCCTAATTCAAATCATCCAATTGAGGATCTACACTTTCTTCCATACAGAGCTTCATATGGAGCCATTTGGATGCTGGAAGGATAGTTGTTGTTGTATCCAAACTCGATAACGAGTAAGTGATCATCCCAACTACCTCCGAATTCTAGAACACATACCCGTAACATATCTTCCAAGGCCTGAACGGTACATTTAGGTTGGCTATCCGTTTATGGATGAAATGCTGTGTTAAGCCTTATTTGAGTACCCAAACCTTCTTGGAACGACTTCTAGAATTTAGCTATAAATTGTGCTCCTCTATCTGTGATAATAAATATCGGGACACCATGAAGTCGCACGATACCTTGCATAATCTTCTGCCGAATAAGTGGTTTTGACTGGAAGAAAACGAGCTAATTTCGTCAGTCTGTCCACGATCACCCATATGGAGTCATACTTGCGTCGGGAGCGAGGCAATCCTACAATGAAATCCATGTTGATCGCTTCCCATTTCCAGGATGGAATTTCCATGGCTTGTAACAATCCTCCTGGCTTTTGATGCTCAATTTTCACTAGTTGGCAATTTGGACATTGAGCTACAAATTCTGCTATGTCCTTCTTCATTCTATCCCACCAATATATTTTCTTAAGATCGTGATACATCTTTGTCTCCCCTGGGTGAATAGAATACCGGGAATAATGAGCTTCTTCCAGAATCTGACGACGTAGTCCTGCAATATTGGGAACACATAGCTTATGTCGGTACCTAAGAACTCCTTCTGTAGAAACTTCAAAGGGCGACTTCTCTTTTTCAGGAAGTGTATCTCTATAGTAACTAAATTGAGGGTCTTCATATTGACGCTCTCTCACCTCCACATCTAGGGACGAGATGGCTGGGTTATGAATACCAATTCTCGCATCGCCTGAATCAATTAGACGAACTCCGAGACTAGCTAGCTAGCGAACCTCACGGATTAATTCTTTCTTCTCCAGAGGGACATCACATAGAATACCCATTGATTTGCGGCTAAGTGCATCAGCTACTACATTCGCCTTTCCGGGGTGGTGTAAACTACTCACATCATAATCCTTTAGTAGCTCTAACCACCGCCTCTGCCGAAGATTCAACTCCCTCTGTTTGAAAATATATTGGAGACTTTTGTGATCTATATAAATATCAACATGAACACCATAGAAATAGTGTCTCCACATCTTCAGTGCATGAATAACCGCAGCCAAATTGAGATCATGGGTCGGATAGTTCCTTTCATGTTTCCGCAACTGTCTTGAAGCATAGGTAATGACTTTACCGTACTGCATCAACACACGGCCTAACCCAACACCAGAGGCATTACAATACACAACATAACCATCTGGTCCTTCGGGGAGTGTCAGGACTGGGGCTAAAGTTAACCTATCCTTTCAATTTTTGGAAACTGCATTCACATGCATCAGTCCATTGAAATTTCACTGATTTCAGTGTTAGCTTCGTTGATGGTGCTGAAATGGAAGAAAATCCTTCCACAAACCTCCTATAATAGCCTGCTAATCCCAAGAAGCTAAGTCTTCACAGCCTCAATTTTCTGAGTATCGACCCGAATACCATCAACTGAAATAATATGGCCCAGAAAAGCTACAGAAGTCAACCAAAACACACATTTTAAAAATTTAGCATCAATTCCCGAGCCCGAAGAATCCCAAGCACAGTACGCAAGTGATTTTCATGCTCTGCTTCTGATCGAGAATATACCAGAATGTCGTCAATAAACACTATCACAAATAAATCTAAGAAGGTTCTGAACACGTTATTCATCAAATTCATAAACACTGCCGGAGCATTCGTCAACCCAAATGACATTACCAGAAATTCATAATGGTCGTATCTAGTTCTGAAAGCCGTCTTAGGAATATCTTCTTCTCTAACTCTCACCTGGTGATACCCCGATCTTAGATAAATTTTGGAAAACCATTTAGCACCCTGTAATTGGTCAAACAAATCATCGATTCTTGGAAGAGGATATTCATTCTTTACCGTCACCCTATTTAGCTGCCTATAATCAATGCAATCCGTAGGGAACCATCTTTCTTTCTCACAAATAGAATAGGTGCTCCCCACGATGATGAACTGGGCATAATAAATCCTTTCTCAAGCAAATCTTTCAATTACGCCTCCTTTCAACTCGGCAGAAGCCATTCGGTAAGGAGGAATAGATATAGGCTTGGTGTCCGGCAACACATCAATAGCAAAGTCAATCTCTCTTTCTGGAGGAAGGCTTGGAAGTTCATCTGGAAATACATCCGGAAATTCATTCACTACCAGGATAGATTGAAAAGTCGGTGGCCTTGGTTCGGTATCATCAACTCGGACTAGATGATAAATATAGCCTTTGGCTATCATCTTCCTTGCCTTAAGGTAGGAAATAAACCTACCCCTGGGGGGCACTGTATTTACCTTTCCATTCTAGCACGGGTTCTCCCGGGAATTAGAATCAGACTATCTTTGTTCTACAATCCACATTAGCACAACAAGAGGCCAACCAATCCATGCCCATAATCACATCAAAATCTAACATTTCTAGTTCAATCAAATCAGCTGTTGTTTGGCGATCACATACCACCAACACACAATTTTTATACACTTGCCTCGCTATTACGGTATCACCAACCGGAGTAGATACTTCAAAAGATTTAATTGACTCGGGTTTCACCCCAATACGGTCAACAATATAAGGAGTAATATAAAACAACGTAGAACCCGAATCAATCAATGCATAAACGTCATGGGAGAATATAGATAGTATACCTGTAACCATATCCGGGGAGGACTCAAGATCCTAGCATCCGGCTAAAGCATAAATACGAGGCTGGGTACCACCTGAACTGGATGCTCTCCCTCTGCCCTTACCACAGCCGGCTGAAATCTGGGGAGTCTGCCCTACAGGTCGCACAGACAAGGAAGAACCAGCTGCTGATCTTGTGGGCTGAGCCCCACCTCTACCATACCTCGAGGGACAATCAAGCATCACATGCCCAGCCTACCCACAAATATAACAAGCATCTGAACCTTGGTGACACATGCCCGAATGTAACTTTCCCCACTAACTACATCGCGAAACCGGTGGCCTCCTCTGACTAGGATCACTTCCAAACTGGGAACCTGTGACCCTCGAACTCTGACCCAGATCAGAATAAATGGGGCGGTCAAATCTCCTACCGGCGAACTGAGGAGGTTCACTCGTCGCGGAATAGCCCGAATATCGGGAATACTGTTGCTGACCCCCCCCCCCCCCTATATACTCACTGCTAGCAGATCTGGCCCTCTTGCTCTGTCCTCTATCAATGTCACGATCGCCTCGGCGCGGCTGCTGTTGCTCCTCTAAGTTCAAGGCATAGGCCTGAATACGGAAAATATCCATCCCCTCCTGTAATGAAGCCGTCAGAGAATGCTTGAACAAATGTGGCCCTACGCCACTCACAAATCTATGTACTCTATCTCCCATATCGGCTACCATAGTGGGAGCATACCAGGCCAATGAATTGAAACAGAGACTATACTCCCGAGAACTCATATTTCCTTTCTTTACATTAAGAAACCTGTCAGCTCGGGCCCTTCGAACCTCGGGTGGCAAATAGTGACGGATGAAAGCATCTACGAATTCTTGCTAAACTGGGGGAGGTGAATTTTCCTTTCTTGAAGATATCCAATTATTATATCAAAGACCCGCCACATCCCGGAGTCTATAAGATGCCAGCTCCACTGATTTAGTATCCAAAGCATGAATGATCCTCAACACCATCAACATCTCATCAATCAAACCTAGCGGGTCTTCATCCGGCTTTGACCCAAAAAATTCTGGGGAATTTAAACTCATAAAGTCATGGGCTCTAGCACTAGTGGCCCTATCACATGGAATCGTACTCTGCCACTGAGCCTAAGCGGCAACTAGCTGTGTGAATAACTGAATAGCTTCGGTCATTTGTTGACCCGAAGCAACCAGTGGTGGAACTGGAGGCATAGGAGCCGGAGTTGATGCTCTCTCTTGTTCTTCTAGAATAGGCGGAGTGTGAGAGGTATTCGATGGAGTCTCATTTTGGGATTAACCTTCTTCTACATTCGTTGGCGGCTCCCTTTCTATTAGCCTTTCTGTTGTTGCCTTGCCCTTCTGGGCGGCTGTGGCTTTTGTCTTTACCGGCATCGCTGAAATCATAGCGCACAATAAGGGAGGATAAAATCTTATAACATGGCTCTATGGGACGATCTAATAAGAAGAAGAATGGTCATTTTTCCTAAATGTCCCGCAGCCTCCTATTTATAAGTGTGGCGCGCTTCACACTCATAAACAAGACTATGCTGGACACGGCTCGTAGACACACCCTAGGACGGAACTGCTCTGATACCACTTTTGTCACGACCCGACTAAGGGTCCATGATGGGTACCCGGAGCTAACTACCGAGCACCACTCATTATGCTAATCATTATACTCATCCTGGACACATATAATCTCGAATGAAACATATATATATATATATATATATATATATATATATATATATATATATATATATATATATACCCCCATGGCTAAAAAATAATATACAAAATATACACTGATATATCCATAAGACCTCTACTACCTACGTATCTGTATATACGAGTCTCTACTAGAGTACTGAAACATAAGGACGGGACAGGACCCCGTAATACCCAAAATATACATAAAAGAATGTGACCATAAATAGCACCTCTGGAGTAGTGGAGTGCTCCTTTGAGTCCGCTGATAAACTCCTATGGGTCTGCACCATCTCCCTGTCTACCTGTGGGCATGAACACAGCGTCCAAAAAGAAAAGGACGTCCATACGAAAAATGTACGGCATGAATAATACTGGCATAAAAAGACATAATGAAACATGAGGTGAAGATATAACCGGATAGCTTTTAAAGGAAAACACATATTATGCATATCAAATGTACCATCATTGTTAAGCCGCGTCCGGGTAACTATCGCACGCCGCCCACTAGTGGTGTCATATCCGGCCAACTAGGCATGGTGTAATCATAAGCTGCCCGCTGTAGCGGTGTCATGCCCGGCCAATTAGGCACGGCGTAATCATAAGCTTCCGGCCGTAGCGGTGTAATATCCGGCCAACTAGGCACGGTGTAATCCCATCATTATATACTTATCACAAGACATGCATAAGAACTCAAGTAAAAGCTACAACTTTATTTGGGTGACGTAAGGTCGAGAACCCCCTGATTCCATTAAGGAGTAATCGTGATCATCATATCTCGCTTTGAAGGAACTAGCATTATGAAGTGAGTCTAGTAACAATGAATAACATCAAAGAATCATATAAGGATCATCAAATTCATAGAAATATCATATCATAAGCTTTAGAATCTCTAGACTTAGACTCATATCTATCTCGTGGAAAACTATTAATACTTTTAGCTTTCATCTTTTGGAATGTAAGAAGGTCATGGAAATTACTGGAAAGAAATCACCATATATATATATAAGAATTATGCCTTCGGAAGAGAAGGGACTAGCCTCACACACCTTTGTATCTCTTCAACTCTATCGTCTAATTGCGTACCCCTCAAGCTTTCGATTCTACCTTCAAGGGAATTTGTACTAAAATTAGATAATTGAAGACATACTTAAGCTTAAGCTAGAGCGACTAAGAGCTAACGAAAATTGGGCAATATCCTAATTGTTTCAACCACTTTCTCCCACTGTAAAAATTCCCAACCATCAACAACGACACCCACAATATCCTAATCAATAACCTCTTTAAGCTAAGAATTATTCAATTCTCACAAATCCCCCTTCAAGGGTATCCATAACCATAATTATAATACAACATCATAGTTATTCCTCACATAACATTTCCTCAACTTCGTTAGCATCATCTATAAAGAAATTATATTCATCTTATACTAAGAATCATGATTCACATTAACTTAATACCCAACATACCATTATTTCCATATTTAAGCTCATATTCCACTTTCTTCCATAATCCAAGTCTTTTAACCCCTCAATATTCTCAATAACATGAAATAAACATAAAACTCACCTTAATCACTTAGGAACAAGCCTTGAGTCAATCTACTCCATTAGAATAAAATCCCCCACTTGAATACCAAGGAAATTCTTACTCTCCACAAACCCTAATAGGCTTCCTAGTACATGAATCTCTTAATCTTTGCTTTTGATCTTGGTTTCTTGGTATAGATTTGTTGTAGAAATGGAGGGAGGGTTTTGGAGAGTTCTAGAGAGATGTAGGATCTGTTTTTGGGAGACTAATAGAATAAAAATGTGGGATCTTATATTTATAATCAGGGCTGGAAAGTTCCAGATCCGCGGGTCGACGGGTAGAGTCGACGGTCCGTCGACATGCCCCTGAGATGCCTGATTGCAGAACCTTGTCGATGGTGCCAGACGACGACTCGTCGACGTGTTGATGATCGTCCTTTGGGCCGTCGACGCTGACTAGTTACAATAGTTTTTCTGAACTGCTCCGTTTTGCTCCAATTCAATTCGTTTCACTTCTGATTCCCTCATAATGTCAAGAATGCATACTTATATTGCTGTACACATACT
Source organism: Lycium barbarum (assembly GCF_019175385.1). NCBI lineage: Eukaryota > Viridiplantae > Streptophyta > Magnoliopsida > Solanales > Solanaceae > Lycium > Lycium barbarum. Next base: position 87,777,143 of record NC_083344.1, read on the forward strand.
AGGTAGAATATCTCATGTCCAAAACTCTGGTGCGGATTATTGAACCGAAGGCACACACCGCCAATAAGCTAAAATCTCCTTGCAACAAACGGAAGGTGTTACAAGAACAACATATATATATATATACACACAAGAATCATGAATAAGATCTAAACTCATAAGCTGAGATGACTATCTGCATGTACTTGTATGAACTAGTATCTGTCTGTATCTACATAAATCTGTGTAACTGACAATGCCACTGCGGGCGCACAATATGCCTGTTCATGCCTATCAATGAAGGTCATACATCTATATACGTGTGCGTATATAACGCCTGATATATGTGCATGTATAATGCCTGTAAAGCCTATATGGCATCTCATCATATCATATCGGCTCCTCTGCGGCCATAATCAATATCTTCATCAACGCGCACCAGCTGATCAGGTGGTAATGCATATATAACGCCTATTTCCCTTCTCATGCCCCCCCTACACATATATATATATATATAATATTTGCATATATAACGCCTACTCCATGACCCATGACCCCTTGGGCGCGCCCCATGGCGCCATGGCAAGCCTCTCAACGCCTAGCGCCATGGACGGCCCCGTGGTCTCGGACGCCCCAAGTGACAAGGTTGCTTCTGCCTATGTCGCCCCATCAATGTCCCTCGCGCGCGCCCCTGTGCTGGTCGTGCCCCAACGCGTGCCCAGCGCCTAGTGTCAGTGTAGCCCAGCTACAGTGCCAGCGCCCAGCGCCTAGCGCCCGCGCCCCAGTGCGCGCGCGTACCGTGCCCTGCGCGTATGACAGTGCCCCGACCGAGGGTGCACATGGACCTGCTCTAGTTAGGTCTCTTTTGTTGTAATTATAGAGTAGTTTACTTTATGTATTTTTGGTTGTGTTTCTCTAGCAAAACCATGTCTAGTTCTATGACTTGGGTTTTTATTTTTAAAGCATTATTAGGGGGGATCAAGCAATCAAAACTTTCAAGCAAGCAATCAATTCTCTGTACTGGTGTCTCTCCCCCTCGACACTGCTTGCTCTCATTGTAATCAATTTTCATTAATGCAAACAAACTCTCTTTCTTTCTCATTCTCAATTCACTTTTCTGTTCTCTCAATTGCTCTTGACATTGGTTTTCCCGCACGGCACTGACAGTCTTGTCTAGCGTGCGGAGGGAACACCGATTGGCGGACAGCAACTTTGGAATCGTCGGTTGCTTAGCCTTACGTCGCCCTTCCAGGAAGTCTCAGGAAGGCGCCGCGTAACAGTTGGTATCAAAGCTTAGGCTTGACATCGGACGAGGGAACACGTTGCTATTGTCATCATTTTCTGACCATGGTGAACCATGGAGACCGCCTCTTGATTTTGGAAACGACGGTCAACAGATTTCGACCCGTGACTGAAAGGGTGGAGGACCTGGACCGCAGGATGCGGCAGGCCGAACAAGACATTGTAAACATTGCTACTGACACTGATGCAGCCACACAGGCGGCCGCCACACAAAGAGATGAGGACCTAGCCCATAGGACTCAGGAGGTAGATAAACTGACTGCCATGCAAGTAACCATCGACAATTTGACTAATCAGCTCAATGTTGTCAATGCTGCCTTACAAGGCCTAATCCGAGGAGGGGGAAATCCCATCGGGGGCGCGACAAACATTGCCCTGGCACCCCAGAAACTCAAGATTCCTGAACCAAAGCCCTACCAGGGTTCTCGAAATCCCAAAGAAGTGGAAAATTTTATCTTTGACATCGAGCAGTACTTTGACGCTGTGGGTGAACTGGAAGAGCCCAAGAAGGTCGCAACTGCTGCCATGTATCTACAAGGCGACGCCAAACTCTGGTGGCGTGTTAAATATGAAGCCATAAAAGCGGGTGAGGATGCTCTTGAGACATGGGAAGAACTAAAAGCAGCCATCCGCTTACAGTTCTTCCCCGAGAACGTCGAGTATAATGCACGGAGGAAACTTCGGGAACTCAGGCAAACGAAGTCAGTCCGAGATTATGTCCGCGAGTTCTCTGCCCTCATGCTGATCATAAGGGACATGGGCGACAAGGACAGACTTTTCACGTTCATGGAAGGCTTGAAACCCTATGCCCGCATGGAAATACAAACACAGAGGGTGGATACCTTGCCCAAGGCCATCCAAGCTGCGGAATGCCTCAGTGACTATCAAGTGGATGCTCGAAAGGATAAACCTCAACCACCAGCCCGTGGGGGATTCAAAGGGGGCCAATCCTACAATGCTGGCCCCAGCAGAAGTGGGGGAGTTCGTAGTGCAACCAAATCAAAAGGTTCTTCCTCTGGCAGCAATAGTGTTGTATCTCATAATAATGATCGGGGCGAAAGCCCCCCTCAGGATGTCGCCATTGCGGTGGACCACATTGGAACAATGAATGCCCGCAGGCACAGATGAACGCCCATCAAATTTTGGATGATGGGACGGATGATGATGAGGATGATGCGGATCAGAAAGAACCAATAGGTGCCTTCAATGCACTTGTTTGTTCCATTTCCAACGCTGTAGAAGGCACCAGTGCTGGCATATGCAAAAAGAAAGACCCAAGCTCAACTGCCAAGAAGGGAAAGGCAAAGGCAGGCCACGGGCCTCCTACCAGAAAGGAGAAGACCCTGATGTTTGTCGACTTGAGAGTAAATGGCAAGCCTATTAAGGCCATGATAGACACAGGTGCTACGCACAACTACCTGGCCACCACAGAAGTAGAACGCCTTGGCCTAGTTGTTGGAAAGGGTAAGGGTCGTGTCAAAGCTATCAACTCGCCACCCCAACTGGTGGGCGGAATAGCCAAAGGAGTGCCGGTAAAGATGGGTCCTTATGAAGGCAAGTTCGACTTGCGAGTAGTGATCATTGACGATTTCGATTTGATAGTGGGGTTGGAATTCATGAGGCAGACTAACATCATCCCCATACCCTATGCGGACATGCTTCTGATGATGGGAGCAAATGGGGCCAAACCTTGCATGGTCCCATGCACAACCATAAAGATGGCATCAGGAAATATCTCTGCATTGCAACTGAAGAAGGGGGTCCATCGACAAGAACCCACGTTCCTGGCTACCCTTTGCATTGAAGAGATTGAGTCTTCTTCAGGCCCCATTCCAACGCCTGTGAAGGAGCTCATGAAGGAGTTTGAGGATGTCATGCCACAAGACATGCCGATGCGACTCCCGCCTAGGCGGACAGTCGATCATGAAATTGAATTGGTGCCCGGAGCGAAGCCACCTGCCCGCGCACCCTACAGAATGTCACAACCCGAACTCACCGAGCTTCGGAGACAATTGACGGAGATGCTGGACACGGGGATCATCGTGCCCTCCAAATCACCTTATGGGTCACCTGTACTATTCCAAAAGAAACATGATGGTACCCTAAGGCTCTGTGTTGACTATCGAGCTCTCAACAAGATCACCGTGAAGAACAAGTATCCCATACCACTAATGGCGGACTTGTTTGATAGACTGGGCGGCGCCACAATGTTCACCAAAGTAGACCAGAAGACAGGTTATTGGCAAGTCCGCATTGCTGAAGGAGACGAGTCCAAGACGACATGTGTAACCAGATATGGCTCGTTCGACTTCCTGGTCATGCCGTTCGGCTTAACCAATGCTCCAGCCACGTTTTGCACCCTAATGAACCAGGTCTTTCGAGAATACATTGATGAATTTGTGGTAGTATACCTGGACGACATTGTGGTGTACAGTAAAACGTTAGGCGAACACCTGGAGCACCTGAGGAAAGTCCTAACTCGGTTGCGAGAGCATGAATTGTACGTAAAGCTGTCCAAATGCTCTTTTGCCCAAAAACAGATTGACTTCCTCGGGCATGTTGTTGAAGAAGGTCGCATCAAGATGGACCAACAAAAGATCAGGGCTGTCACAGACTGGCCACCACCCAAGGATATCCATGCCTTGAGGGAGTTCCTTGGCCTATGCAACTTTTATCGGCGGTTCGTCAAGAACTACTCCCTCATTGCATTACCACTGACAGAACTCCTCAAAAAGATCACCCCTTGGGACTGGTCGCCAAAGAGAGCAGACGCTTTCAACTCACTAAAAGCGGCTATGTCTAGTATCCCTGTCTTGGCCTTGCCCGACTTGACCAAACCCTTCGAGGTGGAAACGGATGCCTCCGATTACGCCTTGGGCGGAGTCTTGCTACAAGAGGGGCACCCGGTGGCCTACGAGAGTAGAAAGTTGAAGGATGCAGAACGGCGCTATGCGGCTCACGAGAAAGAATTATTGGTTGTTGTCCACTGCTTGCGCCTTTGGAGGCACTATCTTCTGGGATCCCCATTTGTGGTGAAGACGGATAACACGGCTGTCAGACACTTCATGACCCAGCCAAGTCTAAATGGCCGCCAGGCCAGATGGCAGGAACTCCTAGTGGAATTTCACTTCAATCTGGAATACCGAAGTGGGAAGACCAGCCATGTTGCGGATGCACTGAGCCGAAGGGCCGATCTAGCATCGGTATGCTTGCTCGCCACCCTCAGGGGGAGCGAAGTAGCTACCACCATAAAAGAACAAATCCAGGATCTCCTCACCAAAGACCCTTCGGCACAGTATTTGGTCGACCTAGCAGGTCAAGGGAAAACTCGCCAGTTCTACATGGAGGACGGGTTCTTGAAGGCAAAAGGAAACCGCCATTATGTTCCTAAAGGAGGAGATTTGCGGAGAACTCTCCTAATGGAATGTCATGATACTCTATGGGCAGGCCACCCAGGAGAAGAACGTACCATGGCACTGCTACGGCGTGCATATTATTGGCCCCAGATGGCAGATGATGTCGCTCAGTATGTGAAGACTTGCCTAGTATGCCAGAAAGACAAGTCTGATCGCTTGACACAAGCGGGCTTGTTGGAGCCATTGCCGGTCCCAAAGAGGCCTTGGGAAAGCGTCTCATTGGATTTCATCACCGGCTTTCCCAAGGTCGGAGATCTCACGACTATCTTGGTCGTGGTTGATCGGTTTTCTAAATATGCCACCTTCATTGCAGCACCCAAGTATATATCAGCAGAGGAGACAGCTCGACTCTTCTTCACCCATGTTGTCAAATATTGGGGTCTGCCCAAGGATATTGTTAGTGACCGCGACTCTCGCTTCACCAGCAACTTTTGGACCCAGCTCTTTAAGTGTTTGGGGTCTAAATTGAGTCACAGCTCGAGTTTTCACCCGCAATCCGATGGTCAGACGGAGCGGTTCAATGGCATGTTGGAGGAATATTTGCGGCACTTTGTCACCGGTTCGCAGAAAAATTGGGTGAAGTTGTTGGATGCAGCCCAACTGTGTTTCAACTCACAAAAGAGCTCTATCACAAACAGGAGCGCTTTTGAAATTGTTACCGGGAAGCAACCGCTACTCCCACACACTGTGAATGCCCCAAACATGGCCAAATCTCCACGAGCAGCTAGCTTCTCGAAAGAATGGAAGCAGAATTTAGAGATAGTGCGGAGCTATCTAGTGAAGGCACAAAAGCGGATGAAGAGGCATGCAGATCAAAATCGTCGCTTTGTGGAATATCAGGTTGGGGACAAGGTGATGGTGAAGATCCCAAAGAGATACCTATTTGCAGGGGTCCATGACCCCCGCCTGTTGCAAAAATACATTGGCCCTCTGTCCATTGAGAGGCGCATTGGGAAAGTAGCATACCGGGTGGATACCCCAGCTTGGTAGAAGATTCATCCTGTGTTCCATGTCAGTCTTCTAAAGCCTTTTCGAGAAGACACAGAAGATCCTTCACGCAGCCAGCTCACAATACCCAGTATTCGAGGCCCACAAGCAACCGGAAAAAGGATAGTAGAAGCCATCCTCAACGATCGAGTCATACATGCCTCAAGAAAAGATCACCAAGAGTTCCTGGTGAAATGCTTGGGATGTGATGCCGAAGAGAATACATGGGAGAGAGGCACCAGCCTCAAAGCCTACAAGCACCTGATCGATGACTATCTTGCAAACAAGGCGCCGAGGACGTCGCCAACTCAGGTGGGGGAGAATGTCATGGGCGGCTTTCCAGCCATGCCCCATGACCCCTTGGGCGCGCCCCATGGCGCCATGGCAAGCCTCTCAGCGCCTAGCGCTATGGACGGCCCCGTGGTCTCGGACGCCCCAAGTGACAAGGTTGCTTCTGCCTATGTCACCCCATCAATGTCCCTCGCGCGCGCCCCTGTGCTGGCCGTGCCCCAACGCGTGCCCAGCGCCCAGTGTCAGTGCAGCCCAGCTACAGTGCCAGTGCCCAGCGCCTAGCGCCCGCGCCCCAGTGTGCGCGCGCACTGTGCCCTGCGCGTATGACAGTGCCCCGACCGAGGGTGCACATGGACCTGCACTAGTTAGGTCTCTTTTGTTGTAATTATAGAGTAGTTTACTTTATGTATTTTTGGTTGTGTTTCTTTAGCAAAACCATGTCTAGTTCTATGACTTGGGTTTTTATTTTTAAAGCATTATTAGGGGGGATCAAGCAATCAAAACTTTCAAGCAAGCAATCAATTCTCTGTACTGGTGTCTCTCCACCTCGACACTGCTTGCTCTCATTGTAATCAATTTTCATTAATGCAAACAAGCTCTCTTTCTTTCTCATTCTCAATTCACTTTTCTGTTCCCTCAATTATTCTTGACATTGGTTTTCCCGCACGGCACTGACAGTCTCGTCTAGCGTGCGGAGGGAACCCCGGTTGGCGGACAGCAACTTTGGAATCTTCGGTTTCTTAGCCTTACGTCGCCCTTCCAGGAAGTCTCAGGAAGGCGCCGCATAACAACTTGTATGAACTAGTATCTGTCTGTATCTACATAAATCTGTGTAACTGACAATGCCACTGCGGGCGCACAATATGCCTGTTCATGCCTATCAATGAAGGTCATACATCTATATACGTGTGCGTATATAACGCCTGATATATGTGCATGTATAATGCCTGTAAAGCCTATATGGCATCTCATCATATCATATCGGCTCCTCTGCGGCCATAATCAATATCTTCATCAACGCGCACCAGCTGATCAGGTGGTAATGCGTATATAACGCCTATTTCCCTTCTCATGCCCCCCCCCCCCCCCACACACACACACATATATATATATATATATATATATATATATATATATATATATAATATTTGCATATATAACGCCTTCTGGTCATGGGTCAATGTACATAAATATAATGAATGTAATGCATGAATCAATTGTATGGATAGAACTGGCTACGTAAGACTGGACCTATGAACAGAAGGATCACTCATAAATGGGGTACATAAACATCGAAGACTGAAGTACTCCTAATGCTTCTAGAAATAGAGTAATATGGAAGCTCGCTTACTCGCTTGTTGGATCATACCATAGCATCATGCCAAAAGAAAGAAAGGATAGCCTTAAGATACCTTGACGTATATCAAATCGCCCAACCTCTACCTCTTGAACTTGTAAATCTACAATTAAGATAACATAGGCCTCAATTAGACTATTTACCTCGCTTACTAACCATCCTCAAATACATATAAAGCTTAATAACTTATAGACAATAATTTCCTTTGTAAGCTTACAACTCTTAAACTTCCCATTGAATCCAACATTAACCACAACAACAATAACAACACTTACATATAAATATATACTATCCCCATCATCTCTTTAAACAGCCTCAAGTCACTACATTACCCTTTATCAACTTACCACTTCCACAAATACCCTCTCTTTACTTAAAATCACTAAAACTCTTGATAATCAACTTAAATATAAGAGTAGAAATCATTTACATACCTTGAGGGGTCTAAGATCCACATAATCGCTTCACCTCCAACCCCTTAAGCTTCAAAACTTGAAGAAACCATAGGAACAACCTTCTTCTTGACAAGCTCGGGTTTTATGGGGCTCGGATCTTACCAAATCTCCATTAGTATGATGGAAAATATTGGGAGAGAACAGATTAGGGTTTTTCTAATTTGGAAAGGAGGAAAATAAGAAATAAGGTCGTGAACCACATATTTATACTTGGAATCCAAAAAGCTACAGCGGTCCAGTTCGACGAGCGGGTCGACGACCCGTCGACAAGTTGACGATCCGTCTATTTGCTCCGTCGACCTGCTCCAGCAGATGCAAGGCTGCGGAACCCTATCGACAACATTGACAGTCCGTCGACCATGTCGATGACCCGTCGATGATGACTGGTATGCATGTTTTTCTGATTCAGTTCAGATCGCATCGATTCGATTCGTTCAACTTCTAACTCTATAAATTGCCAGGGATGTCTGCTGATATCCTTGTACATGGGGTAAGACACTTTCTATCTCCAAAACTTAGACACGAGTCTCAATTCCAAGGGCATACCCGACTAGGAAACCATAAGTTCTACTACTACGAAAGCTAGGGGGGTAACAGTAAACTTCCTTAATATCATGATACATCTTCGTTGTCCCTGGACGAATAGAATAATGGGTGTAATGATCCTATCCCATGATCTGACGACGTAACCCTACAACCTTTAGAAACACATAGTCTACCTCGATACCTGAAAACTCCATCTACAAAAATTTCAAATAGTGATTTCTTGTTCTGAGAGGTTGTGTCTCTATAATGAAATAACATAGGATCCTCGTACTGGCGCTCCTTAAGCTCAGCTACTAAAGATGAGAATGCCGAATCCTGAATAGCAACTCATGTATCGCCCGAGTGCAATAATCGAACTCTGAGGCTAGCTAACCACTGAAGCTCATAAACTAAATCTTTATTTGTTGGCTGAACATAAGATAAGCTACCCATGGATCTACGGCTAAGGGCCTCAGCTACTACATTTGGCTTCCTAGGATAATACAAGATATTGGCATCATAATCCTTCAATAGCTCCAACCATCGCCTCTGACACAAATTCAACTCCTTTTGCTTGAAAATATACTGAAGGCTCTTAGATATCAACATGAATGCCATAAAAGTAGTGCCTCCATATCTTCAATGCATGAATCACCGCGGCTAACTCTAGATCATGTGTTGGATAGTTCTTCTCGTGCTTTCGCAACTGCCTCGAAGCATAAGCTATAACTCTATCGTGCTGCATCAACACGCAACCTAACCCAATGCCTGAGGCGTCACAATAAATAACATAGCCTTCCGATCCCTCTGGAAGCATCAGAACTGGTACTGAAGTCAACTTGTTCTTCAACTCTTGAAAATTGCGCTCGCAAGCATTGATCCACTGGAACTTAGTTGATTTCTGAGTTAGCTTCGTCAGTGGTACAGAAATGGAAGAAAAACCCTCTACGAATCTTCTGTAATAACCTACCAAACCCAAAAAACTATGAACCTCCATAGGCGTTGTGGGTCTTGGCAAGTCTTCACAGCCTCAATCATTTGCATATCCACCCGGATGCCATCAGCTGAAATAATGTGCCCCTGGAAAGTCGTAGACTTCAACCAGAACTCACATTTAGAGAACTTTGTATATAGCTTCTGATCTTGGAGAACTTTAAGAATAGCATGTAAATGATCTTCATGCTCTACCTCTGATCGAGAGTATACCCGAATGTCATCCATGAACATAATCACAAACAGATCTATGAAGGGCCTGAATACGTTGTTCATTAAATTCATAAATATCGCGGGTGCATTGGTCAACCGAAACGACATTATGCGAAACTTGAAACGACCATATCTGGTTCTGAAAGCTGTCTTCAGAATATTTTTCTCTCTAAATCTCACCTGGTGATACCCTGATCTTAAATCTATCTTTGAGAATCATTTAGCATCCTGCAATAGATCAAATAAATCATCAATCCTTGGGAGTGGATACTTATTCTTTATTGTCACCTTATTCAACTGCCTATAATCAATACACATTTGCAAGGATACATCTTTCTTCCTTACAAATAACAATGGTGCTCCCTACGGTGACGTACTAGGCCTGATAAAGCCTTTCTCATGCAAGTCATTCAACGGCTCCTTAAATTCTCTCAACTCAGCAGGCGCCATCCTATAAGGAGGAATATATATCGGCTGAGTATCTGGTAATACGTTAATGGAAAAATCAATCTCCTGCTCTGGTGGAAGACCTAGAAGCTCGTTTGGGAATACATCTGGAAACTTATTAACTACTGGAATAGACTGAAAAGTCGGTGGCTTTGCTTCTGTATCCTGAACTCGGACTAAATGATAAATACAACCCTTGGCAATCATCTTCCTTGCCTTGATATACGAAATAAACCTACCTCTCGGTGATGTTGTATTACCCTCCAACTTTAAAACTGGCTCTCCTGGAAACTGAAATCGAACTATCTTGGTTCTACAATCAACATTAGCATAACAAGAAGCCAACCAATCCATACCTATAATAACATCGAAGTCTACCATATCTAACTCAATTAAATCACTACCGTATGACAATTACAAACTATAACAAGATAATCTTTGTATACCCATCTAGCTATTACTGGATCACCAACGGGTGTAGACACCTCAAAAGGTTTAATCGACTCAGGTTTCTTCCCAAACTAGCCAGCAATAAAAGGAGGAACATACAACAGTGTAGAGCCTGGATCTATCAATACATATACATAATGGAAAGATATTGATAGTATAGCTTTAACCACATCAGGTGAAGACTCAAGATCCTGTTGACCCACCAATGTATAATTTCAGTTCTTAGCGGACCGCTCGAACCGAGCGCTCCGCCTCTGCCTCTACCAAGATCGACTGGTGTTTGATAACTCTGTCAAGGAGGGCGTACAGATGTCGAAGAACCAACTGCAGAACCTATTGGCTGAACTATACCTCCACCACCTCTCAAAGGACAGCCTCACATAATGTTGCCTCGCGACCATAAGTATAACAAACATCTAAACCCAAGTGGCAATGCCCGGCATGTAACTGACAACACTAGGTACATCGTGGTAGAGATGGCCTCATCTGACTGAAACCACCCCTAAACTGGAAATGAAAGCCTTGGAACTCTGGGCCGGCTCAAAATGAGTAGGTCTATCAAACCTGGGTCCTGGGAACTGTAATGGAGTACTAGCTGCTGAATAGGTTGAACGCCTAGAGAACTGCTGCCTTTGATCACCTCTGGACTCACTATCATAACCTGAAGATCTAGCTCTCTTACTCTGACTCCTATAATGCTCATGCTTGGTCCTCCGCTGCTGCTTACCCTTCTCGAGTTCTGAGCGTGCGCCTGGATGCGAGAAATATCCATACCTATCTGAAGAGAATCCATCATGCAGTCATCAATAAAGTGTGGCCCCAATCCACTCACAAACCGGTAAAAATGATATCTCATCTCAGCTACAATAGCTAGAGCATATCTAAACAATGAATTAAAGCAAAGACTGTACTCCCGAACACTCATGTTCCCCTATCTAAGGTTCAGGAACCTATCAGCTAAGGCCCGTCAAATCTCTGGCGGCAAATAATATCGAAGGAAGGCATCTGTATACTCCTGCCACACGAGTGGAGGCACATTAATCCCTCTAGAAGACATCCAAGTCTTATACTAATGAATAGAAACATCCCTTAATTTATAGGAAGCAAACTATACTAACTCTATGTCTAAAGCATGCATCACCCCTAACATCCTCAACATCCCATCTATAAATTTTTGCGAGTCGTCATCTGGTTTCGACCTAAAAAATCCTGGAGGGACTAAATTAGTAAAATCTCAAACTCTAGCACTAATAGCCCTGTCACCAAAACTCGTACCCTAATGTTGGGGCTGAGCAGCTACCAAATGAGTCAACAATTGAATGACCTCTCACACTCTTGACCTGAGGCATCATGTGAAGGGGCTGAGGGTGCTGCAGCTGGAGTAGTGGCTGATCTATGCTCCTCTGGAGCGGGCGGAATATGAGAGGTTCGAGATGGAATCTTATTGGGGGACTCGCCCTCCTCAACATCTACAGGTGGTACCCGTCTAGTTCTCCTACCTACCACTGACTTGCCCTTCTGGGCCGCTAAAGCTTTCCTTGTCATAGGCATTACTGAAATCATAACACATGGTCTGGAAAAAGGAAAATTCTCATAACATATCTTTATCGCACGATCTAAGATGAGAAAGAAGGGGCAATTATTCTAAATACCCTGTAACTCCTGTTTATAAGTGTGGTGCACTACACACCATAAACAAGGCTCTACTAGACACGGCTCATAGACAGTCCTAGGACGAACTGCTCTGATACCAATTTAGTCACGACCCAACTGGAGGGCCATAACGGGCACCCCAAGCTAACCTACCGAGTACCACAAGACATACATGCATCATGTAATCAAACCTGAATATGGGCCATGTTTCTAACGAATAGATATCATAAGCCATAAGGGACACAAGCCCAAAAGATGTCTGCATGTGCAACCGTACTGAACCATAATATACAAGCCAGTAAGGTTATCAAAAATAATGATACCACAAAGTATGGACCGAGAAGGTCATAGAACATCGAACTATGCATATCTGTCAACGAGCCTCTATTGGAGTGCATAACATAATAGGGACGGGATAGGACCTCGCCGTGCCCAAATGTACACAAAAGAATTGTACAAAGCTAAATTGCAACTCCGGAACAAGTGGAGTGCTCCAATTTCCGCTGAACGGAGACCAATGGGGTGGATCACCAAGCTGTCTATCTGTATTTGTGGGTATGAAACACAGTGTCCCTAGAAAGGGATGTCAGTACGGAAAAATTACTGTGTATGTAAGGCATGAGAGTAACATAGGATAGACATAAGGAAAAATGGGTGAATGAATGCAACTTGTACGTCTAAACTACTTCTGTGAGTCAATGATATACATGAATATTATGTATGAATGCATGAGGTCATACATACATATATGTGTATATAACACCTGTCAAGCCTTAGTGGGAATCCTAGCGTATCGTATCGTCCTCGATAGGCATCATCATCATCGTCATTATTATCATATGGCTAGATGATCAGGTGGTATAATGTTGTTACCTTCCCCATAACCCATACATATAAATACAATACAAAATATACGCATATATAATGCCTGAAGGGTCACAGGTCTGTACATGCATATATATATATATAAATGAAATGTAATGCATAAACATGATAAGAGTGCAAGTAACTCTAGAACCATACTGGATCTAAAGAAAGACTTTCTGAAGATAACATTATGGAATATGAATCAAATGGATCATCCCTAACTATAAGAGTCGAACCATTGTGGATTAACGTTACATCTACGTCTTGTTCAAAAGGATCATTCCAAAAGGAATGAAAGGGACAACCTTAAAATACCTCGTCGATCACATAACCACTCTACGTCAATCCTCCCGACCTAGCAAATCTATATTCAGGGCGATTTCACACAAAGGTTAAGTCTCTGAAACGTTTATAAGGTCAAACTAAACTAATAGGTGAGCTAACGAAATTTGGCAGCATTTCCCCTATATCACCTACTTCCACTAAACTTCAAAATAAACTCCCAAACCAACAATAACAACATTAACAACACCGTAGCCAAGAGATTACATTCAAATTAAACTAAAATCAATCTAAAACTCCCTTTCAAAATTAATCCATAACCATCAACTTCAACTTAATACCTTATGACTTCTCTACCGTGATTCTCTTCACTTTAAGACTTACTAAGCCCCCAAATCAACTCAACATAACATAAGTAATAAGATGAATAACATACCTTATACTTGAAGATCTTTAGCCACACACACAACTTGCTCTAAGACTTAGTCGCCAAAACTGCAGCTAGAAAAAATAACCAACACCTTCTATGTGCTAGTTGAAGATTTTAGGGTTTGATCTTCTCTTGATATGATTTGGGATGTTTATGAATGATTAGGTATGGTTGAGAGATCTTGGAGAAGAACTAGGGATCTGATTTTGGTGAAAAATAAGCCCCAGGTCATAGCCCTTTAATTTATAATCAGTGAACAAAATCTCCACCGCCTCAATTTCGCGGAACGTGAATTATTTCACTGGCCGTGAAGTCATTCCATTGGTTTCCACCCATTTACACCATTTCATATTGGCCAACCACCACTCTCACGGCCTGTGAAACTATTCACGGTCCGTGGAAGTGGCCATGAAAATGCATTATTCTAATTTTCTGGCGAAATGTATTCTTTCCGATCCCTTTGAGGTCTAACCTTCATACTCCTTTGCAAACATGTTTAAAAACTTATACGTCTCCGTGATACACTCATAGACCTCTTACATAACTTCCCAAATAATTCCCAATACAAGCTTGCAACAAAAGACTTAAGACGAAACTTTAGCGTCTGCGGAAAACGAGGTGTAACATCATCATCTCCAACTAATACCATATCCAATCGGGCCACCACAAACCACCCCATATGATTCATCAATAAACATGCCTATGATATCATATGAAGTGCGAAATGAATATGCTTACAATACGTAATTGAATGATTTCAGCCATAAGATAGTTCCTTTTCATAATTTAGATGAGAAGTGGAGTGATGAATGCACAATAAATCAATATCACAAAGATTAAGCAAGTATGACTATCATAAGCCCATTTCATCAACAATCTATTCAAACGCGCAGATTTAGCAACTACAAGCTAATGCCCATATGCTTTGGGATTCTCTACTATACACAATTAATCAATTTTCATTAATTCACCCACAGCATGGCACCAGTACCCGCACAAGTGCTCTCACCTCACGAGTACGGGACCCCCAATTCCCTATTACTCCCTTTAATTACATTAAGCCAACATAAATTCTTCATAAAGAGTCTAGTAAGTGTCAACTAGCCTTAATTCCGAAACTCAAAAGGTTAATCCGTGGCCTTTGCCTTTCTTTGATCTTCTGAATGAGCCTAATCTGTTCAAATATGGATTCTATGTAAGAATACAAATTTGTAGACACCTATATTGCTATACTAATATTTCGTGTCCAAAAATTCAACCCAAAAACCAATCCCGAGTCCCGAAGGTCAAAACTGTAACTGCATCGCAAAATCAGTATAGTGATTTTGATCCATTTACCCCTATTAAGCCTTTCCCGAGCCATGTTAGTATGATTTGACCTGCGGGGATGGGTGGAACGATTCCCAAAGTAATAGGGCGAGTTTTATGATGACTTGTGAGAATAGAGCCTTAAAGTGAAAAACGGTTGACCGTAGTTGACTTTTTGATAAACGGACGTTTTTCAAAAATCCATCAATTTTGAGAGGTGTAGAGGGTCGGTTATGACTTGGTGGGGATATTCAGTTCAATTCCTGAGGCACTCGGGAACGTTTTGGGTTATTGGTTGGAAAGTTGGTTTTTTGCCACTGGTGTTGACCCGGTCAGATAGACCTCCATTTGAAATTTTGAGACCACGAGTGAGTCAGTAGTGTGTTTTTACGTATTTTTAATTATCTGGTTTGCATCTGGAAAGTCTCGGGTGTTAGTCGGGTTTTGGGAAGAAATTGGTGAAAAACCAGAAAGTTACTGATGTCTGATGTCCCGCCCCAGCGAGACATCATGTGCCAAAATGGACCCGGCTCGGTGAGGCTTGGTCCGCTAGCGTGATCTTTGGGTTATTGAGGAATCCACTCCAGTGGATGGTTTTCTACTAGTGCGGATGCGCTATAGTTGGCGTGAACCGCTGCAGACCAATTCCGCTGCGGCGGAAAACACTAATTCAGCATGTATTAAATGCTAAGTTTAACCCATCATTTCCCATTCCCAAAATTATTTCTCCTAAGTGTCTTTAAGGCAATTTGAAGAGGTTCTAGGTGGATCCTTCTTGGGGTAAGTCTCTCTAACCTTGCTTTCCTTTATTTACCTTTCCTAACTGATGCGCCCAAATTACACCTTTAATAATAGGAGTAAACGGTCGTTGTCAAATATAGAACCCAACGAGGTTGGGTCGAATCCCACAGAAAATACAATGAAGAAATATACTTGTTGAGTGTAACTCTTGACTTTTAATCTATATTTTGAGGAAAAAGAATTATAATAATGTTTTATTTTGGTCTTTGACCATTACGTCTACGATTTGTTGATATGAGATTTAACTATTTGGGAATCGAACTAAGGTTGTGGTTCCAATAGAAAGTAATGCACTTGGGTTTCACTTCAACTCATTTCTATACATAGGTGTAGTAGACCAAGGGTCATTTAACTCTTGCCAAACGTTTTCCAACTAAATTAGCAAAACTCATTCCAAGCCTTAGAATGTTTTATATGAGAACACCCATTTAGTCGCAACTAGCTTTCCTATTCTTAGCTCAAGCTATTAGATGAGGGTTATGCCTCAAATTGTTGCTATTAGCTCTTTTCCTAACATCTATTTTCTTTTCCAAGCAAAGTAATGGTAATAAGGCACAAGTAATGTTGTATACCATCACAAGACATTGAAGGATTAAAAGTTAATAGAAAACACATTTGGCATATAAATGAAGTATGAATATGAAACCCAATCACATAACTAACACATTTGGTCCCACAACCTTAGCTAAATGAGTTTAGCCACTAATATTCATTACACATAAAGTAAAAGCATAAAGAGTATTCATAAAACTTACAAAAGTCTTAAATGGAGAAGATGACAAAAGTGGAGAATCTCTTAAAAATCTTCAACCACCAATAATAAATGAGCTCCACAAAAAGACAACTTTAAAAAATATAGAATAATGAATCCAAAAGCCTAGAATTCTATTTATAGAAGTACAAAAACGGGAACAAAATCTGGACAAAGACACCCCGGCATGTCAGATGCTAATCGCATCTGGTGTTGCATTTGCGACCTGCCTGACGTAGGTTACACCAAAGTATCGTAGTTGCTGCAGATTTCAACAGTTGTGGTGTAGCACATGCCGCATCAAGTGCGACTCGCATGCACCACATGCGACTCACGTGTGGCGCTAGCAAGTGCTGCACCACTATCTTCATTTCTTCATCATCTCTGTTACCAAATGCTGTAGTACCTGCGACTCGCATACAGTACCTGCGACTCGCAGGTGGTGCTTTGGTGCACTTTGGCCTGTATTTATTTTATTTTGCTTCCAACATTTGTTAGTCTACAAATTAACACAAAAACAAGAAAAGTGACATCAAAAGTACTTGAGATTCTTAAAAGATTAAGCAATTGGCATCGAATGTGCCGTAAATTTGCAACAAATCAACACCCCCAAACTTATAATTTTGCTTATCCTCAAGCAATTAAAACAAAACTACAACACATGTCAATTGCTAAAGTACTACAGTGATGATAGTGATTAGTTAAGGACAGACATTTATAAGATGATTTCCCCTCTCTCTTGTTGCGAAACATGGTGCATTTCCTCAGAGGTCGAGCATTAACCAACCGCTTCACTTGGTGACAATGTTATTCTATCTTTTAAGGGAACAACTTCAAATGACAAGCCAAGAAGCAATTCTTTCATTAATTTTTGTAATCCACATGCCCTCACAAAAAGAAAAGACCAAAGAAAATCTCAAAACACACATATTCACGAATAATGAATGAGACAAAAGACGAATAAGAAGAGAACAACTCCCACTCAGAAAGAAGATGTACAAGTACACAAATGTGTTTCCATAAGCTTTCCCTTTAAGTATCTCTCCACTAATATAAACACACTTTGTTCAAAATCAACTAGGACTTGCGGGTTATAATGAAGGTTCGAGGTTAAGGTAGGGTGTATTTTTTATAAGAGTGACTTAACATCTCCCTAAGCATTATCAAGCACGCTCCCTTCACCTAATTAGTCCCTTTTTCATCATTTAAGCATCTACTGCCCATTAGTAGCTCCTTTAACCAACACCATTATTACCTCCCTAGCTTCTCTATTTATTTCCTTAAGTCACAACCATTAGTTACACACCCGTATTCACAACTACCCATACAATCTATATGTACATATACACACCTTTCTATACATATATATACATATACTCTTTTTTTTAGTGTGCCTCTTAACTTTCCTTCATGTACTACACCATTTCGTGCCAACCACCACCCCCAAACTTAGGCATTTTTGCCTATTTTAGCGTATTCGAATAACTTAGGGAGGTTGGGTGCCAAAAGGTGGGTAAACAAGGGCAAAAGGGAAAGGGCTTGTAACAAGGTTGTCATAAAAGAAAAGAAAAGAAAATTTAAGGCTCGAAAAGGGGTTGACTAGGATAGATATGCAATGGGTAGGCATTTTGAGGTTTAGTGACGATCCAAAGATCCTTTTTCAAACCAGTGTCGTTTAGTATTTCGCCTTGAGACACTTTCTCGGCAAGTTCTAGATCACAATTATGCACAAGACTAGAACAATAACTTCTCACAACACATGGCACATGGATTACTTGACTATTTTCTAATTACTTCTCAACCCATCATTCTATGCTTTGCAAAACTATGTCACCAAACGAGTAATGTTAGTTATGCTCCATCCTTCTAAGTACGGATGCACATAAAAATATTTGGGAGGGGTATGATTAAAACAAAACAAGATGAAAACATTTATGTTATAATACGATCAACCATCACTATCACACTTGGCAATGAAAAACAAAGAGTATACGAAACATAAAGCATAAACTATCCTACATACAAAAAAAAAACATAAAGCATAATCTATCCCTCCCCGAATACCAAGAATATGCAGTGTTCCCAATGTATCAAATGTAGTACAAGAGATAAGTAGCTCACAAAGGGCCCATCAGGCATCAAATGGTGTCGGATCAGCAGGAAGGACCTCCAATGGAGGCACTATGAATGGATCCACCTCAGTGGCATCCCCCACTGTCTCTGTTGGCTCGAGTGTCATTATCTCAGGGCCCACAGACATAGGCAATGGTATATCAAGTGGAGGGGGCGGATGAACTGGCCTTACCTGCCCTCGGGGGCTGGAGTGCCCACTTGACTCTCTGTTTGCCTCAACGGACTGCTACATGGCCACAAATGTGTCAATCCCGTCCTCAGGAATAGCAGCAGCTCATGCTGAAGCACGTGCCTCCTCGAGGTGCTCTCTCTCTCGGGCTGCCATCTCTGTTTCACCAGCTCGAGAGTCACCCTCAAGCTCATCATCAGACTCTTCCGTGCTCTCCTCCTCCTCATCTTCTCCTTTTTCCTCATTCTCTTCTTCTTCCTCAACTACCTCCTCAACTCCTTTACTCGAAGGCATGACAGGTGTTGTGGGCCTAGTGCAGAATAAGGAGGCATCGCATGGTAAAATAGGCGCACTAAGCTCAATGTCAGGAACTTTCAACACCTGAATATCCTCTTTGACCTTTGCCAGGTCTTCCTAAATGGCTGGAAGTCCACCTTCACCACCCCCCTCAATACGCTCCAATCGAAGTTCGATTTGGTGTACATGCTCCTTCATCTTGTCCTGCGCCTTTCGAATATCTGTGACATCCTGTGTATATGGTGCCATCACTGTCTCAATAGCCTCTTTCACAAAATTAGAAAGCTTCTCCATAAGAGAATTTACCTTAGCATCCGCTGCCCGAAGCACTCGCATACCCTCGCTAGGAACCCCACGAGCTGCTGTGGTAGAAGATGGAATAAGTGCAGAAGGACCTGTAGTGGAATATGGAGCACTCAGATAGTCAGGCCTCAGAGCGGGAGGCACAAAACTAGGGGCAATAACATAATCATCAGTGGCCAAGTCCTCGGGCTCAAGAATGTGAGCATCAAGTACTGTTGCCGAGGCTTTCGGCTCTGGACTCACTCGCTTCCTCTTTCTACTCCCTGGTTCCAATTTGGTGTAATCTATCATTTGGTCAGCCTTTAACATCCTGTCCACCCTAGGAATATCACGAACCTTCTTTCTACGACATAGTTAGGTGATCAAGCAAGAAAAAGGGAATGATATGCCTTTTTGAGTGGACTTATTTTTTATCTCATCCCTGATAATTACCCCCACATTGACGAGGTACACGGACATCAGTGAAGCAATGAGAATACACTTCGCAATGGTTATGTTGGTGCTATTCTTGGAAGGAATCACTGGCGAGGATACGGGTGATAACAAAAACTTAGCTTCGCGGTTGAAAGTGTTTTTCTCAATGGAGACTGATGGATCTAGCCATGGTGGAGTCCCTGTGGCTATCACTGAAGCAACCCACTCTCGCTGCTCCTCTGGGTTCTCCATCCTTAATTCATACTCGTAATCATCGAAGGCCAACCTTCAATAGGGTCAGTTTCTCTTCGCTGCTCATACATGATGGAAGTTATAGTATCGGCAGAGCAATCAATATCCTTCCCCCAAACAGGAATCCAACAAAAGTGTTCCACATTTTTCTTGGGCTGGCGGCGCAAGATTTTTGCATTTAACTTGGCGGCATAAGCTGCATAGAATTCCATAACAAGAGCTGGGCAATATTCAGCCGGCTACATGAAATAGGTCCATCTCAATGCTTTGAGCTTACAGATGATGCCCGGGCATTGGTCATGTAGACCATTCAAAGTGACCCCCTTTTCTACAATGAAACCCCAGACTGGATTTCCATCGGGTTTAATAACTCCCCAAGCCCTGTACAGTTCCCTGGATCCAGGTACGGTGAACCATTTCTCCACCGCTTCCCTTCTTTCACCTCTTGTGATGGAATCCTTAAGCTCAGGTGAGGAAGCCTCATGTGTCCCCTCTTCAGACTGGGGGACAGGATCCACAGGTGTTTTTTCTTCTCTTCTAAAGGTGGAGGCTTGTCGTGTTACCTTTTTCCTTCCACCTTGTGCTTTATTTGTTCGAGCCATCCTGCAATTCGCACAAAAAATATCCACTATTTATAGTGCTCTTTAAGTAAGAAGAAAGAACCAAAGCAAATGAAATTGAAAGGAAAAGCAGAAGATACACTAATGTATGGTGACATCATTTGCGATGCACCATATACGAGTGGCATGTATGACATGCCAATCGCATGTAGTGTCGCAAGTGCTGCCACCTGAACTCTTTTTTTTTGTTACTATCAACACTTGCTGCAGCAGGTGCGAGTCGCATGTTTAACATGCCACTCGCAGTGAAGCATTGAACTGTTGTTGTTGTGTTTTTTTTTTTTACGAACTCAGTTCTATATACACAAGAAATCATATTCACACACACGAGAATATACTCATGTAACTATTTCTCTTAAGAAGGTTGTCACCCCGTCTATCATTGGGAAAAGCTACTTAATCGCTTCGGCCAATGTTCAATGAAGATTCCTCATAATTAAACATCAAATTTACAGGATTCCAAAGGCATCATGGGTTCTAATCTACAACTAATATGCTTTGGATACTCAAGAATTCCCCAAGTTTGGAAAACTATCAAAATTCCACAAAATCTAAGCACAAAGGATCATTTAGGCATTTCATCAAACACGTTATGAGCATTCATCAACAATCAACCATCACGACCATGGGTACTCAAGAATTCCCCAGATTTCACATAATTATTCATGAACAAACACTTGTTATCAACCTAGTATGACCACACAAGCATGGGTACTTAAGAATTCTCCATTTTTCAACAATTTCCAACAACCCACATAATTCACAACATAGTTCTTCACCAAAACTAACTAATTACATATAGTGGAAATAAATGTCAAATAAATGGTTTGAAATACTACTTAGTCATCACTTAGTGTAAAGAAGAGTAAAGTGTTCATACCTTGAGAGTTGATGAAAATGGGAACACTTGAAAGAGCTTTGCCAAAAATTTTGAATTAGGCAGGAACCCTAGCTATGATTTGTTGAGTGAATTGGAATGATTGGAGTAATGGAGTGATATAGGAAGGAAGGGAGACGGTTGAGAAGAGGGAAAATGAAGGGGCGTAACTGATGAAACCATCAGTTACGCTCCTTATAATTTGAATTTAAAAAAAAAAAACTGAGTCGGATCGGGTCAACTGACCCGTGTTTTTTCACTTACCTGCACCACATGCGGCTCGCATATGGAGCGGCATGTTGTGCCTGCGAGTCGCATATGGTGCACTTCCTTCGCACCTGTTGGCAGAGAAACTGAACATTTTTGGCTTGTCATTTTGTACCACTTATGAGACGCAGGTGCTGCAGCAGGCATGACATGCGAATGCCATGTGCTGCAGCATGTCGTGCCTATTGATATTTTCCCAACTCTTCTTCTCTTATGCAACCCAACTTACTCCTACACACTTAATGATACATTAAAAACACCACGAAAGTAAAAACAACATACACCTGAAAATGAAAACTTGGGTTGCCTCCCAAGAAGCGCTTGATTTTACGTCGCAGCACGACGTTGGTACCTTTTTATGGATCATTGAGGAAGAATACCTCGATGATCTTTGTTTCATTCGGGGACCCTAAGTAATGCTTCACCCTTTGTCCGTTCATATTGATTTTATTTCTACTTGGGCACACAAGTTCAACTGCTCCATGTGGGAACACTTGGGTGATTTCAAACGGGCCGGACCATTTGGATTTCAACTTTCCGGGAAATAACCAGAGTCTTGAGTTGAACAATAACACCTGGTACTAGGGCTGAAATCTCTTTGTATAATCTTTTTGTCATTGAAATGCTTCATGCGAGCTTTGTAGATCGGAAAATATCCAGCTCATTTAGTTGATCCATCCTTAGTTGCAAAGCATCTCCCCAATCAAGATTCAGCTTTTTCAATGCCCAAAGTGCCTTGTGCTCAAGTTCCACTGGGAGGTGACAAGCTTCGGCAAATACCACTTGATAGGGAGACATGCCAATAGGTGTTTTGTATGCAGTTCGGTATGCCCATAGAGCACCATCCAACTTCCTCGACTAATCAATGCTATTTTTATTAACTGTCTTGGAAAGGATGCTATTGATTTCCCAATTCGACACCTCAACTTGGCCACTTGTTTGGGGATGATAAGGGGTGGCCACGTTATGCTTAACTCCATATTTCTCAAGAAGCGCTTTGAATAAGCGGTTGCAAAAGTGAGTACCCCCATCACTATTGATGGCCCTTGGAGTTCCAAACCTTGAGAATATGTGTTTTTTTAAGAATACGGTGACACCCTTGCCTTTATTATTGGGAAGCACAACAGCCTCTGCCTATTTGGACACATAGTCGACCGTCACATGGATGTATTTTGTCATATCCCGTATTTTTATACGGCGGATTATTCGTAAGCTAATCGGCATAAGTCCAAGGACAAGATTATTTATGGATTTGAGGCAATGACTTTTAATTCCCGATTTTTATGAATGCACGAATTGCTTATAAATTTTAATTGGTATAGAAATATTAATGGAGATTATGGATTAATTAACCATGATTAGATTATTAAATGGGATTAAAAGTTTAATTAGTCACTAATTAAGTCATAAATGGTCGTGTGGGTCCCACCCATGGCTCGGCCACATTTGATTGGCTCAAGCCATGAGTGGGACATGTGTCCAACATATAGGCATGATATAAATGGTAAATTGATGACAAGGAAAGTCATATTTCATCTTCACAACTCAAGAAAACCTAGAGAGGGAGAGAGAGGCTCTCGGCCATGGCTGGCCGAGATTGAATCCTTGTGTGTTGATCAAAAAAATATTTTCTTCAAGAATTTCAACCCTTTGGAAGGTGTATAAGAATGTGGGATTGATCCTAGATAGCAAGAACAAGTAATAAATTCAAGGCACAAATTCTAGTCAAGTTGAGAAGTCAAGTGTTTAAGGTAAGGTTTAACTTTCTTTTGCATATAATGAGTGTGGTTTGAACGTGTTGTAGTGTGTAGAAATGAATGAAATTCATGGAACTATGTGTGATGGTGTTGAGGCCGTGTAGGGGTTGTTTGTTCATGCAATGGTGAATTGATTTTACTTGGTATTTTGGTTGTTGTTGTTATGGATTGTATGGTGAGAATGAAGGCTTAATGGTTCAAGTTGGAGTTGTAATTGTTTGTGGGATGTTGTAGAAGCTAATATGATGTTAATATAGTTTCTTGCATTTATATGAATAATATTGTAACATGTGGATTGTTGGTATAGTTCATGAAATTGGAAAGAAAGAATGTGTTGTTGTTATTCTTGTTGAACTTGGAAGATTATATGTTGTATTGTGTGTTGGTTGGGCTGTTTTGGAATGTTGTACGGACTGTCCGGAGCGTTCTCGAGTCTTGTTTGAATAGTCTCGGGTTGGTACTTGAACGTATAATTGTTGATGTTGGCTTGGTTGTATGTGGCTGGTTTGAATATAAGGGAAACGTCGTCTAATTATCTAGAAGGGAGTTACTAACATTAGAATACGTTTTGAATCTCCCCGTAGCTTAACCATAGTTCTTGACTTCTTAATATAGGTTGAAATACTATTGGGCAGCGTATACGTGCTGTGTTGCGAGTAAACACAAAAGGTATGTAGAGCTGTCCTTTCTTTCTTTTGGCATGCCTTAGATTTAAGCGATGAATGTTATGAACTTTGGGGTAACTCTATTCATAAGTTCCGAATGTAATTCATGATTCTTATTCACTTCTTGATGTTAGAACTCTTAGGATAGTTGAGCTATTGCCCTTGAGTCTTTTATATGATTGGCTAGTAAATGATGTACAAAAGTTCCTATTCCTAAAGGATTCTATAATGAATAATGTCCTTAACTTTCATAAGTTGTCTCGTATTGATTTGATACATGTCTATGGTCCCTGAGACTTTCCTTAATATAGTTCTTAATGACATTTAGAGAGAACTTAATATGGCTATTATCCTGATACTCGAGAGCTGATTAGTCTACTTATCTATTGAGTCTCAAAAGATGATTTATGTGCATATGGTTACTTACTACTCTGCTCGTGCATACTGTTCTTGTATCATTCACCGAGTCTCGGGCCGGGTATGTTATCATGCACAGTGTCAATGCATTATTCACCGAGTCCCTTACTAAAGGGCCGGGTACGGTATATAATGATATGATGATATGATATATGATTATGGCACCGAGTCCCATAATGGGCCGGGTACCGTATACGTGTACACGACTTTATTCACCGAGTCCCTTACTAGAGGGCTGGGTACGGTATATGTATATGATGATATGATATGATTATGGCACCGAGTCCCATAATGGGCCGGGTACGGTATATGATAATGATATGCATGATTTTGTTTCGTAAGGCACATGTACAGTGAGTTCTTGATTATTATACTTGTTCTGGTAATCTCTACTTTAGATGTGATCTCCTTTATGGTATTCCATGCTTTATATACTCAGTACATATTTCGTACTGACCCCCTTTCTTCGGGGGGCTGCGTTTCATGCCCGCAGGTACAGACGCTCGTTTTGGTGATCCGCCAGCTTAGGATATCTATTCAGCTATCTTGGAGTGCTCCCTTGTCCCGGAGCCTAGCTTTTTGGTACAGATCCTTTTGTTGCATATATATGTTTATCCAGGGATACGGCGGGGCCCTGTCCCGTCATATGATACTGTTGTTACTTTTAGAGGTCTGTAGACATATGTGTGGGTTGTATGTATGTGCTGTCCAGCTGTGTTAGTATGACTTATGTTTTGGGACGTTCCCACATGCTATGACAGCCTTGTCCGCTTATATACTGCGTTATCTGTTGTTAGTTGTGACTCCTCAGGAGACAGGTTGCTTAATATATATATATTTGTGCGACAGTTCTGAGACTATGTGTTGGACCTATGGGTCCCCTATCATGTTTGGTTGTGGATTAATCATCTAGCTAACAGGGGTGTATACGAGTGTCCAGCTCGGGCACTAGTCACGGCCTACGGGGTTGGGTCGTGACATATTTGTTGATATAGGAACTCACAAATGGCCCCATGAAACCAATGCCCCATACATCAAACAACTGCACCTCAAGAATTGGTGTTATAAGAAATTAATGCCTTCTAGATATACCCCCTTGCCGTTGACATTGATCACAAGCTTTCACAAAGTCATGGGCGTCTTGGTGGATGGTCGGCCAATAAAAACCACTTTGGAGGACTTTTGCCGCTTTTCTTGAACTACTATGATGACCGCCCACTGGTGATGAGTGATATGCCTCAATGAAATGCATTATATTCGCCTCGGGTATAAACCTTCTTATTATGTTGTCGGCACAAATCCGGAATAGGTAAGGCTCATCCCAATAAAATTTCCACACATCGCTCAAGAATTTTTTGTTTTAATAGAAGTTCAAGTCCTCCGGTATTATATCACTAGCATGGTAGTTGGCAAAGTCGGCATACAAAGGAATCATATCAAATGACCCTGCCATCATTTGTTCATCCGTTAATGTTTCATTGATTTCAAGACCATCAGAGGGCTTCCCGTCCTCTTCAAGTCGTGACAAGGGATCCGCAACTTGATTTTCACACCCCTTTCTATCCTTGACCTCGAAGTCAAATTCTTGCAACAAGAGGACCCATCGTATCAATCTTAGTTTAGCATCCTTCTTGGTCATAAGATAGCAAAGTGCTGCATGGTCGGTGTGAACCACCACATGAGTTCCCAACAAGTATGCCCGAAATGTTTCAAAGGAAAACACAATGGCAAGTAGATCTTGCTCGGTAACCGTGTAGTTCAATTGAGCCCCCATTCAGAGTCTTTCTTGCATAGTAGATGGGATGAAAAATCTTGTCTCACTTTTGATCAAAAATAGGCTCCATGGAAAATCCACTTGCATCACACATTAATTCAAAGGGCTTAGACCAATCAGGAGCAATGATGATAGGCGCCGATGTGAGTCTCTCTTTCAAGCACTCAAACGCCGTCAAGCAAACATCATAAAAAACAAACATGGATTCCCTTTCTAATAACTTGCATAGAGGATTGGCTATTTTTGAGAAATCCTTGATGAATCTTCTATAGAATCCGGCATGATCAAGGAAGCTACGAACACCCTTGACGGAAATAGGGGGAGGAAATTTGACAATAACTTCAATTTTCGCTTGATCAACCTCAAGCCCTTTTTCCGAGATCTTGTGACCCATAAAGTGACACTTCTCCCAATTGAGAACCAAATTTGTCTCCTCACACGTTTTCAATACTTGGGCAAGATTTTCCAAGCACCCATCAAACGCGTCCCTAACCACGGAGAAGTCATCCATGAAGATTTCTATGGACTCCTCAACCGTGTCGGAGAAAACAGACATCATGCAATGTTGAAAAGTTGTGGGTGCATTACATAGCCCAAAGGGCATCCTCTTGAAAGCAAATGTCCCATAAGGACAAGCGAAAGTGGTCATCTCTTGGTCCTCGGGAGCAATGGTGATTTGATTGTATCCGAAATAGCCATCAAGGAAGCAATAATAATCTCTTCCAACAAGCCCATCGAGCATTTGATCCATGAAAGGCATTGGGAAGTGATCCTTTTATTACGACCCAACTAGGGGCCATGACGGGTACCCGGGGCTAACCCCCTGGCTCATACCATTACCCATCGTACACATCAAGCGTTCATTCATTAATCTTATACTCAAATCATAGGAAAACTGTTTTGCACTTTGAACATAATTACCTTTATATACATAAGCCCTTCGGCTAACAAACTAATATACATATAATAAGGACATCGTGAGACCATACTACCCACACATACGTATCTACGAGCCTCTACTAGAGTGCTAGACATAGGGACGGGACAGGACCCCGCCGTGCCCAAAATACATGTATATACACAAAATAATAAATCAATGGCACCTCCGGAACAATGGAGTGCTCTCAAGTCAGCTAGTAGCTCCTACGAGTCTGGATCACCTCTCTGTCTACCTGTAGGCATGAACACAGCGTCCAAAGAAAGCAGACGTCAGTACGAACATTTTACTGAGTATGTAAGGCATCAACAATAATAATACATCAATGAAATAAGAAATCATCAAATGAGGAGCAACCTGTAACTGACTATCAATTATAATAGAAATAATGCATGTTGGCTTACTCCATAATCATCAATATATCAGGTATGTATATATGTATAAGCTGCCCGACCATATAGGTACGGTGTAATAATCATTAGCCCGCGCCCAGGCATCCCGCATCCGGGGTACCATCTTATGCCGCCCACTAGTGGTGTCTGCCCATGCCACCTAGACATGGTGTATACGTTGCCCGCCTTAGCAGTGTCTGCCCGGCCATATAGGCGCGGTGTAATATCATTATCATGTACTCATCATAAAGTATGCATAGAACTCAAAGGCAGCTATACTTTATCGGGGTGACATAAGGTCGTGAACCCCCGATTCCATTATGGAGCATTCATAAGCATTCTTCCTCACCTTGAAGGAATTAGCATATAAGGTGAGTGTATACAATGAACAACATCAATGGAACGCAGTTAACATCATTAGCTTTGTAGAAACAACATATTCATGAACTCTAGAATCTTTGGACTTAAGCTCATCATCATCATGTTCATAATATCTCTTATTTTTAACTCATATGGCTATTCATGAACATAGACTCTTAGTTTTCCGGAATGTAGGAAATTCGTGGAGAAGGAGGGAAGATCATGTCATAAGATTCCTGCCTTAGAAAGAAAGGACTAGCCTCACATACCTTTTCCTTTAGCTGTTCTACCGCTTGATCGTTCTCCTTCAATACTCACGTATTTACCTTCAAGGGAGTTCGTATTAACATTAGCTAAATGATTATAAGAACAAGCTTACTAAGGCTAGAGAAAATTGGGCAGCATTTCCTTTGTTTATACAACCTTCCGCATATCACATTGTCAAGACCCAGCCCTGTGGGCCATGACTAGTGCCCGAGCTGGACACTCGTATAAGTATCTGTTAAATATAGACAAATTGATTCTTAAGACCAATATGGAAACTTGCAAAACAACCCAAACGGTTCATTACGACATCATACGTATATATCCAGATAACCTGTCTCCTGAGGAGTCACAACTGACCAAAACATAATATGATACGCAAGCCGACAAGGCTGTCACAACATATCAATACCATACGCAAGCCGACAAGGTTTCCACAACATGTCAACACCATACGTAAGCCGACAAGGCTGTCATTACATATCAATACCATACGCGAGCCATATAGACACAGCTGAACAAAACTTATACACAACCCACACATATGTCTACAGACCTCTAAGAGTATCGATAGTGAAATATGACGGGAGAGGGCCCCGCCGTACCCCTGGATAAACATATTTATATACATCAAAAGATCTGTACCAAAGTCTAGGCTCCGGAACAATGGAGCTTTCCATGACAGCTGAGTAGAAATCCTAAGCTGGAGGATCATCAAATCGAGTATCTGTACCAGCGGGCATGAAACGCAGCCCCCCGAAGAACGGGGGTTAGTACGAGATATGTACTGAGTATATAAAGCATGAAATACAGTAAAGAGGATCCTGACTGAAATAGAGATCACAGGAGACAAGTATGACATTCAAAATACCAATACACTTCCCTTATGAAATGTAAATCGTGCATATCAATATCATCTATCATACCCGGCCCATTATGGGACTCGGTGACATAATCATATCATCATCATATATATATATATATACAGTACCCGACCCTCTAGTGAGGGACTCGGTGAATAAAGTCATCACATGCCATCCTTGGCGCCATAATCACATCATCATATGATTATATCATCATATCATCACATCATCATATCATCATATATATATATACCGTACCCGGCCCTCTAGTGAGGGACTGGGTGAACAATGCAGTGAAACTGTGCACGAAAACATACCCGGCCCGGGACTCGGTGAAAGATATATTGAGGCATGCACGAGTAGAGTAGTGAGCAACCATATGCAAACTAAGTCATATTTGAGACACGATAGAATAATCAAAATGAACTTATCATTTGAAAATCAATACAATAATCATATCAAGTACCTTTCGAGTGTCACTATGGATTATATCAAAATAGAACTTCTGGAATCATAGACACGTATCAAGACATAATAAAATAAGTTCTGGGAACCAAGAACATTATCCATCCTAGTGGCTCTAAGAATAGGAACTTCTTTGGAGTCATATACACGTCGTCCGTTTGTTTCATAAAGATCATGCCAAAAAGAAGGAAAGGATAACTTTACATACCTGTTATAGGTTAACCGTAACCAAGTTCGCTTCGTCGCCCCTTTAGCCTATTTAATATGAAAGTAATACGATTGTTAATAAACTACGACTTTCCAGTTTATAAATCTACAACCAATCATTTATAGGAATCATTTCTTAGTCCACACTTTTCGATTTGTATTTTGATTAGTTAAGAACCTAACGGAAATCAGGCAGCATTTCCTCTATATAACTCGCCTAACCCGAACTTCCAATTAATCTCCTGTTATCACAGCAATACCAACAACAACAATAATAGAAATATTCATATCAAATCCCCAAAATCCAGCCCATAAAAAACTCAAACAACCCAATAACCTTTCTTAATCCTTTTCCAATCCAAATCATTAACATCTAATCCAATTCATGTCTCAATAATCTCATAAAAACAACTGCAATTTAAATTATCAAGATTCCTTCATCTTTAACACATAATCCATAATAATAATAACGCTAACAACAATCAAACCCAATCCAATTAAAATAACTCCAATTCTACCCAATTACACGCTAACAATAATCATGTAATTTTCTTACTTCCAATTTCGTCTAGTACACTTTAATCTCTCCATTACAACATCATTAACTCCAATTACACTTCAAGAAAAGGTAATCTTACCTCAAATTAGCTAGGACAAATTCTAC
This sequence comes from Lycium barbarum, assembly GCF_019175385.1. Classification (NCBI taxonomy): domain Eukaryota; kingdom Viridiplantae; phylum Streptophyta; class Magnoliopsida; order Solanales; family Solanaceae; genus Lycium; species Lycium barbarum. Next base: position 87,807,747 of record NC_083344.1, read on the forward strand.
AATTTCCCGCACCAATTGCACCACTTCTTTTCCTCAATTCAATATTCCGATGTCGCTGCCTCCCTTGAACGTCTACAGTACCTTAGAGACTTAATCTAGAAGAATTTTTTTTTTTTTAAAAAAGACCATGGCTGGCCGTGAACAGTGGCAGCCATGGATATTCATGCTTCATCCTCTCAATCAATCTCTCACTAATTCAACAAATTGTCAATGGAAATGTGATGAAGAAATGGTGATATTGAATCATATTATGTTAATTATAGGTAGCCTAATAACCCTACATGTGCCCCACTTTGATGATTCATCAATTTTATATTTATTTATTTTAAAACGGTGGGGCCCACTTAATTGACTAATTAGCTAACTTAATTAATCTTAATTAATCTCTAATCCCCACTTAATAATCTAATCATGGTTAATTAATCCCCAATCTCAAAGAATATTTCTATACTAATTGAAATTTATAAACAAATCGTGCACTAATTAAAATCGAGGATTAAAAGCACTTTATTTCATATCTTAAAATAATCTCGTCCTTAACTTATGTCGATTAACTTACGAATAATTCGATGTACAAAATACGGGGTGTAACATCCTTCCCTCCTTTGGAACATTCGTCCTCGAACGTTAAACTAATCCTGCACTCCCAATATTTCTTTAAACGTTCTTTCACTGAATTATACTCTTCACGTGACTCTTTCATTGGTCGATTCCCTTCAATTTGTTATAATGCATTCCAGATCCCCAAGTAACCATTTCCATAATTTTTCCTCTTTCTATTGCTTCTCGAGGTAGTAATTCCACGTCATTGTCTTTATGGTTGACAGTTGTATTGTCAGCTCTTCTGCTGAAATGTTACTTTCTCTCTTGTATGCATACTGCTCAATTGCACTGGCACTGATTGATTCTGACTTGTATTCATGGTGCACTTAGTCATAACTAGACTCTTTCTTCTCCTATAGTTACTCTCTTAAGATGTATCGGTCACTTCACTTTACCTTTTAATTATTAAATAAGATCTTATAACGAGCAGACGTCCCTCGTCGATTTATTGCCTCTGGTAACCTGTAGACCTTTCGCAGACTCTACGAATAAAATGACATTTCCCAAAATGTAACATTATTTTACTCCCATAATTTTGCATTGCTCTGCAGTTACAGTCCGTATTCTGGAAGCTTCAGCACCATGTGTCACTTTTCGACTTTCCTTTAAAGGCTTTTAACTGTCACTTTGCTTTTAGCTCTTGATCTGGACCTTTAGGGTTGGCTATCGAGTAGCGCTAGAGTTCCCTCATTTTATAACTTCACATAGCCGCTCTGTGATCTGTCTATTATTAACTGGTATAATTCTGAGGGAATTTCTTTTGATTTGACATATAAATTCACTGTCATTCAGCAACCAGTGACCCGTTTGTTCTAATCGTCTCGGTTAAACCATTTCACAACTTCCCTTAATCTAACTTGTAACATTTTAGGCATATTATCTCGTGTCGTTTCTTTATTTTTGATTCAAACTCTTCTATTGCCTCTTTACGCAAATTTTGCTCCTAGTTTTACTGTCACACATTTTGTTGCAATCTTTACGCAAATATGTGAAAGTGCTCAAATTAGCCCGAGAAGTACCTTAGCGTCGTTTCACTTGTCTTTATACTTTACCTTGCATTCTTCTCTCGTATCATTCAATGGTATCAGGCTCAACTATGGCCATGTCCTACTTGCCCTCAGTATTAATTCTATCTCGGTAATTTTGCTTCGAACCATTTTACACCTTTCCTTGATGTACCCAAAATATCATAACTGCCTTGCTATTACTGAATCCTTACTCTTATTATCAAGTACTCACTTGGTCTCATTCTTAGCATACAAATATTCGTAGATTGCATAACTATTCTTGTACCACTCGTATCAAGTATATCCAATCTTAATTATAGTCTTTCCTTCTCCTGGTTCATTCTGCTTTACGGATCTTATTTGTACTAAAACTCACATGTTGTCTATCTTGTCATACTCCTTTCTTTCCTTTATTCACCATTCAATTTTCTCATATCCTATTATAGGAGATTTCCTATCCCTCCTCCTTTGGTATTTATAAATCGCACTATCATTAGCGCACAACTCTATTGCCGACACCTTAGCCTTTAATCTAGTATAGCATTGCTATCTTTTATAAAATCTCTTAAGTTACTCGCTACCATTCTTCTGTCGTACTCTTTCTTTTTACAAGCACCCACTTTCTAATGTCATATCATATAAGATCTTTACAAATGATCCTCGGTCTTGTCTCAAATACTATCCTGGCTTCTATCCATTCATTGCTGGCCTCCAGGTCTTACTAACTTGTTTCGGCAAGGGATCTCAATTGAAATTTAAGCATCTATATCAAATATATTTCAGTGTCAATTGTTTCCATCTCACACCTGCATTTTCTCGCCCACTTCCCCCCTTTAGGGCATACTTATACCATTATCTATATTTATTCTGCTCCATGTCTCTATTTCTAATCTCAAATTCACCTGATCTTTCTTCCAATTCATTTGGTATATTGTACCATACCCATGTCCTTCTTCATTATGTACAACTTTGATTATCCACGTACGAAACCTTAACAAAATCGTGAAGCGATGAGAACCTTTCCATATATAGTATAAAATCTTATCTGATAATTCGTACTCGAGTAATGTAATCAATGTAGCAACTCATCCAATGCCACATTCCACTTACTCCAATCAATAATGAATTATTACCTGTAGTTATATTCTAATGATAAGTGTCCAAAGTTCTCTTGTGACATTATCTTCATCCCAACCTACATCATCTGTTTCCTTTAATAAACTTACAAAACACCATTTGTCCCTCAGGCCTACAGTCCTTGTCCTTTAAGGATTTCACTATTTTCGAGGTAAAGTCATATACGTGCAGTACTCCTTTACGTCTTATGCTCTTCTTCCCTTGTTGCGTACCTGACACTGACTTCTAACTTACTCAAGATCATATCAAGTTCGTCTTAATGATAGTCTTATCTTATCGCCTTGTCGTTGTATTATACCTTTAAGTTCGTAGCTATGTATTTCCCTTTTTATTTTACACTCGTACTCCATTTAATTACATCTATCTTAGGTGCTTCTTTTAGTATTCCTTTCCATTTTTTTATCCTATGTCCATCTTTCATTCTGTGCACAAGGAATCTCTTGCTACTCTTGTATCCTTTGGAAAACACTACTCCTACATAATCCCTTTCTCGATTTCAGAGTGTATTCGGTTCATCCCTATTTGTTCTTATCATTCCAGTCATATTTTGGCACTCATTCTGCTTCGTTGCTCATCTTTTTATAGTTTGGTCTTTCATAGTTCCGTCACTTATATTACTCGTGTCCTAAGCTATACATGTCATAACCGATTACTGCACTGTTATCTCGCTCGCTTCCTTCTTATTTCCTTCTTTTAATTACCTCCTTCTTTTCTTGTGCTCGTTTTCATTTCCGTTATCGCATAATCTTTATTCTGAACTTTCCCTATAGAACTCTATAAGTCTTTCTCATTCATTCTATATCCTGCCTTTCCATTTCACATTTGCCTTTACACTTTAGTCACATAGATCACGTCATACCTTTTAGTCACTTCCTCACCGGGCTTTGTTCATTCTCATAACAATCCTCATTATATTCGCATTATATCCTGTTCGTAATCAATCCTATAATGTAACACTCTGTCCTCCCCTTTTTTTTAACTTTATTCACGATTCCGTCTATGGTTTAATCACATTCTGTGGAGTATGCATCTTAACCTTTTACCCTTTCTGGTTAATCCTAACCTCAATACCTCACAAGCCAACTTACCAATACATTCATATTTGTCGCGATTCTTCTTCCTCGGTACTCTTGTTTCAATCATACAGTTATTTCTTCTAACTATAAACTCGTCGTAACTTATCCCTGCTTGTCAATTCAGTGATACCTCAATATAATATAATGCCCTATTAAGATTTGCCAGCCTTTTCTAGATCATCTCTTAGTATCTCAAGCCCTTCCAAATTATCCAAGCATTTCATCAACAACACATAAAACACATGATCTAAGACAGCCCACAAGTTTGAGTTTTCCTTTTACAAATTCCATCTCCAATTAGTTGATTAAGAACTAATAAACTCAAGGACATAAAGATACGATGAAATGTTACCTCAAGAACACCAGAATGTTGCAACTCCATGATTATGTCACCATGAAGCATCTTCCAAAACCACCACAAGAAGAAGAACTAGAATCCGACAAGCACCACGGGACTTTCTAATGCTTGATTCACATAGTTTACCTCCAGATTTGTTCTTGGGTCGTGAACGAACTATTTAGTTCATAAACTACTTGTTGTATGCTTTGTACTCTTCAAATAAAAGTGAAACTTAATTGTGGACATTTTTTGCTCTTCAACATGAACCTCTTCTAAGGTGACATGTGGCTGGAAAGTATCCTGGTCCATTCAAATGAATTCCAAACTTTGCTGCTCATATATGCTTCTTCGAAATATAATTTCCCAAATAAGAATGATGCCTCTCACGGATGACATGGAGGGTATCTCTTAAAGCTTTAATCCAACATGATAAATATACCATTGATAACGTCCAAATCCACCCTATTAATTGGAATGGGCACGGTCGTATGCAAATATAATTTACCCAACTATGAGTCGGGGTCGAATCCCACAGAGAACAATATGTAGGCGATTAGGAAAAGTAGGAATTTTCACCAACTACGCTAAAGCCAAACGATAGATAATGTTTTGGTTTTGTTTGAGAGAATTATAACTAATGCAAAAATGTAAACTAACCTAGAAAGCAAGTAAAATGATCAATGGCCACAAGCATGGATACAAGGGAAACTACGCTCAAGTAACGATCCAATGTACTTCATGATTTACAAATAATGGTGAGTTTATATTACTTAGCCTCGGATAATGACTCTAAATTAGCTTCTTCCGAAGACTAACTAGACTACCTAATTGAATATCCCTAAAGCAATTAGGAGCATTAAGAACACCCGAATATGGCTACAAGTGGTGTCGCCTATTCCTAGGTCGATTTCCATTAGATGAGGGTTAACGCCCCAAATTCTTGTTAATTAATCTTTCCCAATCCCGAGTTTGCCTCTTCCAAGTTTAAACCGAAATAAATGGGCAAGTCTTAGGGTTAGCTACTCCCTTAAGAATCATTCAAAATGAGATTAATTAAAGAAACAATAACTCACTTCATTAGGAATAAAATCATTCAACACATAAGCAAAACAAGAGATTCAATCCAAACTTTAATCAAGAATATTTCCATAAACGAAATTCAAGTATTGAAATGAAATACTACACACATAAATATTCAATACATAGCAAGAGTAGAAGAAATGGGTAAAGAATTTCTCATTGGTGTCTCCAAATCTTCTCTTCCAAGGTGTTGGTGATGAACCCTAGCCTCCAAGAACTTGTGTGTTGTGCCAAAGATAAAATGTTTTCTGCCCTAAGCCTCTCTTTTATGCCCCATTTTTCAGATTTGCAATTCTGCCCGTTTTTGCAGATCTGGCCCGTTTTTGCAAAACTGTCCCATTTGGCCTCTTTTTTACTTAATTTTCACTTGGTTTCTTCCGATCACTTCTAAATCACATAAAACCTGTAAAATAGATGTAAACGATATTAAATGCACTATTTTCTCAAGCAAACATAGCAAAAATATAAGATTAAAGAAGAGATAAGTTGGTAAAATACCAACTTATCAAACCCCCAAACTTAAACTATTGCTTGTCCTCAAGCAATTCAAAACATAAAATCTCTTTCTAAGGAATTGACTCAATAGTGCACCAACATCATACCAAGTTAAAAAGTCTACTTTAAGCACAAAAACATGACTTTGATTGGTACCAACAATTAATTCAAAACATATAAATCACCAACTTCTTCTTAAAAATTTCATTTTCTTTTCAAGTGCTCAAACACCAAGTTGATCAAAGTAGCAATCAAGTCATGACACTAAAGCTTCAAAATTTGACTCCTTATCACAAAACAACTTTTTTTTTTTCTTCTCAATTGGAAAATAGAACAATTTCACAACTTAAATTCTCATGTGCCCTCACACTCAAGAAGGAATCCCACACTTAGAAAATGTAAGTCAAAACACAATGGGATATTAAATAGAAAGAATTAACTCTCTTCTCTCACAAAGATGTTCAATTGCACAAGTAGTACCATAAGCTTGCCCTTCATGTATTTCTCCACTAATATAGACACACTTGGTTCAAAATCAATTAGGGCTTAAAGGGTTGTAATGTAGGCTTTTGGTTAAGGTAGGAACATAATTTGGAAATAGTGACTCAAAAACCTCCCTAAGCACTACAATTTTCAACAATCAAAGCACACTTCCTTTGAAAATTTTCCACCCTTTTCTTCATTTTCCATTTCACCAACTAGTCTTCCCTTTATTCACAACTCTTCATTATTCCTTCCTTTTTTTTTTCTTTTTCAAAATAACAAGGTAGTTTCCAATATTTTTTTTATTTTTTTTACTACTTCATTTTTTTTTTCACCTTAAAGTAACTCCCACATCACAACTTTTTCCAACTATCACCCCCAAACTTAAGCTTTTAGCCTACGTTTGCACTTTCAACGCACTTAAGGAGGTAGGGTACCAAAAGATGGCTCAATGAAGAACAGAATGTTAAAGTTTGTAATATGGTTGCCAAAGAAAAGGTTAAAGGCTCAAAAGGGGTTGACTAGGGAAAATATGCAAGGGTAGGAAATTTAAGGCAACAAAAGCGGTTCAAGGAAGGCCTAACATCATTTTTCAAACCAAGTGTAGTCTAGGATTTCGCCTTGAAACTCATTCCGGGCAAGTTCTAGACCACAAATAATGCAAAAGAACTCACAAATAAACCTCATCACACATGGCACATGAAAACTCAAGTAGAATATGTATCCAAGAACCAAATGAAACAAATGAACTCAAAAAGTCACTCATAGCCTAAAGAGACTAATTAGTGAAAGTAAGAGTCAAAAATTAAATCTAAAAGTCACAACAAGAAACCTTACTTCAATCATTTTTCTTTTTCAAAAATCAAGAGTTCATATGTTAAGGTTTAAATAAGTTGGTACCAAGCAAGCCAAAAATTAGCCAAGGGGTAAAAAGTCACATCCCAACACCATTTTTACTCCTAAACTACCTAACTAAGAACGGAAATAAAATAACAAAAGTAACTAATCCACAACATGCAAAAAGAACGAAATTTTCAAGAATTTGAGCAAGTTCCATTTGTAACGTTTATCCACAGCCACACCAACAGTCACAAAATAAACCCGACAAGGGCACACAATCAAGCATAACCAAAATATAGCGTGCTACCACATGCCACCCCCAACTAAAAACATTGCAGTGTCCTCACTGCACAAGCAAAAACTGGACAGTTTTGCAGAAACTGGACAGTTTTGCAGAATCTGCAATTTTCAGCAGCTACTGGTTTGGGGCTGTTCGAAAATTCGACCTGCTCAAAACAACTCCAAAAATTCTAAAACTTTGCAGATTAGTCAAAAACCATAAACAAAACTATTCTAAAAAATCAAATTTCAAAAATAATTTAAAATTTTTAAAACGATGGGTTGCCTCCCACCAAGCGCTTAAGTTAACGTCGCGGCACAACGGTTACCTGTACCACTTTTCCTTCCATTTGGAAGATATGAATTTGCGCCCCAACTTTGAATCAAGATTATGATGACGCTCATGGGGCGGTGGTAGAAAAACAAAGAGGCCAACTCTCGGATGTCGCATTTTGCACTTTTTGGCCTTTGAGTGAGGAATGCCCTTTTGTCTTCTTGGCATAGCAAACTTCAAAATAAAAACACTTTCTTCTTCATATCCAAAATTCTCCATTGGCTTGTTTGGTTCAACTTCCATATCATCAACCAAGCACAATGTTGAAAAATGGTTCGAATGTGGTCCAACGCGCTCAAACTTCAAATTTGCATGAATTTTGACATCCTTACCCATAAATGAACTAGAGTCTTCAAAAACGATTTCATGAACTTTTTTATGCAACTCTAATATCATTTCTTCAATCTCGGCATAATTCACTATTTTTGGATTTGTTGGTTGGTAATTTATCATTAGCTCTTGAAAATCAATAGTGACCACTTCTTCATTGGAAATCAACTTAAAACTACTATCCATGGCCTTTTGATGTTGAGCATCACATGCTTCAACTTTTGCATTCAACTCGGTCTTCAATTCTCGGATAGCAATTTCAAGTAGCTCTACTTCTTGACTTTGCTCAACATGCATTTTTAGATATTCCTCCATCATCCGTGAAAAGCCTTCACGGTGATCCCCATAGACTTCAAGATGTTGAGCTTGATTCATTAGCCAATCTTGGCTCACAATATCCACTTTGTCAAGTTTTTCTTCATGGTGAGAATCGTCCAAAGCTTGTAAAAATCCTAACATGGTGAAATCCATGTTTTGGATAGTTTCATCATCTCCATTTTGAACTACTTCCCACCATTTGGCCACAATTTTCCCATATTTTTCATTTCTCTCCATAATGCCACTTAACATTTCCTCAATTTCCTTTTTTCGAGTGTTGGAAATTTCTTCTTTATGACTTAGCTCATTTTCTTCAAGTTGAACCACTTCTTCAATTTCACAACTCTTGTTGTGGTCACAAGAATTTTCGGGCTCATCTTGTAAATTTGAAATCTCTTCTTCAACTACTTCATTTTGAGGAATAGGCACATCCATGGAAATTGAAAAATTTTCATCCTCAAGTGATTTGTTCATTTCTAAAATGGATTGCCCGACGAGTTCTCGCTCCTCCTCCCTTTCCCGGTCAAAGTATGCTTGGAGCAATTCCATGATACCTTCATATCCGGTACTTTGCCCTTCGTTTGCCATATCATTGTTCCTATCAAACTCAAAAGCACAACTAGTATTTTCATTAGAACAACTTGGGGGAGGGGAAGGAAAATAATTAGGACAATCACTCCAATGTCCATTTTGACCACCACATATATTACAAATATTCCCATCATAGGATTGAGACGGTGCACACATCTCTCTCCCGGGAGCATTTTCACAATCTTGCCAAAAGTGAGGTCCTCCACAATATGGACATGGGTCATCAAAGTATGAACAACTACCATCCAACCAATTTTCATTATATGATGTCATTTTTTATTTTTTTTAGCAAAAGCAAAAACTGGACAGTTTTTTCAGAAACTGGACAGTTTTGCAGAAGCAAAAACTGGACAGTTTCTGCAGAAGCAAAAACTGGACAGTTTCTGCAGAAACAAAAACTGGACAGTTTTTCAGAAAATGGACAGTTTTGCAAAAACTGGGCAGGTTTTCAGAAACTGGACAGTTTTGCAAAAACTGGGCAGTTTTGCAAAAACTGGGCAGTTTTTCAGAACTGGACAGTTTCTGCAAAAAAAACTGGGCAGTTTTTTTTTTTATTTTATTTTTATTTTTTTAAAAGATAAAATAAAGCAAAGGAAATTTGGACCAAAGCAAGTTAGCTTAAATCCCAAACTAACCTAAATACGCCAAATTGTTCCCCGGCAACGGCGCCATTTTTGATAACGTCCAAATCCACCCTATTAATTGGAATGGGCACGGTCGTATGCAAATATAATTTACCCAACTATGAGTCGGGGTCGAATCCCACAGAGAACAATATGTAGGCGATTAGGAAAAGTAGGAATTTTCACCAACTACGCTAAAGCCAAACGATAGATAATGTTTTGGTTTTGTTTGAGAGAATTATAACTAATGCAAAAATGTAAACTAACCTAGAAAGCAAGTAAAATGATCAATGGCCACAAGCATGGATACAAGGGAAACTACGCTCAAGTAACGATCCAATGTACTTCATGATTTACAAATAATGGTGAGTTTATATTACTTAGCCTCGGATAATGACTCTAAATTAGCTTCTTCCGAAGACTAACTAGACTACCTAATTGAATATCCCTAAAGCAATTAGGAGCATTAAGAACACCCGAATATGGCTACAAGTGGTGTCGCCTATTCCTAGGTCGATTTCCATTAGATGAGGGTTAACGCCCCAAATTCTTGTTAATTAATCTTTTCCAATCCCGAGTTTGCCTCTTCCAAGTTTAAACCGAAATAAATGGGCAAGTCTTAGGGTTAGCTACTCCCTTAAGAATCATTCAAAATGAGATTAATTAAAGAAACAATAACTCACTTCATTAGGAATAAAATCATTCAACACATAAGCAAAACAAGAGATTCAATCCAAACTTTAATCAAGAATATTTCCATAAACGAAATTCAAGTATTGAAATGAAATACTACACACATAAATATTCAATACATAGCAAGAGTAGAAGAAATGGGTAAAGAATTTCTCATTGGTGTCTCCAAATCTTCTCTTCCAAGGTGTTGGTGATGAACCCTAGCCTCCAAGAACTTGTGTGTTGTGCCAAAGATAAAATGTTTTCTGCCCTAAGCCTCTCTTTTATGCCCCATTTTTCAGATTTGCAATTCTGCCCGTTTTTGCAGATCTGGCCCGATTTTGCAAAACTGTCCAGTTTGGACAGTTTTGCAAAACTGTCCCATTTGGCCTCTTTTTTACTTAATTTTCACTTGGTTTCTTCCGATCACTTCTAAATCACATAAAACCTGTAAAATAGATGTAAACGATATTAAATGCACTATTTTCTCAAGCAAACATAGCAAAAATATAAGATTAAAGAAGAGATAAGTTGGTAAAATACCAACTTATCAACCATACCGATGTCGACCTCATAATTACTATTATTATCAATTCAACCGTTAACTTTATTTCTCGAAGTCAGACGTACTTGTAACTTAGTCAAATCTTATCATTGCTGTTGACATGGCCTTTCAAGACTTTTTACGAACTTATATCTCATCCTCTTTTTATTTCTAGGAAAATTTTGGCAGAGTTTCCTCTGTATTTCTTACTATCCCAAAACCTGCACGCAGGAAATACCAACAATGTCTCACAGGGCCAACATATATACGTATATATTATATCATATCATAGCCACACAGGGCTCCCATTCTCAAGTAAAAGTATAAAGATGTCGAAACTTACCTCATATATCACACCTCGAGACGTACTTGATCCTTTAGCGATCTGTCCTATTATACCTTCCTATCTACCTTACTTTTCATTCTTCAACTTTACATTTCAATCATACTTCAATATTCTTACCGTATCCGACATGCATCTTTCACACCGTTACTTACCTGTGTACTTTGTAACCTCCAATATCATCAGTCACTTTCTTCTATCGATGTCGTTCTTCAGCTGAAATCAAGGGTTAGTATAAGGAATTTCATTTCCTATGGCTGGGCTCTATCGCACGATCTTAGATTTGAAAGAAAGGTAACATCCTAAATGTCCTGTAGCTTCCTGTTTATAGATGTGGTGCACAACACACCGATAAACAAGACTCTACTAGACACGGCCTGTAGACATTCCGAGGATGAACTGCTCTGATACAACTTTTGTCACGACCCAGCCCCGTGGGCCATGACTAGTGCCCGAGCTGGACACTCGTATACGTATCTGTTAAATATAGACAAACTGATTCTTAAGAGCAATATGGAAACTTGCAAAAGAACCCCAACGGTTCATTACGACATCATACGTATATATCCAGATAACCTGTCTCCTGAGGAGTCACAACTGACCAAAACAAAATATGATATGCAAGCCGACAAGGCTGTCACAACATATCAATACCATACGCAAGCCGACAAGGCTGCCACAACATGTCAACACCATACGTAAGACGACAAGGCTGTCATTACATATCAATACCATACGCGAGCCATATAGACACAGTTGAACAAAACTTATACACAACCCACACATATGTCTACAGACCTCTAAGAGTATCGATAGTGAAATATGACGAGACAGGGCCCCGCCATACCCCTGGATAAACATATTTATATACATCAAAAGATCTGTACCGAAGTCTACGCTCCGGAACAATGGAGCTTTCCATGACAGCTTAGTAGAAATCCTAAACTGGAGGAACATCAAATCGAGTATCTGTACCTGCGGGCATGAAACGCAGCCCCCCCCCCCCCCCCACGAAGAAAGGGGGTCAGTACGAGATATCTACTGAGTATATAAAGCATGAAATACACTAAAGAGGATCCTAACTGAAATAGAGATCACAGGAGACAAGTATGACATTCAAAATACCAATACACTTGCCTGATGAAATGTAAACCGTGCATATCAATATCATCATATCATCACATCATCATATCATCATATATATATACCGTACCCGGCCCTCTAGTGAGGGACTCAGTGAACAATGCAGTGAAACTGTGCACGAAAACATACCCGGTCCGGGACTCGGTGAAAGATATATTGAGGCATGCACGAGCAGAGTAGTGAGCAACCATATGCAAACTAAGTCATATCTGAGACTCGATAGAATAATCAAAATGAACTTATCATTTGAAAATCAATACAATAATCATATCAAGTACCTTTCGAGTGTCACTATGGATTATATCAAAATAGAACTTCTGGAATCATAGACACGTATCAGGACATAATAAAATAAGTTCTGGGAACCAAGAACATTAGCCATCCTAGTGGCTCTAAGAATAGGAACTTCTTTGGAGTCATATACACGTCGTCTGTTTGTTTCATAAAGATCATGCCAAAAAGAAGGAAAGGATAACTTTACATACCTGTTATAGGTTAACCGTAACCAAGTTCGCTTCGTCTCCCCTGTATCCTATTTAATATGAAAGTAATACGATTGTTAATAAACTATGACTTTCCATATTATAAATCTACAATCAATCATTTATAGGAATCATTTCTTAGTTCACACTTTTCGATTTGTATTTTGATTAGTTAAGAACCTAACGGAAATCAGGCAGCATTTCCTCTATATAACTCACCTAACCCGAACTTCCAATTAATCTCCTGTTATCACAACAATACCAACAACAACAATAATAGAAATATTCATATAAAATCCTCAAAATCCAGCCCATAAACAACTCGAACAACCCAATAACCTTTCTTAATCCTTTTCCAATCCAAATCATTAACATCTAATCTAATTCATGTCTCAATAATCTCATAAAAACAACTACAACTTAAATTATCAAGATTCCTTCATCTTTAACACATAATCCATAATAATAATAACGCTAACAACAATCAAACCCAATCCAATTAAAATAACTCCAATTCTTCCCAATTACACGCTAACAATAATCATGTAATTTTCTTACTTCCAATTTCGTCTAGTACACTTTAATCAAGAAAAGGTAATCTTACCTCAAATTAGCTAGGACAAATTCTACAATTTCCCGCACCAATTGCACCACTTCTTTTCCTTAATTCAATATTCTGATGTCGCTGCCTCCCTTGAACGTCTACAGCACCTTAGAGACTTAATCTAGAAGAAAAAAAAAACAAAACCATGGCCGGCCGTGAACAGTGGCAGCCATGGATATTCATTCTTCATCCTCTCAATCTATCTCTCTCTAATTCAACAAATTGTCAATGGAAATGTGATGAAGAAATGGTGTTATTGAATCATATTATGTTATTTATAGGTAGCCTAATAACCCTACACGTGCCCCACTTTGATGATTCATCAATTTTATATTTTTTTTAAAACGGTGGGGCCCACTTAATTGACTAATTAGCTAACTTAATTAATCTTAATTAATCACTAATCCCACTTAATAATCTAATCATGGTTAATTAATCCCTAATCTCCAATAATATTTCTATACTAATTGAAATTTATAAACAAATCGGGCACTAATTAAAATCGAGGATTAAAAGCACTTTATTTCATATCCCAAAGTAATCTCGTCCTTAACTTATGTCGATTAGCTTACGAATAATTCGACGTACAAAATATGGGGTATAACACACATATCGACTCCCAAGCATCCATAACAACATTCACAATATTATAGGCAACAATCATCATTCATCTACATTATCCACATTTCACAATTTCACTTCAACTCCTCCATAATCAGGGTCATAGTTCACTATTGCGTTTTCTCACATATAATACTTATCCCATATTCTGAATGTCACTTATTGCATACTTACATTCACAACATATCAATATTCATGACTCATCCAAACTACTACTAAAAATGACACTATTCTTACATTCATAACCCATTTTCTATCACCTTCTACAATTCAAGTCTTCCAACCTCTCAATACTTTAAACAACATGGAATGATCATAAAACTTACCTTTGATAGTGTGGGAATGAGCTTTAAGTGGAAATACTTCACTTGAGCAAAACCCTAGTTCCACTTCCCATGAGATTTCTTGCCTTAGATGAATCTTAGTGAGTTTCTTGCACTTGTTTCTCTTGATTTGATGAAGTTGATCCTTAGTTTCACTTGGATTCTTGTAAATGAAAAGTGTGGAAGGTTCTAGAGAGTTCTTGACCCGTGGAGTAGAAATGAGAAGATGGGAAATGAAAATAATGAACTTGGGTCCTCTTATTTAAAACTTAAAATCTGACCCATCGGGTAATTATACGGACACTTATACGGTCCGTATAAACTTATACGGTCCGTATAAGTGACCGTGAAATCATCCCATCAAAATTTCGATTCTGTGACCATTATACGGCACATTATATGGTCTGTATAATTTTATACGGTCTGTATAAGTGACCGTATAATCCCATCAGTGAGAGACCTTCACTGTGAAGATTCTATGGACCATTATACGGACCGTATAATATTATATACTGACCGTATAATTGGTCATATAATCTATCTCTTCTCTGATTTTGTTCTCGTCACTTCGTTTGATCTCAAATCCTTATGGAACCTTCTTCGTACTTGTTTAACACTTTATTAACAATCTAAGGGAAGTTATAACTCTTCTCCAAAACATCATTAAGCCATCATTCATTCGATAGTCGTAAATCCTACCCGACGCACATCATATACCTTGCTTTCCTTAACAACTTTCGTCTCCTACCTCAAATGTCTTTGAAATCTCATTTAGAATCATCAATTGTTATTTCTTACTTATTAAAACATTGGATACGTCGTGCCCTTCGTTATTCTATTCACTGCGCATTAACGGAAAATTTTTCCGGGGTGTAACATTCTTCCCCTTTTTTGGAACATTCGTCCTCGAATGTTAAGCACTCGAGAATTCTATGAAAATTTCGCCAGAGTTTCCCCTGTAATATGGCCCTACCATCCTGTCACAACATCCCACAATAATATTGGCTCATAGGCCCACAACACAATAACAATATAAGTTGGTCACACATGACCCATATGCATAAAAAGAAAACATACATACCTCATAATCCCGATGTTTCATCGAGGATCTCTTCTGGTGGCTAAAATAAGTGCGGGTATTTGGATTTCATACTCTCTTCTGCTTCCCAAGTCATTTCTTCTTGGTTGTTATTTCTCCATAAGACTTTAACTGAGGCTACTTCCTTATTTCGATGTTCCCGTACTTGCCTGTCTAATATGGCAATGGGCACTTCTTCATAGACTAACTTTTCTATCACTTGAACATCATCTATTGGAACAATCCTTGTAGGATCTCCAACACACTTGTAGAGCATTGAGACATGGAAAAATGGATGAACTGATTCAAGTTCTGGAGGCAAGTCAAATTCATAAGCTACTTGACCCGCCTTGCGGATAATCTTATAGGGTCCAATGTATCGAGCACTTAACTTTCCTTTCTTACCAAATCTCATCACTCCATTCATTGGTGACACCTTTAAGAATACCCAATCATCAACTTGAAATTCTAAGTCTCGCCGGCAGTTGTCTACATAAAATTTTTGGCGACTTTAGGGTGTCAATAATCGATCTCGGATCACTTTGACTTTTTCTACTGCTTGTTGAATTAACTCAGGGCCTATTAGCTGTACTTTTCCTATTTCAAACCATCCGATTGGGGATCTGCATTTCCTTTATATAGAGCTTCATACGGAGCCATTTGGATACTGGAATGGTAGCTATTGTTGTATGCAAACTCAATAAGAGTTAAGTGGTCATCCCAACTACCACCGAAATCTAGAACACATGCCCGTAGCATATCTTCCCAGGTCTGAATAGTACGTTTGGCTTGCCCATCAGTTTGCGGATGGAATGTCGTGCTGAGCTTTACTTGAGTACCTAGACCTTCTTGGAAAGATTTCCAGAACTTGGCTGTAAATTGCGCTCCTCTATCTGTGATAATGGATATCAGAATACCATGGAGTCGCACAATCTTCTTGAGATACAACCTTGCATAATCTTCTGCTGAGTATGTGGTTCTGACTGGAAGAAAATGAGCTGTTTTCATCAATCTATCCACAATCACCCATATAGAATCATACTTGCTTCGGGAACGAGGTAATCCCACAATATAATCCATATTAATCACTTCCCATTTCCAAGTAGGTATTTCCATTGCTTGCAATAATCCTCCTGGCTTTTGATATTCGATTTTCACTTGCTGGCAATTTGGACATTGAGCTACAAATTTTGCTATGTCTTTCTTCATGCCATCTCACCAATATATTAACTTGAGATCATGATACATCTTCGTTGCACCTGGGTGAATAGAATAACAAGAATAATGAGCTTCTTCGAGGATTCGATGACGTAATTCTGCAATATTCGAAACACATAGCCTGCCTCGGTATCTAAGAATTCCATCCATAGAAGTTTCAAATGGAGATTACTCTTTTTCATGAAATGTGTCTCTATAATGGCTCAACTGAGAATCTTCATATTGACGCTCTTTTACTTCCATATTCAGGGACGAAACTGTGGGATTATTAATACCAATTCCTGCACTACCTGAATCAATTAAACGTACTCCAAGATTAGCTAGTTGGTGGAGCTCATGAATTAATTCGTTCTTCTCCGGAGGAACTTCACATGGGCTTCCCATCGATCGGCAGCTAAGCGCATCAGCTACTACATTTGCCTTTCCGGAGTGGTATAAGATACTCATATCATAATCTTTCAATAATTCTAACCACCGTCTCTGCCGCAGATTCAACTCCTTCTGTTTGAAAATATATTGAAGACTCTTGTGATCTGTATAGATATCAGCATGCACGCCATACAAGTAATGTATCCACATCTTTAATGCATGAATAATTGCAGCCAATTCGCGATCATGAGTTGGGTAGTTATTTTCATGGTTCTGTAATTATCTTGAGGCATAAGCAATGACTTTACCGTGCTGCATTAACACACATCCTAGCCCAACATCGGAAGCATCATAATATACAACATAGCCATCTGGCCCTTCTGGGAGTGTCAAGACTGGGGCTGAGGTTAATCTGTCCTTCAATTCTTGGAAGCTGCGTTCAATAGCATAATTCCACTGAAACTTAGCTGACTTTTGGGTTAGCTTCGTCAATGGGGCTGAAATAGAGGAAAATCCTTCTACGAACCTTCTATAGTAACCTGCCAATCCCAGAAAACTACGGACCTCTGTGGGCATCGTAGGCCTTGGCCAAGTCTTCACAGCTTCAATTTTCTGAGTATCAACTCGAATGCCATCATCTAAAATAACATGGCCCAAAAATGTCACAGAATTCAGCCAAAACTCGCACTTTGAAAATTTTGCATACAATTCTCGAGTCTGAAGAATTCCAAGGACAATACATAAATGGTCTGCATGTTCTGATTCTGTGTGAGAGTATACTAGAATATCATCAATGAATACTATTACGAATAGATCCAAGAGAGGCCTGAATACATTATTCATCAAATTCATGAACACTGCCGGAGCATTAGTTAACCCAAATGACATCACCCGGAATTCATAATGGCCATATCTCGTCCTGAAAGCTGTTTTGGGAATATCTTCTTCTTTATCTCTCACTTGATGATAACCCGACCTCAAGTCTATTTTAGAAAACCACTTAGCACTCTGTAGTTGATCAAATAAATCATCCATCCTCAGAAGAGGATATTTGTTCTTTATCGTCCCCTTATTCAACTATCTATAATCGATATACATCCGTAAGGAACCATCTTACTTTCTCACAAATAGGACTGGTGCTCCCCACGGTGATGAACTGGGTCTAATAAACCCCTTCTCAAGAAAATCTTTTAACTGTGCCTTTAGCTCTTTCAATTCTGCCAGAGCCATTCGGTAAGGAGGAACAGAAATAGGCTTGGTGTCCGACAACACATTAATAGCGAAATCAATCTCTCTTTCCAGAGGAAGGCCTGGAAGTTCATCTGGAAATACATCCGGAAATTCATTCACTACCGGAATAGATTGGAAAGTTGGCGACTTTGCTTCGGTGTCATGAACTCGGACTAAGTGATAAATATAGCCCTTAGCTATCATCTTTCTTGCCTTAAGGTAGGAAATAAACCTACCTCTTGGAGATGTTGTATTACCTTTCCATTTAAGCACGGGCTCTCCCGAAAATTGAAATCGAACTACTTTCATTCGGTAATCAACATTAGCATAACATGAGGCCAACCAATCCATACTCATAATCACATCGAAATCTAACATTTCCAGCTCAACTAAATCAGCTTTAGTCAGGCGTTCGCATATCACAATTACACAATTTTTATACACTTGTCTAGCTATCACGGGATCACCAACCGAAGTAGATACCTCAAAAGGTTTAATTGGCTCGGGTTTTACCCCAATACGACTAGCAACATACGGAGCAATATAAGATAGGGTAGAACTTGGATCTATCAATGCATACACATCATGGGAAAATACAGACAATATACCTGTAACCACATCCGGGGAGGACTCAAGATCCTGTCGTCTGGTTAAAGCGTACATACGAGGCTGAGTGGCACCTGAAGTAGATGCTCCCTCTCTCCCTCTTTCTCTGCCACGTCTTGCTGGGATCTGGGGAGTCTGCCATACCGGGCGCATTGAAGAAGAACAAGATGCTGATCTTGTGGGCTGGACTCCAACTCTACCACCCATCGATGGGTAATCTCGTATCATGTGCCCAACCTGGCCACAGGCATGGCAAGCATCTGAACTTTGGTGACACTGTCTGGAATGTAATCTACCGCACTGGCTGAATCGCGGTACTGGGGATCTCTTCTGGCTATAATCTCCCCCAAACTGAGAATCTGAGGCCCTCGAACTCCGACCCTGTCCTGAAGGAAACGAGCGATCAAAACTCCTACCTGCAAATCATGGAGGTGCACTAGTCACCGACTAGCCTAAGTGTCTACAATATGCCTGCCTTTATCCCCCTCTATAATCACTACCTGCCCCCCATAGATCTGGCCCTCTTGCTTTGCCCTCTATCAATACCACGATCACCCATTTGCGGATGTTTTTGTCCTTCTAAATTCAGGGCATGGGCTTGAATGCGGGAAATATCCATCCCATCCTGTAACGAAGCCGTCAAGCAGTCCTTGAACAAATGCGGCCTTAATCCACTCACGAATCTGTGCACTCTATCCCCCATGTCGGCCACCATAGTCGGGGTATATCTGGCCAATGAATTAAACTGAAGGCTATACTCCCGGGCACTCATATTTCCTTATTTTAGATTTAAGAACCTATCCGCTTTAGCTCGGCGGACCTCTGGTGGCAAATAGTGGTGGATGAAGGCATCTATAAATTCTTGCCAAACGGGAGGAGGCACAATTTCTTTTCTTGATGATATCCAATTATTGTACCATAATACCGCCAAATCACGGAGTCTATAAGATGAAAACTCCACAGATTCAGTTTCGGAGGCATGAATAATCTTTAATGTCCTCAACATTTCATCAATAAAGCCTTGCGGATCTTAATCCGAATTTGACCCGAAAAAACTTCGGAGGATTCAAACTCATGAAATCACGGGCTCTAGCACTAGCTGTCCGATCACTTGGACCCGCATTCTGCCGCTGTGCCTGGGCGGAAACTAACTGCGTCGACAGATGAATAGCCTCAGTCACTTGTTGACCCGAAGTATCCGGTGGAGGAACTGGAAGCATAGGAGCTGGAGCTGAAGCCCCTACTTGTTCTTCTATAATAGGTGGAGTGGGAGAAGTATTAGATGGAGCCTCATTATGTGATTCGCCCTCTTCTACATTCATTGGTGGCTCTCTTTCTACCCGCCTTTTCATCATAGTCTTGCCCTTCTGGGCGGCTGTAGCTTTTCCCTTTAGCGGCATTTCTGAAATCATAGCACACTATTAAGGAGGAGAAAATCTTATAACACATCTCTATCGCACGATCTCTTAAGATGAAAGATGGTCATTTTTCCTAAATGCCCTGTAGCCTCCTATTTATTAGTGTGGCGCGCAACACACCATAAACAAGACTCTACGAGACACGGCTCGTAAACACTTTCTAGGACTGAACTGCTCTGATACCACTTTTGTCACGACCCAACTAGGGCCCATGACGGGTACCCGGGGCTAACCACCGAGCACCGCTCATACCATTACCCATCGTACACATCAAGCATTCATTCATTAATCTTATATTCAAATCATAGGAAAACCGTTTTTCACTTTGAACATAATTACCTTTATATACATAAGCCCTTCGGCTAACAAAATAATATACATACAATAAGGACATTGTGAGACCATACTACCCACACATACGTATCTACGAGCCTCTACTACAGTGCTAGACATAGGGACGGGACAGGACCCCGCCGTGCCCAGAATACATATATATACACAAAAGAATAAATCAATGGCACCTCCGGAACAATGCAGTGCTCTCAAGTTAGCTAGTAGCTCCTACGAGTCTGGATCACCTCTCTGTCTACCTGTGGGCATGAACATAGCGTCCAAAGAAAGCGAACGTCAGTACGAACATTGTATTGAGTATGTAAGGCATCAACAATAATAATACATCAATGAAATAAGGAAGCATCAAATGAGGAGCAACTTGTAACTAACTATCAATTATATCAGAAATAATGCATGCTGGCTTACTCCGTAATCATCATCATATCATGTATGCACATATGTATAAGCTGCCCGACCATATAGGTACGGTGTAATAATCATTAGCCCGCATCCGGGCCTCCCGCGTCGGGGGTACCATCTCATGCGGCCCACTAGTGGTGTCTGCCCATGCCACCTAGACATGGTGTATACGCTGCCCGCCTTAGCGGTGTATGCCCAGCCATATAGGTGTGGTGTAATATCATCATCACGTACCCGTCATAATGCATACATAGAACTCAAAGACAACTATAATTTATCAGGGTGACATAAGGTCGTGAACCCCCGATTCCATTATGGAGCATTCATAAGCATTCTGCCTCACCTTGAAGGAATTAGCATATAAGGTGAGTGTATACAATGAACAACATCAATGGATCATAGTTAACATCATTAGCTTTGTAGAAACATCATATTCATGAACTCTAGAATCTTTGGACTTAAGCTCATCATCATCATGTTCATAATATCTCTTATTTTTAACTCATATGGCTATTCATGAACATAGACTCTTAGTTTTCCGGAATGTAGGAAATTCGTGGAGAAGGAGGGAAGATCATGTCATAAGATTCATGCCTTAGAAAGAAAGGACTAGCCTCACATACCATTTACTTTAGCTATTCTACCGTTTGATCGTTCTCCTTCAATGCTCACGTCTTTACCTTCAAGGGAGTTCGTATTAACATTAGCTAAACGATTATAAGAGCATGCTTAATAAGGCTAGAGAAAATTGGGCAGCATTTCCTTTGTTTATACAACCTTCCTCATATCACATATTGACTCCCAAGAATCCATAACAACATTCACAATATTATAGGCAACAATCATCATTCATCTACATTATCCACATTTCACAATTTCACTTCAACTCCTCCATAATCAGGGTCATAGTTCATTATTGCGTTTTCTCACATATAATACTTATCCCATATTCTGAATGTCACTTATATAATACTTACATTCAGAACATATCAATATTCATGACTCATCCAAACTACTACTAAAAAATGACACTATTCTTACATTCATACCCCATTTTCTATCTCCTTCTACAGTTCAAGTCTCTCAACCTCTCAATACTTTAAACAACATGGAATGATCATAAAACTTACCTTTGATAGTGTAGGAATGAGATTTAAGTGGAAATAATTCACTTGAGAAAAACCCTAGTTCCACTTCCTATGAGATTTCTTGCCTTAGATGAATCCTAGTGAGTTTCTTGCACTTTCTTCTCTTGATTTGATGAAGTTGATCCTTAGTTTCACTTGGATTCTTGTAAATGAAGAGTGTGGAAAGTTCTAGAAAGTTCTTGAGCCATGGAGTAGAAATGAGAAGATGGGAAATGAAAATAATGAACTTGGGTCCTCTTATTTAAAACTTAAAATCTGACCCATCGGGTAATTATACGGATACTTATACGGTCCGTATAAACTTATTCGGTCCGTATAAGTGACTGTGAAATCACCCCATCAATATTTCGCTTCTGTGACCATTATACGGCACATTATACGGTCCGTATAAGTGACCGTATAATCCCATCAGTGAGGGACCTTCACTGTGACGATTCTGCGGACCATTATACAGGCCTATAATATTATACAGACTGTATAATTGTTCGTATAATCTATCTCTTCTCCGATTTTGTTCCCGTCACTTCGTTTGATCTCAAATCCTTATGGAACCTTCTTCGTACTTGTTTAACACTTCATTAACAATCTAAGGGACGTTATAACTCTTCTCCAAAACATCATTAAGCCATCATTCATTCGATACTCGTAAATCCTGCCCGACGCACAACATATACCTTGCTTTCCTTAACAACTTTCGTCTTCTACCTCAAATATCTTTGAAATCTCATTTAGAATCATCAGTTGTTATTTCTTACTTATTAAAACATCGTATACGTCGTTCCCTTCATTAGTCTATTCACTGTGCATTAACGAAAAATATTTCCGGGGTGTAACCCTTTTTAGTCCAATTGTTGAACTTCCTATAGTCCATGCATACCCGCCATCCCGTTACCGTGCATATGGGGATCAATTTATTTTTAGCATTTGGCACCACGGTTATTCCACCTTTCTTGGGGACACATTGGACCGGACTCACCCAAGGGCTATCCGCTATAGGATACACAACCCCGACATCTAACCACTTGATGATTTGGGTCTTCTCCACCTCTTGCATAGGAGGATTCAACCTCCTTTGATGTTCGATGCTTGGATCACACTATTCATCTAGTTGGATCTTGTGAGTACAAATACCGGGCGAAATCCCTTGGATGTCCGCAATGCACCAACCAATAGCTTTCTTATATCTCTTCAAGATCATTATCAACCTCTCTCTTTGCTAATCCGTCAACCGGGCAGAGATAATCATGAGCAATGTGTTGTTAGGGCCAAGAAACTCATACCTCAAATGTGAAGGAAGAGGTTTGAGTTCCAATGTAGGAGGTTCAATGATGGAGGTCTTTGCGAGAGGAGATGCTCGGTTTTCTAAATCAAGATCAAGTTTCTTTGGATTGTAGTGATATGACCCCAACCCAACCAAAGCATTCACCGTCTCCTCAAACTCTTCATCATCACCCCCATCATAATTCATCAAGACTGTCGCTAGCATTTCACCCACGTGTTCATGTTCTACGGTTCACTCGATGGCTTCATCAATGGTAACAATAATCGACACCACACTCATATCCGTCGGTTGCTTCATAGATTTACAAATGTTGAAGGTGACTTCTTCATTATTCATTCAAAATTTCAAATCATCTCTCTCCACATCCACGAGGGCTCGCCGTGTAGCAAAGAATGGTCTTCCTAAGATTATGGGCACTTCAAAGTCAACTTCGCAATCCAAGATCACAAAATCGGCCGGGAAAACAAACTGTTCCACTCTCACAAGTACATCATAAAGAAAGCCAAAGGGTCTCTTTACGGTTCTATCCACCATAAGTAATCTCATAGACATGGGATGGGGAGTGCCCAAACCCATCTTGTTGAATATAGCAAGTGGCATCAAATTGATGCTTGCTCCAAGATCACATAGAGCTTTTGCAAACTTGTTCTTACCGACTGTGCATGGAATTGTGAAGGCTCCGGGATCTTCCTTCTTTTGTACCAAAGTTTTGGTAAAAATTGCACTACAATGATGAGTTTCTCCCATGGTTTCAAAGTTAGTTCTCCTTCTCTTAGTCACTAGATCCTTCATGAACTTTGCATAGCCGGGCATTTGTTCAAGTGCCTCGACCAATGGAATATTGATTGAGAGCCCCTTTAACCTTTAGATGAACTTAAGAAATTTCCCATCATCCACTTTTTTTGCAAACCTTTGAGGGTGTTACACCCCGTAAGTTTTGGTACATTGAGATTCAATAGGTGTTAGTCGTTCAATTGTGGACATTAGAGTTACCTCCAAAGAGATATGAGGTTATATGTACTTAACTTATGATTATTAGGGGTAATTTTGGCCCAACATAAAGAAAAAATATCTTTTAGTCTTTGAGGAGTTTTAGAGCAAAGCAAAAGCCTAAAGTGAAGTTCAGGAAGTATAGTTTTCAATGCAACAAACTGCGCATCGATCGGACATCGGGATCAAGCGTTATGATTATTTTAGGACAGGTTGCCAGAGCAGGGATTAACTCTACGCGAACGCGCAGAGGAGCTAGGGGACAACTCAGCGCGAACGCGCCCCAAGGTGGCACGAACGCACTGAGTAATGTTTAAGTCGGTTTGGGAAGAATCTGGAGCATTACATAAGGGGGCTTACGCCCTCATATCTGATCCAAAACACCTCTAACACCTCTCTAACTTTCTGGCAGATTCTTAAAGGAATTTGGTGTAAAGTCTGGAGATAGGCATATGACGATAAGTCTAACGGTAGTATAATTTCTCTTAAATGTAGATTTACAAGTTTGGGAGAATAAGCGTTTATTCGTAGGAGATCAATCAGGTATGTTAAGGTTGTTCCTTCTTTTCTTGTCATGTTTCCGTATATGGTAAGAGTGTGATAAACCTTATGATTCAATACTTGTCAAAGTAGAGCTTGTCATATTGTTGTCTAGTCTCTGAGTGTTGTGTTATCCTTTCTAAGGGGCCACTTCCCCTTCTTGTTTCCTTGACTTTATGAAAGCCAGAAGAGACATGTTATAGTATCAGTGTTTCCAGCATATGCATGATATACATACATATTTTTCTTTAGCCTGGCCACTTGGTCAGCAAGATATTTTTATTTTGCCTGGCCTACAAGTCAGTGAGATAGATTTCTAGGCCTACGGGTCAGCAAGACAGATTGCCTAGCCTACGGGTCAGTGAGACAAATTGCCTCGCCGACGGGTCAGTGAGATAAGTTGCCTAGCCGACGGGTTAGTGTGACATATTGTCGGGCTACTTGGCCAGTGAGATTTTACAGTTGCCTGGCCAATTGGTCAGTGACATATATATATATATATATATGGTATTATATTGCATTTCATATGGAACAGGTTTGGAAAGGTATTCAGGGCATTCTTTGGCCTCCGGATTGTATTGTTTCAGTTCAATTTCAGTCATCGTTGCCTTACATACCCGGTACATTATTTCGTACTGACGTCCTTTTTGTCGGGGGTGCTACATTCATGCTTGCAGGTACAGATCGATGGATTGATAAGCCTCCCCAGTAGACAAGATCTGACATGAGCGTGTTGGTGAGCTCCCTTTCTGTTTGAAGTTGCCAGGTTCTTTGGAGTCTTTCCTTTTTTATTCCAGATTGTATGGTACAGTCATGCATCACCCTAGAGGCTTGTAGACGAGTCCTGTATGTAGCATGTCAGTGTGACGGCCTTGTCAGCTTGTAAATGTCTGTTAGATGTTGTTGGTTTTGTACGATTAAAGCAGGCTCCTTGGCTTGCTCAGTCATATATATATATATATTGGGTGTGCGCCAGTTCAGACGAGACAGTCAGCATATCTATGTATCTCCAGATTAACCATTATCAGTTTAAGTTAGGGGTCACACCCTAGAGTTTCAGATTTAGAGTGATTCACTCGGCCTAGTGTGGCTTTGGGTGCCGATCACGCCACTCCGAAATTGGGGCGTGACAAACATGATATCAAAGCAGGTCTGTCCTAGGGAGTCTATAAGTCATGTCTAGTAGAGTCTTATTTATAGGTGTGTTATGCACCATATCATATAAACAGGAAGCTACAAGGAATTTAGGAATTGGTTACCCTTCTTTCCGATCTAAATCGTATTGTAGAGCCAAGTCATCAGAGATTTGAGTTAAACTTACTCTTTCGTATTTGCCCACAGTTATGCCGGTGATGAGAAAAACTGTAGCTAACCGAAAAGGTGATACGACAGCTTGTGAGGGGAGTAGTAGGGCACACCCAATAGCTGAGGCCCGGCCTAAGGGCCAGGGTGAGAACCTATCGCAGCCATCGTCGACGACCCCACTGCTTTAGGAGCCCTCAAGGGAGGCAGTACCTTTAGTGCCCCCTCCCGCACCAACAGTGTCACGACCTGACTAGGGGCCGCGACGGGTACCCGGGGCTAATCACCGAGCACCGCTCGTTATATTACTCATCTTTCTCATTTAATGCTCTTTTATCAATTTTTTATTCAAATCATAAGAAAATCATCCTTCATTTGAAACCATAAATACTTTCATATACATATGCCTCTCAGCCATCAAAATAATATATATACATAATAGTATTCTCGTGAGACCATATAACCCACACTGCGTATCTACGAGCCTCTACTGGAATGCTAGACATAAGGACGGGACAAAACCCCATCACGCCCAAAAATACATATACATGAATATACACAAAAGAATCATCATAAGCACCTCCGGAACAAAGGAGTGCTTTCAATCAGCTGACAGCTCCTACGAATCTGGATCGAGCTCACCTCCTTGTCTACCTGTGGGCATGAACACAGCGTCCAAAGAAACAGACGTCAGTACGAACATTGTACTGAGTATGAGAGGCATAAACAATGAAATAAGACAATGATATACAAGAAATATAAATATGGAGCATCTGTATATGATTGTCAAGTATAAAGGAAATACTACATGCTAGCGTACTCATAATCATCATCCTGTCATGTATGCATAAGTGTATAAGCTACCCGTCCACATAGGTACGGTGTGATAATGTATAAACTGCCCGTCCATATCGGATCGGTGTGATAATCATAACATTAGCCTGCGTCCAGGCCTCCCGCGTCCGGGGTATCATCTCATGTCGCCCACTAGTGGTGTCTGCCCATGCCATCTGCCATGGTGTATACGCTGCCCGCCGTAGCAGTGACTGCCCGGCCATGTAGGCGTGGTGTTATATCACAATATGCTCATCATAACATGCTCAACATAATATAATTATCATAATATTTTTATCATAGTACATGCATAAGGCTCAAGGACAACTATACTTTATGGGGATGACGTAAGGTCGTTATCCCCCGATTTCATTATGGAGCATTCATTGACACTCTGCCTCACCTTGAAGGAATTAGAATATAAGGTGAGTGTAAACAATAAATAACATCACTTACGTTATTGTCACGACCCAACCCCGTGGGCCGCGACTGGTACCCTAACTGGGTACCCGTACATACCTACCCGACCGACTTTCGAATCATACGGATTTTTTTTTCTTTTTTTTGTTTTTTTAAACAGAAGTTATAGAAGTAGGCCGATAGAAATACGGCACGCGCGCAAACATATATATACATACCTGAACATACTGACATTTACAGATAAGCCGATAAGGCTAACATACAGACGAAACCCGTAACCCACACATCTATCTACAGGCCTCTACAGACATACAGAGTCATATGACGGGACAGGGCCCCGCCGTACCCAGAATATCCATACATACAGAGTATACAGAAGACAGGAGATATATACCAAAAATATACGCTCCGGATCAAAGGAGCTCTTCAAAACAGCTGAATCAGAAACCTACGCTGGCGGCGTATCACCTGGCGCGTCTGTACCTGCGGGCATGTAGCGCAGCCCCCGAAGAACGGGGGTCAGTACGAAAAATGTACCGAGTATGTAAAGCAGAAATATAACAGATATAAGCATAGTCCGAACCGAAGTCACAGAAATATAACGGACAGAACCATAAATCAGACTGACGGACAGAGTCATGATCCAGACAGACATACAGAATCGTGTTCCATACAAATAAACCGAATTATGGTTCGGACAGACAGACGGAATCATAATACGGACAGACGAGCAGAATCAGAATCCATACGGACATACAGAATCAGAATCCATACGGACATACAGACATAGTCGTAATTCAGACGGACAGACAAAAGTATGTCGGACAGAATTATGCATGCAGAGTAGTACAGAGTCATACAGAATCATACAGAGGCATGTGCTTATATAAATACAGATGGCACACGCATACATTCATACAGATCCCGGCCCTGTCTGGGGGCGCGGTAACAGAACCCGGCCCTCTTAGTACGGGACGCGGTGGACAGACAGAATCAGATCAGATCATATGCCATCCTGGCCGCCATCCCCATACACAGATCATAATATCATACAGACATACAGATCCCGGCCCGCACGCCGAGGGACGCGGTGAACAATGCAGAGAAATATGCACGATAACAGAACCTGGCCCGGGTCGCAGTGAAAGAATGCATTGAGACAGACACAAACCGATAAATGAGAAACTACTTACATACAGACTCAATCAAACTGAAGGGTGCCAAACGGCGAGCCAAAATCAGAATATCCAGATAGTATGCATAGTACGCGCCTATGTCCTAGTTGGGAAGGCACGACAGATTATTATCAGAATCGGATTCTCAGATGTTCAAAAATCATTTGTATAAATTACACAAAAATAGCCATATTATACACAAAATAATAGTCCAGAAGTTTTTAGAGAAAATCGGACCAAAACGGAAGTATTTAAAATTTTACAGAAGATATCGGGCTTTGTGGGCCCGCCTCGGACCAACTCGAGGCTACATGGGTAAATTATTGCTAATAGACCTTATGAGGTCATCCATAGTCGTTTGGAAGTGTTCCGACTCCGTTTAGGGAAGTTTTGTACAAAAATTCACTTTAAGGGCAATTTGTAAGAAAATAGCTTCAATTGAATTGAAGGAATTGGAGCGGTTTTCCGTCTCGAATTCCGGGGAACGGAGTCGTACTTAAGGCTCGCGGCCGAGCCTACCACATCCAGAACATGCCTAGGAACATAGGGGAATGCTTCACATACCTCGATAGCGCCTTACGCTCGCTTGGCGTCAATCCCAATTTCGTCAAAAATCTAGAAATGGTCAAGTTTACCATTTGTTAGTTTCAAACTTTTCAATAATCCAACTTAACACATACTTGCCTACCGAAATTTCGGCAGCATTTCCTCTGTATATAAGACATCCCCGAGAGTTAGCTCGGCTCAATTCATCAACACAACAACCCAGAATGACATCAAAACAACAATAGACATTAAAACATACACTATGGCATCACTAGCCATCTTTCGACATAACGAAACATCTTTCGTTTCAAACTTACATTTCCAAACCAAACTTATCATTTTCATATTCATCAACCATCAAATCATCACAACATACGTCGGAGGCATATCATACCATTTCCACACAATATACACAAGATATGCAAAACATACCAACTTTCCGTTAAGCCATTACTTATCCAATTTTTTCCTAACTTTCAACATACAAGTTAATTATACATTTCCATCTTCCAAATTCATCAACAATAATCATAATTTGTCTCTTGATACTTTCATTTCCATTTTTACATAAACCATAACAAAGTTGTATGTTTTCTTACAACAACTTAATAACCATTTTTCCATAACCACCCTTAACATACTAACAAGATTTAATTCACATTCCATGCATTAAAATGACATGAAACCTACTACATAAAATCAATTCATCAACCTTCCATGACTAACCATGCTCACGGCCACCCCCTTAAAATTCTTAACTTCCACTTTCATTTCTAATACAATTCCTACCATAATACACTAGATTCGAACATGAATTCAAGTCACCAAAACCATGCAACAAAAGCATACTCACGGCCCAAACACAAGCACTTCCAACACACAAAATTTCCATACTTTTCTTTCATTTCCACACACTACAACATACATACATACATTTCATGGCATAAAAATGGTAAAATCCTTACCTTTTCTTCATGTTTTCCACTTGCTACAAAGTTGTCCTCTTGCCAAACTAATTGTACCAAGTTGTAGAGGGCTTTGCACTTAGTAATATTCCCACAAAAATTTGATTTTTAAACCAAGGATTTGGCTCCCAAATTTTTTCTTTCTTTTCTTTTTCTCTCTTTCTCTTCCACCCGAAATGCTCTTCTCTTTTGTTCTTGTTTTCTTTTGATTTTTCTTGAACCTTATTTGGATAAGTATGATCTTATAAGTCCACATGGAAATTAATTAATCCATGGCTTGGGTCAAAAGGTTGTGGCCGGTTGGGCCTCTCTTATTGGGCCTCATTTTATTAATTTTGTTGAGCCCAATTTGGTGGTTACATCTTGTAATTCATAAGGCAAGTTTCCAAAATTCCAATGTTGCCCTTGGCCACCTTTCGTAATTCCACACCATTGAATTCATGACCTACACATTCATACCAAGTAAGGTCCAATTGTGGCCTTATTCATCACAAGTCCATTTATCTTGAATTTTTCGAATAAGCGAAAATGTCGGATGTAACATCCCCCCCCCCCTTTAGAAACATTCGTCCTCGAATGTTAAATTGACCTTATGGGGCGTCGTACTACTTCGGGAGGGTCCTCTTTATAATTGTCCTTCGTGGACTTCCCGACATGGCTTCTTTACCGACATTATGGGGTAATTCTTCACGTCACTGATTCAAATGCCTTTGTAACATATTTCCTCATACCCCACACAATCATCGAACCATAAGCTATATTCTTGTTACAGACAGACGCTTCCCAGACGTCATACTCCATATCATTTCCTGTTACACTCCTGAGCTCCCTACCACATTATCATAATCCCCCTTCATGCCAAACATTTCATACCAAATAGATTCAGAACTAGAACCGGACGCGTAGAAGCATATCGGACGGATTCGTAATCGGAGGCAGACGTACTAAACCATGGCGGACGGATTCGTAGTCAAAATCAGGGGTACGGAGGTATGTCAGACAGATTTGAGATCGAAGTCAGACGTACAAAGATGTATCATACAGAATCATGATCAAAGTCAGACAGACAGAAATGTATCAGATAGAGTCGTAATCAAGATCAGACATACGGAGATGTATCAGACAGGCGTACGATCGAAATCAGACGCACAAAAGCGTATCAGACGGATTCGTATCCGGAGTCAGACATACAGAGGTGTGTCAGACAGAAACGTATTCAGGATCAATCATACAGAAGTATGTCCACCAGAAACATATTCAGGATCGGATGTACAAAGATTTATCAGGTGGGGACATAATCGAGTTCAGAAGCATATAGGCGTAATAGACAGAGCCTTAGCAGAATCGAAGTGCAGAAACATAATAGATAGAATCTGAAGCCGAATCAGATCACTCTTAGTAAGGCTCCAGTGCTTTATGGAAAATTCCCTTATTGGTACACTGGTCAACCAAGTTATCATACAAATCGTCTCGCGTGTCGCTTGTCGACTCTTTCAAACATTCCGCTTATTCGCACTTCTTATCTTTCCTACCATCCATACTCATCTTCCTTTTCAGATATCGTCATAGCATACTGAGTTATAATGGAATAGGGTTTTTTTTTTGTCCTTGACAGCATTTGTGTCCCCGCCCCCGCTTCGTTTCAGGTACTTGGTTTAGTAAAACCTTTCGTCTATCCCAACGTTAGTTGCCGGGACTCGGTTCTTAACCCATATGGGCACCAAATGAAAATCATGCATACACACATACACATACACATATATTTACTACTGTCTTACTGGCGAACGTCTCTGACTGTTATTCGAATTCGCTCAATTTCCCGAGCGGTATCGCACCTTTCCTTTTTGCCCATTCGCACTTCTTATCTTTCCTACCATTCATACTCATCTTCCTTTTCAGATATCGTCATAGCATACTGAGTTATAATGGAATAGGGTTTTTTTTTTGTCCTTGACAGCATTTGTGTCCCCGCCCCCGCTTCGTTTCAGGTACTTGGTTTAGTAAAACCTTTCGTCTATCCCAACGTTAGTTGCCGGGACTCGGTTCTTAACCCATATGGGCACCAAATGAAAATCATGCATACACACATACACATACACATATATTTACTACTGTCTTACTGGCGAACGTCTCTGACTGTCATTCGAATTCGCTCAATTTCCCGAGCGGTATCGCACCTTTCCTTTTTGCCCATTTAATCCGCGTCGGTCTGTGTGGCTTTTGTAAAGGCACTAATTACTTCACACATTCTCTTTTCCTATAGATTACCCCAAATTTCCATTTATATCTATCATACTTACTCTTATGAGAAATTTTTATGTCACTTCCCAGGGGGTCACCCATCCCACAATTGCTCTAGCTTGAGCACGCTTAACTCCGAAACTTTCATGCATTCCGACGCGTTAGGGCTGATATGATTTCGTCGATCGCCCCGCACGACCTCTGTCACATAATTTTTGAGCAAATCGGGGTCTTAACAAATTTTCAGAAAATTTTTGTAGCGGGTCCCACCCCCAGCTAAATCGTACCCTTACCATGTCGCCTTTCTGAATCTTAAACATTCACCTTCATACACAAATACATATGATTACGGATAACCCACGGATTTAAGTCTTCGTCCCACGAATTCCGCCTCCAAATAATCGGTGGAATCTGATAAAATATCACCGTAAGGTGTTCTCCGGCCACTGACAGAAGAAAACTAAAGTCCGACAAATATTGCGGGACCTTTTTGTACTTAGCCTACATATTTACTTCCATATTTCTGGAAAAATTTGGGCAGAGGTTCCTCTGTTTTTCTTGCTATCCAAAACCTGTACACCAGAAATACCAATTATGCCTCACAAGGCCAACACATATACACACACATACATATCATATCATGTCGTATCGCAGCCACACGGGGCTGATAACCTCAAGTAAGAATTATAACGTCGTCGACACTTACCACACGTGCCCAACTCAACAGCATCAGAGGCACTTTCCTGTTTACTTTCATCCGGGATTTCTAGACTCACATTGACGGTGGGGACATCTCAGTCGCCCTTGCCTTTGGTCACTAGGTCTCTAATCCTTTTAAATTTCCGTCGTCTTCATAGAACAACGTTTTACAGATATCATACACATATCGAAAATTCTAGGAAACTTACGTACCCATAACTGATCAACTCGGGTCTAACCTGGGGAGCTGCCGTGGGAACTGTGTCCCTCATCATCGTCGTCGGTCTGGCCCCCACTGTTACCTGCATCTGAATCGGAGGAGTGTAGGTAGCCTGGAAATTCCTGGTTCACCGACGGCCAGGACAAAGGGCTGGAATAGGGCGTAACACTCTCTGGGGAAGCTTGTCTAACATACTTCTCCACTACCGGAGCTGCTGGCACATCCTCGGGAATCTCCTCCTCCGGCGTCCCAGAGGAGTGCTCTAGTGGCTCAGCCTCGGGGCTATCCTCCTCCCTGGGAGTAAGAAACTCTGGAGGTATCGTCGCTGGGTCCTCCGAAGGGTCGGTGTCATAACTGTCTTCCCTGGGAGCCTCTGCTCTGGGGATCAAAAACTCTGGAGGAATTGTCTCTGGATCCTCCGAAGGATCTGTCTCAATCGAGTAACTGGGGATCTGCCTACTCGGTCCTGGTGATGTCCTAGGGGCCTTATTAGCACCCCCATCCCCATCATCCGAAGCGCTCCTCTTCATTATTTATCAACCGACGATCACCTGCAAGAAGAGGGTCAGAAACATTTTCCCCAAATACCGACACTTCTGCTCTTCTGGAGCCTCGCTGTAGATACAGCAATTCGTAGGGGAGAATCATCCTAATCATATAGCTTTATCGCACGATCTAAGAATCCAAAGAAGGGTAACATCCTAAATGCCCTGTAGCTTCCTGTTTATAGATGTGGTGCACAACACATCGATAAACAAGACTCTACTAGACACGGCCTGTAGACATTCCGAGGACTAACCGCTCTGATACCACTTTTGTCACGACCCAACCCCGTGGGCCGCGACTGGTACCCTAACTGGGTACCCGTACATACCTACCCGACCGACTTTCGAATCATACGGATTTTTTTTCTTTTTTTTTTTTTAAACAAAAGTTATAGAAGTAGGCCGATACAAATACGGCACGCGCGCAAACATATATATACATACCTGAACATACTGACATTTACAGATAAGCCGATAAGGCTAACATACAGATGAAACCCGTAACCCACACATCTATCTACAGGCCTCTACAGACATACAAAGTCATATGACGGGACAGGGCCCCGCCGTACCCAGAATATCCATACATACAGAGTATACAGAAGACAGGAGATATATACCAAAAATATACGCACCGAATCAAAGGAGCTCTTCAAAACAGCTGAATCAGAAACCTATGCTGGCGGCGTATCACCTGGCGCGTCTGTACCTGCGGGCATGTAGCGCAGCCCCCGAAGAACGGGGGTCAGTACGAAAAATGTACCGAGTATGTAAAGCAGAAATATAACAGATATAAGCATAGTCCGAACCGAAGTCACAGAAATATAACGGACAGAACCATAAATCAGACTGACGGACAGAGTCATGATCCAGACAGACATACAGAATCGTGTTCCATACAAATAAACCGAATTATGGTTCGGACAGACAGACGGAATCATAATACGGACAGACGAGCAGAATCAGAATCCATACGGACATACAGAATCAGAATCCATACGGACATACAGACATAGTCGTAATTCAGACGGACAGACAAAAGTATGTCGGACAGAATTATGCATGCAGAGTAGTACAGAGTCATACAGAATCATACAGAGGCATGTGCTTATATAAATACAGATGGCACACGCATACATTCATACAGATCCCGGCCCTGTCTGGGGGCGCGGTAACAGAACCCGGCCCTCTTAGTACGGGACGCGGTGGACAGACAGAATCAGATCAGATCATATGCCATCCTGGCCGCCATCCCCATACACAGATCATAATATCATACAGACATACAGATCCCGGCCCGCACGCCGAGGGACGCGGTGAACAATGCAGAGAAATATGCACGATAACAGAACCTGGCCCGGGTCGCAGTGAAAGAATGCATTGAGACAGACACGAACCGATAAATGAGAAACTACTTACATACAGACTCAATCAAACTGAAGGGTGCCAAACGGCGAGCCAAAATCAGAATATCCAGATAGTATGCATAGTACGCGCCTATGTCCTAGTTGGGAAGGCACGACAGATTATTATCAGAATCGGATTCTCAGATGTTCAAAAATCATTTGTATAAATTACACAAAAATAGCCATATTATACACAAAATAATAGTCCAGAAGTTTTTAGAGAAAATCGGACCAAAACGAAAGTATTTAAAATTTTACAGAAGATATCGGGCTTTGTGGGCCCGCCTCGGACCAACTCGAGGCTACATGGGTAAATTATTGCTAATAGACCTTATGAGGTCATCCATAGTCGTTTGGAAGTGTTCCGACTCCGTTTAGGGAAGTTTTGTACAAAAATTCACTTTAAGGGCAATTTGTAAGAAAATAGCTTCAATTGAATTGAAGGAATTGGAGCGGTTTTCCGTCTCGAATTCCGGGGAACGGAGTCGTACTTAAGGCTCGCGGCCGAGCCTACCACATCTAGAACATGCCTAGGAACATAGGGGAATGCTTCACATACCTCGATAGCGCCTTACGCTCGCTTGGCGTCAATCCCAATTTCGTCAAAAATCTAGAAATGGTCAAGTTTACCATTTGTTAGTTTCAAACTTTTCAATAATCCAACTTAACACATACTTGCCTACCGAAATTTCGGCAGCATTTCCTCTGTATATAAGACATCCCCGAGAGTTAGCTCGGCTCAATTCATCAACACAACAACCCAGAATGACATCAAAACAACAATAGACATTAAAACATACACTATGGCATCACTAGCCATCTTTCGACATAACGAAACATCTTTCGTTTCAAACTTACATTTCCAAACCAAACTTATCATTTTCATATTCGTCAACCATC